>NC_139252.1:10452377-10789061 GCF_977018435.1 Lepisma saccharinum
CTGGTTCGGCTGGGGATAGCCCGAGGTGTCGAAGAGGTTAACCAAAGATGGAACTGAGGCTATATCCCCGTATGCGTCGGCTGAGCGGACGTGGTACACCAAGCTGTCCGTGTCCGTGTAGAGAAGCGAGATGTTGTGGCCGTAGTGTGAGCGTAATATGTCGTAGTACGTCTCGAACATGTGGAGCTTGCTCAGATCCAGAACCGCGGCTCCGACGTAGATAGGCTTGGTGAGTTTTACCACACCTTGCCTCATGTGAATCAGAGCCAGCTGCTCGTTATAGATTGTTCGAGACTTGAACAATGGACTCGCGACAAGCTGACGACATCGCTCTTTCCTCGTCACCAATTTTATGTCCACGCGATTCCGTACATTCTCCATGGTTTTGCCAAACACTGCATTATTCATAAGCTTGAAGAAATCCTTATCAAGCTCGGACGTGGCTGCGGTGCGGTGTTTGGTGTTGAGCTCGATATATGGACGTAACCATGGAGAATGCTCGAACTTGAGGATGTGGTGAACTGCGTGGACTGTGACCCCTCGCTGCATCAACCACCGGAGATTCTTGTAGTGCAGGACGTAATTCTTCTTGGGCTCGAAATCCATGACGAGCTTCTTCTGGTTGGAATCGGGTGAACACTTGAACTCGGGTGCAGGGGGAAGATCGCAGAACAAATCCTGCAGCTTCTCGGAGAACTCAAGGTCCACCTCGGCGAAGAACCCATGTTTTGAATCGTCGAAGCTTTCGATGTCAAAGTTGGAGGGATCGGTCCACTCGAACCCTCTAAAAGGGAGTGGCTGCATCATGGAGTGCCCGTACAAGTTATTCACGTCCGTGTGCATGATGTAGCTCGACGGTTGGGTGGAGTCGTAGCCAGTAGCCATGTGATGGTTGTTGGCGCGCGCGTGCCGTTGCGACACCTGAACGATTCCACCCCGCACGGCACGTTCTACAAACAGCATCATGTCCACGTCCGAAAGAAGTTCCAGCTTGATTTTCGTCACCAGAAACATGGCTGACCACGCCAGTCCGGGGAGACTATAGAAGTAGGCGGGGTCCAGGTGGTAGATGTTCATTGCGGTCGCCCGGAACGTCTGGAACACGTCGGCGAGGAGCGTCACATCAAGTCTGAGGTAGGCGTCGTGGTAGTCTCCGAGAGTTCGACAACCTAGCTCGCGCCACATGGACTGGGCGTGATGATATTCTTCGTCGGTGATGTTCGAGCCCCGTAACTGACTGTAGAACTTTGCCTGGGGAGGTAGCGACGTCTCCGCAAACTTGGTAGAGTCGGTGACGTATTCGTAGGGGTAGACCCCCTTACGCCTGAAGAGACTGGCGTCCAAGTTTGGAAAATTCGCAGAGGTGATGCGCATTTGCTTGTCGCTAAGCTTCCCTGCGAGAGCATCGAGGCTGGCCGGGAGGAACCTCAGGGAGTCGAGGAAGCGAAGTTCGACGGTAGAGTCGGATGCTGGGATTCGAACCAACTTGCTCACACTGATGTAACGCTCCTCGTTTTGTGCCAGGACGTTGATTCTTGCATTGTCGTACCCAAGATGCTTGATCAGGTGGTGGAAGTCGTATCCCGAGCCATTGTGAAAAAACACAGGGATGAAGCGTGGGTCCTGGGCCTTAAGGTTACATCTGTTGCACCAAGGACCAACGTACCTACCGCTAAAGTGATCGTGGTGATGGACTTTACGGTTGTTGGCGATGTACTCCTCGACGCAAACAGGGCAAGTGATGGCCTCGTCGTGTCTACGTTGATCATCGGGGGACAGTGGGAGCATAGACTTGGGGGTCAACAGCACCTTCCCTATCTCGTTGGCTTCCACAACCATCCTCTCGAGGAAGTGTTTGGCTGCGTCGGGACCACGGTACACGTAGGGCTCGGGCGCGATGTGTTGATCTCGTCGCACCACAACGTATGCGAAACTGGATGCCTCGTGGAGTTGGTAAGGGGTGGTGGAGGAAACTTCGGGATCGGGATCGCAAGTGGACAGGGGTTTGAGGAAGGCTTCGAAATCCGCGATGATGATAGCGGGGTGCTCCACCATGGCACCGTGCATGTGGAAACACTCCACGGCACCAGGTTTGGGCAAGTCTGCCACCCCAGGTTCGTTGGCTTTGCAGTAGAGCTTGTGGCGAGCGAGCTTCTCGGCAGCGATGTTGCGACCTCTGATGCGCTGGTAATCCTGCCGTTTTTGATTACGAAATTTAGACAAGCACCTGGGGCAAACTTCTATGTGGTGTTCGTCTTTGCTCAGCTGGCTTGAAACAAGCCGAGAGAGCGAGCGAATGAGGGTGTAATGGTGATGGGTCTCGTCCTTGATGAGCAGAAGATGAATTTCCTGCGCACTATCGTCGTCTACGTTGCTCACCCGGATAGGGAAAACCACATTTTTGTTTTCGGTGAGGCCATAAACGTTGATGGCCAACCGAGGGTTGTGTGTACGGGCCTCGAACTTGCGAATATCCGAGACCTCCACCGGGTAGTTGATCCCAGCAATGGCATCTTCCAGCTCTGGCTCGTAGGGTAGGTAGTGGTTAACTCGGTGTGGTTGTTTTTTCCAGTGAACAGGGTGCAACGCTGCAAGCACCGACCAGAGAAAGCACTTGGCGTCTCTGTTCTGAATGTTCAGGATGGCCATCTTTTCCGCAATTGCTTCTGGTAAGGGGGCGTAGCTGGAGGCGGAGAGAGGCACAAACTTTGAAAGTTTGACGCGCAGTTCGTGAGGCTCACCACACAGCGAACCCCCCGAGCCCTTGGCTTGATGTTCTTCTTGCTTTGCCACCAGCTCCTCGACAAACTTGTTGTAGATGTCCTCGAGGTTGTCGACATCCGCCAGATGCAGCGTCTTCGCCTTGGTGTTGTGGCAGAAGCTGTAAATTTCATCAGACGGCCTTTTGTACCAGCAACGAAGCGATGCGTAGAATTTAGTGGAGTGCGTAGCCAGTGCATCGCCGAGGACGGAAATAATTTGCGCTTGCACGTTCTCCAAAAAGCTACGCACGTCGCATGAGCCCTCCGAAATAAAAGGAAAGTCCTCTAACGAACGCTGGAAAGCAGACTGGTCTGCTTTTATCGCAGGCTTGACGCGTTTGGCGAGTGGTGCATTGATGGAGGCTGCTTCTGCCTTCCTCTTGGTTGAGCTGGTCGACGGTTGAGCTCCAGATGTATTTTTGCTTAGACAAGTAAGCTTATGCTTCTTGACATACGCAATTGTAATGTATTTATTGCATCCGGAACACAGTTCGGTGGCAGCCAAATGCTTGCTTGGCACGCAGGTGCGACAATGTCTTGCAAAATTTTTGCTTAATATGGCTGTTTTGCACACAGGGCAACTTTTCATGGAGCGCATTTTTTTTGGGTATGTTTATTTATATGTGATCGGTTGGTGGTAGAGCGTTGTCTTCTTCAAATATGTGCTTTAATCAACCCTATAAAAAAATTGAAAAAATATATAAGAAAAATATGATTGTAGATAGAAAAAAATAAATATTGTATGCATGTGTAATTCTATTTAGCTTATTTTTGCTAGACACAAATCTTCTTCAGATTTTATTGCCCACTAATATATTTTTTCTACCAATTTAATAGAAGTGTGAAACTATGAAAATGTTCTGAGACAATCTTCTCTAGAATATTCTTCCCCAAAGCTAATATTAACAACCTGTTGTAATCTAAGCATCGTGTGTATTGCATCCGGCGAAGCCACGCTAACGCCCAAGCAGCTCGCTATTATGTACCTGCACGCTCCGGATATGCTGATGATCTTCCATCCCAGCTCGCTGTTGTGTGCCTGCATGCTCCGGTTATCTCGCTTGCTTTGAAACAAAATATAAATAAAACAAATTGTATACACCCAAGCGACCCGCTATTTATGTATTTGCACGCTCCAGATGTTGCGGGGTAGGTGTGTAATTTTCGTCGTCCCAAGGCTTACGTATTGTTAATAGCACACGCAGAGAGGAGAGGGAGCAAAATTGTAGTTTTTCTAGATGTGTTTGCGCCATAATACAGAAATAATAAGAGGCGCCAGCGCGTGCACGTGTGTGTGTGTGGCACATCGTTCCCGAGAGAGGTTTACAAAAGTCACGATATACAAACATTAGTGTCCCCGGCACTTGGAAGATTACGATAAAGTGCATTCGTACTTCAAAAATGAGAAAATGCATTATTTACTCATCACGCTGTGCCAGCACAACGAATAAATACGCGAAACATAATCTACCGATAGGCGCGCGCGCGCGTGTGTGGCACATCGTTCCCGAGAGAGGTTTACAAAAGCCGTGTCCGGATTGGCAAGCGCTCCATCCCGTTCTCCCCCGTTGCTCTCGCGTGCACTCGAAGTCGCGTCCAAGTCGTCCGAATCTGCATGTCCCCTTGTAGTACGCCTGTCACTTTTCCCGCCAGGTGTCAGCCCGAACTTCACCCACCGCACTCTGGGGCGCAAACAAACATGACAATGATTTCCACCTAACTACTCACATTAAAAATATAACACGCTATTTCATCATTTACGTTTTCTGCATTCATTATCGATAAAATATTAAAATATAACTGAGTTTTACATCCTCTAATCAGTAAATGTTGTCTGTACAAAGTGAAAGTTAGAATATGGCTGCCAAGCGCAGCGTCACAGCGAGTTCAAGCGTGCATCTGTCGCGCCTCTCTGCTCTTCCCTCCGACTCCACGTCTACCGCAAATTCGGACAACAGAGATTGGCTGAGTCCCCGGATGTAACAGCGCTCTAGGTGACATCTGCTGCTGATTCGGACGCAGCCCTGGCCACTTCTATTAGTCAGTGTTGCCCATTTGTAGGTTAGCTTCGCCTGTAAAATATCACATGATGAAATATTCTTCAGGTAAGTTGGCAACATTGAACCGCAATTGATGTTACCAGTGTTGTCAACTTCTATTTGTAGGTTAGCTTCGCCTGTAAAATATCACATGGTGAAATATTCTTCAGGTGAGTTGGCAACATTGAATCGCAATTGATGTTACCAGTGTTGTCAACTTCTATTTGTAGGTTAGCTTCGCCTGTAAAATATCACATGGTGAAATATTTTTGAGGTGAGTTGGCAATATTGAATCGCAATTGATGTTACCAGTGTTGTCAACTTCTATTTGTAGGGTAGCTTCGTCTGTAAAATAACATGTGGTGAAATATTCTTGGGGTGAGTTGGCAACACTGAATCGCAAATAATAGCGCAAAACCCGTGCACCTCCACTAGTCAGTGTTGCCAACTTCCATTTGTAGGTTAGCTTCGCCTGTGAAATATCACATGGTGAAATTTTCTTGGGGTGAGTTGGCTACACTGAATCGCAAATAATAGCGCAGAACCCGCGCACCTCCACTAATCAGTGTTGGCAACTCCCATTTGTAGGTTAGCTTCGCCTGTGAAATATCACATGGTGAAATTTTCTTGGGGTGAGTTGGCCACACTGCGAGAAAAGCCTCAAGCAGTATTGCCAGCTCCTTGCTTGAGGTTAGGTTAGACCCAAAAACAAAAACCTTGGTGATTTTTTCAAGTGAGGAGTTAGCAACACTGTGTACCTCACTATACCTCATTTTCGGGCGTGGAATTCTCTTTGCTGTACTACTCTGTAGGTTAGCTTCGCCTGTAAAATATCACATGGTAAAATATTCTTGAGGTGAGTTAGCAACACTAAACCGCAATTGATGTTGCCAGTGTTGTCAACTCCCATTTGTAGGTTAGCTTCGCTTGTAAAATATCACATGGTGAAATATTCTTGGGGTGAGCTGGCAACACTGCAAGAAAATGAGGCTCATGCCTTACGAGAGCAAACCGTTAACATACACCGTAAAAGGCTACGCCTCGCTCGAGCTGGCAACACTGCAAGAAAATGAGGCTCGGTGAGATTCGCAGTATTGCCAGCTTTTTGCTTTAAATTAGGTTAGACCGAGATAAAAACCTTGGTGATTTTTTCGAGTGAGGAGTTGGCAACACTGCGAGCCTCACCGAGCCTCATTTTCGGTTGGCGAACCGGTGCCACTGCTCTACTTTCACCTGGTTCCATATCGGCTTGATGAGATTCCTGTACTTCTCGCCGCTGCTGGATTTGACCCTATTCTGCGTAGCATCGTTGTTTTGGTATAAGGCATCCGTCATGATCAAAATTTCCTTGTAACTCTGGTAATCTTCGTAGGTGTAATCTTTCGGCTGCTTTTTGGCAACGAGTTCCCACAGTCCCACCGTACCGGGATACCTGGTCCAACTATCCTTGTCGCCTAAATTAATTTTAATGTCGTTGCCTTCGAAGGTGACTTTCGATTTTCCAATCTTCCAAACCACACCGCCGCCTTCGTTGCTCTCCATGCTCGGATACAATCCGTACACTTCATCCTTGTCGAATTTCCCCGTGCTCAGGTAGTCTCGTGCCAAAGGTCCCAACTCGATCTTATCCAAAGACGACGACGTGCTACCTATGGCTCGACGTCGTGCCGGTACGTCCTTCAGTTCGAACGGCGTCGAAGGAATGCTCGAAATGGGCGTGGGTACTGTGTAACTTTTAGCTGCAAGTGGTACGAGTTCGTTGATCAAATTTTTATTTTGTTCCGTGACGCCTTTAATTTCTTTACCTAGATCGCTGATAGCGTCGATCACAGGTTGATCTTGACGTTTCTTCTCTTCGTAGAATCCGCGATTCTCGGATTTCCAACCTTTGAAGCGTTTCGCGAGGTAATCGCGAAGCTTGAGATTTTCGTCTTCGATTTTTCGTTTCGTCATAACGTTATTTATACACGTCGTTTCTCACAACGTTGCAACGTTTAGAAAGTCGTTGATTTTGTTTCTGTATTTTCCGTCGTTGGGTTTTCTCGTCATGTCGATCGTCGCGAATCCAAAATCGTCACTGTTCCAACAGTGGGAGCAGCAGCGTTCCGAAAATTGATTGTAGTTCATGTCTCCGCCTACGTAGTCATCGTACGCGTGCTTGAGGTTGGTGTGATCTTGACGAAACAAACATATGAAATTAGCGTTGTCGCGTACTAACTGTTTTGGAATTTTGGAAAACGTTTGAGCTAGGAAGAAGTAATCTATTCCTTTGTGACGACCTTGCGTGAAAAAATTGCGAATTTCATTTTGATTTTCCAGGATAACATCGTCGAACACAACGACTGAATTTTTACGACAATCGTCGAGTGGTTTTATTTCCGAAGCGAACGTTGCAATGTCCAGACCATCGTACAGTTTGATCAGTTGCTGGTATTTCGTTTGTTCGAGACTTTTCGAAAATACGTAGAGGTGCCTGTTCTTCCAATCTAACCAATTCGGTGCGAGGAGAAAATTGTCCACGAGCAGTGTCGTTTTCCCACACCCCGAAGGACCTACGATTAGACAGCGGATGCTGTCGGGAAGCAACTCGCCGTTCTTTTTTTTCGTTTGACTTTCCGAATCCGGTAGACGCTTCACCACGTTCCACGTACTCACAAGATCACTTCGTTCGCGTCGATCCAACTCTTTTCCGGAAGTCCCAGCCATTTGACAAACAGTTTGTCGCCTTTCCTACGCAATACTTTCTCGATGAGGTACGTGTCGGGATATTTTGTTTTAGAGAGTTCCTCTTCGTAAAATCTTCCTTTCAAAATCTCGCCGCTACTATCTTTTATTATATACGTGTGTCGGTTTCCGGGTAAAACTCGAACCACCATAAAAAGTTCCGTGCTCCAATTTTTTGTGAACCCCTTCTCGAAGGTGCGTTTGAATTTGCTGATCCTCAGCTGGTCTCCAATTTTGAATTTTGATTTCTTGGTAGTCGTGGGAGTGTACTTTGGACAGTAAACTTTAGAAATTAAACGCTGCTCGTCAGATTTCGTAACGTCAGCCGGCTTCATGCCTATCGTTCTGTGTACTGTATCATTATAGGTGTCGACGAGTTCCGGCAGTATGTCGACCCATTTGTAATTTCCTCGAAGCGTGAATCGTTTCCACATGTGTGTTTTCAAGGTTCGATTAAATCTTTCCACGATACTGGCTTTGATGTGACTGAAGGTTGAATAATGTCGAATTTCATGTTTTTGAATAAACTTTTGGAATACGGCATTGTAAAATTCCTTCCCCTTGTCCGTTTGCAAAAACCGAGGTCGTCTGTCGCTTTCGCGAAAAATTGTCTTGAATGCTTCCGTGACGCACGTTCCCGTTTTGGCTTTCAAAGGTAGAGCCCATGCGAATTTCGAAAACGTGTCTATGACGGTGAGGAGATACTTGTTGGCCTTGTTCAATTTATGTACATTTTTTAGATTGCCGCTACTCATCTCCACGAGGTCACTTTGCCAGAGGTCATCGATTCCCTTGGTTACCACCGCCAAACGTTCGTAGTTGCGGCGTGCAGGTTTATGCAATTCTTCGACGATGGCTTGCCTAGACATTTTTTAGAGATTACGTTTGAAGAGAAGCACCAGCGTGATGGGATTCAAAGAGGGTGGCACCTCACCTGTGTTTTGAATGATCAGCTTATCGCCGGCACTCACGTCAAAAACGGTAAGATCTTCGTCTTCGTGTATTTCATATATGTTGCGCGTTTCGTTCCAACGTGCCAGAGGAATGTTTCCTGCTTTCTGGACACCACGATTCGATATCAAGGTCATGGTGGGAACGCTAGCTTTTCTGCCGTGAGACCAGTACGAAAATTCATTTATCTGAATCGTGCCATCGAGGAGAAACTTGTAGTACGGATGATAAGGATGTAACATGTACAGTTTGTTACCTTCGACGAACGTGGAGATTCTCTGTTGATTGGGTATGCTGTTAATTTTGATGGCTTGCAGAGAATGAAGTTTAGCGAATTTAGTATCGACGCTAACGAGGTTGCTGTGAAGCTGTCCCAGTGTATTTTGTACGGGCAACAAATGTTCGACGATGGTATCCGTTACTGTAGAAAATGACGGCTTGATTTTCACTTCCACGTTCAACTGCTTGAAGTTTTCGTTGAGTTCTTGTAATTTGGCACCGAAAGAGGCCAGCGTCGATTCCTGCGTGGATTCCAGCACTCCAACTTGATCTCTGATGTTAACGACGATACTCTGAAGGTTTTCGACTTGATTCAATTTCGAGCTCTTCTCGGTAAGATCGTTCACGATGCTTCGCATCTCGGTAAACTGCGTGTGAAGGTCGGCGACGCTCTGCGAAGTGGGCAGCGTCGACACCAGTGAAGTAAGTTCGTCTCGAATCTGTTCCACGTTCGCCGTTTCCGTTTCCAGTCGTTTCAGCATACGTGATATGTTCTTTTTCAAAGCGTGCAATTCTTTTGAGGTGGGGAGATTGGCTACCCTACTCTCGAGATCGCTCAATGAACTTTTGATGTCGCTCGAATCGGATAGTGCCGTCACCGCCGTTTTCAATTTTTCCAAATCTTCGCTCGAAGGTACGCTCGTCCGTAACGATTCCAAGTCACCCTGTATGTTGTCCAGTACGTGATGAAAATGAGCAAGATTCGTTTCGACGTTCAAATTTTCTAAATATTCGATCTTCTGCTGAACCGTGCTCAACGTGTCTTGTATGCTCGTCAACGCGTTCGCTTCAGCGTGAATATTTTTAATTTCTTCGTTGATCAACTCCATAGATGCCTGAAGCGTAGCGATGGTGGTTTGAATGTGTTCGAAATCTTGATAAGCCTCCAATTGAATTTTTATGTTCGCGACGCTTTTGCCGATGACCTGCAGTTCGTCTGACGATGGTAGGTTCGTCATGGTATCTTCCAAAGTCTGTAACTTGGATTTAATTTCTTCCAACGTGCTGGCGAATTCTTCTTGTAATTTGGAAACAACAACATGCAAGCGTTCTACATCAATATCCTTCACGACGGTTTGAAGTTCAGAGAAATTCTTTTCGATTGCCGAAGTTCGTTCTTCGATTTCGAGTTTCAATTTTTCCAAATCTTCATTTTTCGATTGAAATTGCTGCAATTTGAGCATATCATTTTGAAGCTTATCCACGCTTAACTGTATATTTTGAACGTTGTCGTAAGAAGGTACGTCGACATAATTTTTTATGAGCGTTTTCAGTTCGGAATCGATTTTCAGAATGGGGTCGAGACATTGCGTTTGGAGCGTAGCGATCTCCGACTCTAAACTTTTGTTTAAGGTCTCCTGCAAAGCGATCAAATCGCTCCTCAACTTTTTAATTCGGACGTCCAACATGAGAATCTCTTCTGCGTGGTCTACACGCTTAGTGTTGCCGAAAATATCGTTAGGCATTTTGGTTAACGGTTATTTATAATAGGATAGACGATTCGTAATTCTACGAAGAGAGGAACAAGTTTGTCGTAATCTCCTAGGAGTTCCACGTATAAACAATCTCCTGCAGAAACATCGTACGTAATGTTAGAAAGCATCTTGTCGTGCTTGATTCGAAAAATGTTCTTGCCGGTAGATATTTTGATTTCGCCTACGTTTTCCGGATTCACGATGATTTGAAGTTTTCCATCGATCGGAATTTCGTAGAAATGTAAATTGTTGTTGAAGACGTAAAACATCTTGCCCACATCGTCATCCAATTTTGTCCAAATGCTGTTAAGGTGAACAATCAGTAGACCATTGAGTTTAGTTAACATGGAAGGTAGAAATTCATGATCTGTCGTCGCGCGGTGTACAGTCTCCATGTTGGTTTGTTTTCGGAAACCAAAGAGATTCATAGGTATGCTGGTTATTTAAGAATACGGTCAAAGTTTTTTGTAATAACAGTCAGTGTTTTTTTTTGTAATAACTAACAAAATGATTTTTTTTTTGTTTTTGTTTTTTATGAATCTTCTGTTGAAGATGGGCATATGTTGCAGGTTTTGCTTTCTGCTAAGCGATAGTGCCCCCACGGCAGTGTGTGGATTCCACATTGGAGAACGCACCTCTTGTCGTCGTTGGGATCCAGGGCAATCTTCCTCACTTTGTTGGTGGTCAACTCATGGTCGACGCTCTGGATGCGCTGTTCTGCTCTTAGAACCGACGACCTGGTCTTGAGGCAATCGACGAAGTCCTCGAATGTGAGATGTTCCCGAACCACCTGTCTGCCGACACCCTTGGCCTTCTTGGTAACGCTGCCCTCGGCTTTGATGGTATAGGCCTTGGGGCGAAGACCTGCAAACTCAAGAATCACGTCTCCGTCCTTCTCATCTTTGAGTTTGCCAGGCACCTTCTTGTTGTGGGCCAGGATACCATACTGGTTCGGCAGGGGATAGCCCGAGGTGTCGAAGAGGTTAACCAAAGATGGAACTGTGGCTATATCCCCGTATGCGTCGGCTGTGCGAACGTAGTACACCAAGCTGTCCGTGTCCGTGTAGAGAAGCGAGATGTTGTGGCCGTAGTGTGGACGTAATATGTCGTAGTACGTCTCGAACATGTGAAGCTTGCTCAGATCCAGAACCGTGGCTCCGACGTAGATGGGCTTGGTGAGCCTCACCTCACCTTGCTTCATGTGAATCAGAGCCAGCTGCTCGTTGTAGATTGTTCAAGACTTGAACAATGGACTCGCGACAAGCTGACGACATCGCTCTTTCCTCGTCACCAATTTTATGTCCACGCGATTCCGTACATTCTCCATGGTCTTGCCAAACACCGCATTATTCATGAGCTTGAAGAAATCCTTATCAAGCTCGGACGTGGCTGCGGTGCGGTGTTCAGTGTTGACTTCAATATATGGACGCAACCATGGAGAATACTCGAACTTGAGGATGCGGTGAACTGCGTGGACCGTGACCCCTCGCTGCATCAACCACCGGAGATTCTGGTAGTGAAGGACGTAATTCTTCTTGGGTTCGAAATCCATGACGAGCTTCGTCTGGTTGGAATCGGGTGGACACTTGAACTCGGGTGCAGGGGGAAGATCGCAGAACAAATCCTGCAGCTTCTCGGAGAACTCAAGGTCCACCTCGGCGAAAAATCCGCTTTCCGAATCGTCGAAACGGATAGCGCGTTCCACAAACAGCATCATGTCCACGTCCGAAAGAAGCTCCAGCTCGATTTTCGTCACCAGAAACATGGCTGACCACGCCAGTCCGGGGAGACTATAGAAGTAGGCGGGATCCAGGTGGTAGATCTTCATTGCGGTCGCCCGGAACGTCTGGAACACGTCGGCGAGGAGCGTCACATCAAGTCTGAGGTAGGCGTCGTGGTAGTCTCCAAAAGTTCGACAACCCAGCTCGCGCCACATGGACTGGGCGTGGTGATATTCTTCGTCGGTGATGTTCGAGCCTCGTAGCTGACTGTAGAACTTCGCCTGGGGAGGTAGCGACGTCTCCGCGAACTTGGTAGAGTCGGTGACGTATTCGTAGGGGTAGACCCCCTTACGCCTGAAGAGACCGGCGTCCAAGTTTGGAAAATTCGCAGAGGTAATGAGCATTTGCCCGTCGCTGAGCTTTTTCGCCAGGGCATCGAGGCTGGCCGGGAGGAACCTCAGGGAGTCGAGGAAGCGAAGCTCGACGGTAGAGCATAATCCTGGGATTTGAACCCATTTGCTCACACTGATGTAACGCTCCTCGTTCTCGGCGAGAACGTTGATTTGCATGTCGTCGTACCCAAGATGCTTGATCAGGTGGTGAAAGTCGTACCCCGAGCCATTGTGAAAAAACACAGGGATGAAGCGTGGGTCCCGGGCCAAGCGGTTGCAGTCGTTGCACCAAGGACCAACGTACCTACCGTTAAAGTGATCGTGGTGATGGACTTTACGGTTTTTGGCGGCGTACTCCTCGACGCAGACAGGGCAAGCGATGGCCTCGTCGTGTCTACGTTGATCGTCGGGGGACAGTGGGAGCATAGACTTGGGGGTCAACAATACCTTCCCTATCTCGATGGCCTCGACAACCATCCTCTCGAGGAAGTGTTTGGCTGCGTCGGGACCACGGTCCACGTAGGGCTCGGGGGCGATGTGTTGATCTCGTCGCACCACAACGTATGCGAAACTGGATGCCTCGTGGATTTGGTAAGGGGTGGTGGAGGAAACTTCGGGATCGGGATCGCAAGTAGGCAGGGGTTTGAGGAAGGCCTCGAAATCCGCGATGATGATAGCAGGGTGCTCTACCATGGCACTTTGCATGTGGAAACGCTCCACCTCACCAGGTTCGGGCAAGACTGCCACCCCCGGTTCGTTGGCATTGCAATAAAGTTTGTGGTTAGCGAGCTTCTTGGCAGCGATGTTGGAACCTCTGATGCGCTGGTAATCCTGCTGTTCTCGATTACGAAATGTAGACAAGCACCTGCGACAAACTTCTATGTGGGTTTTGTCTTTGCTCCGTTGGCTCGAAACAAGCCGAGAGAGGGAACGGATGAGGGTGTAATGGTGGTGAGTTTCATCCTTGATGAGCAGAAGGTGAATTTCCTGCGCACCATCGTCGTCTACGTCGCTCACCCGGATAGGGAAAACCACATTTTTGTTTTCGGTGAGGCCATAAACATTGATGGCCAACCGCGCACGAGTCTCAAACTTTCGAATGTCCGAAAGCGCCACCGGGTAGTCGATCCCAGCCATCGCATCTTCCAGCTCTGGCTCGTAGGGTAGGTAGTGGTTAACTCGGCGTGGTTGGTTTTTCCTGCGGACAGGGTGTAACGCTGCAAGCACACACCATACGAAGCACTTGTTATCTTTATTTTGGATGTTCAGGACGGCCTTCTTTGTCGCGATGGAAGATGGTAAGGGGACGTAGCTGGAGGCGGAGAGAGGCATAAACTTGGAAAGTTTGACGCGCAGTTCGTGAGGCTCGCCACACAGCGAACCCCCCGAGCCCTTAGCTTCATGTTCTTCTTGTTTAACCAGCAGCTCCTCGACAAACTTGTTGTAGATGACCTCGAGGTTGTCGACATCCGCCAGATGTAGCGTCTTCGCCTTGGTGTTGTGGCAGAAGCTGTAAATTTCATCAGACGGCTTCTTGTACCAGCAACGTAGCGATGCGTAGAATTTAGTGGAGGAGTGCGTAGCCAGTGCATTACTAAGAATAGAAACTATCTCTGCTCGCTTCTCCTCTAAAAAGCTACGAACATCGCAAGAGTCATCCGACAATCGGACGTAATCTCCTAATATTCCTCCAAAAGCAGACCGGTCTGCTTTTATCGCAGGCTTGACGCGTTTGGCGGGTGGTGCATTGATGGAGGCTGCTTCTGCCTTCCTCTTGGTAGAGGTCGAAGGCTGGGCCCCAGATGTATTTTTGCTTAGACAAATAAGCTTATGCTTCTTGGCATACGCAATTGTAATGTGTTTATTGCATCCGGAACACAGTTCGGTGGCAGCCAAATGCTTGCCTGGCACGCAGGTGCGACAATGTCTTGCAAAATTTTTGCTTGATATAGTGTTTTTGCACACAGGGCAACTTTTCATGGAGCGCATTTTTTCGGGGTATGTTTATTTATATGTGATCTGTTGGTGGTAGAGTGTTTACAAAACAAAAATGCCTTATGAGAAAAAATTTTGTAAGCTAATTCTAATTGGTGTTAGTTTGAGGGGTTTATTTATATATTGGTAGTGTTGTCTTCCTCAAATATGTGCTTTAATCAACCCTATAAAAAAATTAAAAAAATATATAAGAAAAATATGATTGTAGATAGAAAAAAAAACACAATAAATATTGTATGCATGTGTAATTCTATTTAGCTTATTTTTGCTAGACACAAATCTTCTTCAGATTTTATTGCCCACTAATATATTTTTCTACCAATCTAATAGAGGTGTGAAACTATGAAAATGTTCTTGTTTATATATATTCTTTTCTTTTGGCTGATATAATAGCAAATATATATATATAGCTATTTTGAAATTCTAAAATTTTCAGGTATACTTATTTTTTACATGCAAACATACATCATAAAAAATTACACAATCGTATTTTTTTTCCATATACATATTTTTTTTGTTTTCAGAAAACAAGATTATTTTCGATCTCCATTTTTTAAAAAAATTATTTGTGTTTATAGTATTTGTCGGGCAATAGCAGATAAAACAAGAATAGGTTTTCTACGACCCATACTTTACGAGTTACAAAACAACTTAGAAATTACATCTTGAAATTTTAATTTAAAATAACTCAAAAACAGTAAGCACTAATCATTATGTTTCCAATAGGTTGCAGAGTACCTTCAATTTTTTATCAAATATCATTAAAATTTTCGAATTAGAGTAAAAACTAAGCCGGCAAATCAAGTTTCTCAAAAAATAAAAAAAATTGTCTGTATTTCCAAAACTTGAGGGGGTGGAATCGATTTTATTTGCTAGTCGAATAGTTTTCGTCGAATCCTATCCAACAAACCTAAAATCATCATCCTAGCTCAATTAGGAGCCGAGAAAATCAATGTCTTGGAAAACGTCTTAAGATAATTGTCTTAAGAAAATTTTCTTGACAGACCGGAAGTAACATCTTGAGATACCGGAAGTCGACTTTCTTAAAGATTAAGATATTTGTCTTAAGACGTTTTCCAAGACATTGATTTTCTCGACTCCTATGGGGCCTAGAACCATGTAACTTTGGTCTATGTATATACCAGTACTTGCCCGACCCTGTGGCCGAGTGGTTAGCACATCGCATTACGACGCCAAGGGTCCCGGGTTCAAATCCCGGTCGGGTATGGTTGTTTGTGAATATCCATTTTCATCAATTTCATCACTCATCCCCATCTTCGCAAATTAGCCAAGAGGCACAAAACGCGAAGTTAAAATAATCTAAATCAATCAATCAATCAATCAATCATTAAGTTCCGTGTTGCAATCATGAAATTAAATTTTAATTATTTTTTTTTCTATCCATCTCTCAAATCTATATAGCCTGTTCATATTTGGCATGTCGACCATTTTGTTTACGTAGCAAAAAAAAATCTCAAGCCATTTTTTGCGAATGCTTGTTGTAGCCATAAGTATATTTGGATATAATTGCCGGATTTTATTTAACTTTAGGTTTAAAAATCAATAAGCCTGCATAAAAAAAAACTAAATATTTTAAATAAATAAGATTCGAATAACTATGTACTTCCACTAGCCTTTGCGATGGCGCAGCGGTAGCATTGTAATCAAAAGATCTCGGGTTCGATACCCGCACAAGTGGTTCTTGAAACTGTAGGTCCAGTCCCGATTAGCCTTACTGTACATAAAATAGACATAAAACATCAAATCAATCAGTACTTCCACTAGCCTCTGCAATGGCACAGCAATAGCCTTGTAATCAAAAGTTCGATACCCGCACAAGTGGTTCTTGAAACTGTAGGTCCTGTCCCGATTAGCCTTACTGTGCATAAAGTGGACTTAAAACATCAAATCAATCAATACTTCCACTAGCCTTTGCGATGGCGCAGCGGTAGCATTGTAATCAAAAAATCTCGGGTTCGATACCCGCACAAATGGTTCTTGAAACTGTAGGTCCAGTCCCGATTAGCCTTACTGTACATAAAATAGACTTAAAACATCAAATCAATCAGTACTTCCACTAGCCTCTGCGATGGCACAGCAATAGCCTTGTAATCAAAGGTTCGATACCCGCACAAGTGGTTCTTGAAACTGTAGGTCCAGTCCCGATTAGCCTTACTTTGCATAAAGTGGACTTAAAACATCAAATCAATCAGTACTTCCACCAGCTTCTGCGATGGCGAAGCGATAACGTTGTTGTCTTGTAATCAAGAGTTCGATACCCGGTGGAGGCATAAGTGGTTCTTGAAACTGTAGGTCCAGTCCCGATTAACCTTACGTGCATAAAATAGACTTAAAAAACACCAACTCAATCAATCAATCAGTACTTCCACTAGATATTAAAAACACGCAACTCTCCTCCATTTTTTCTTGCGTTCCTCTAACAATTTAACACATTTATTTTTTTGAAATATGCCCCGCACACATATTTCCTACCTACCAACAACGGCACACGGAAGAAAAAAAAATATTCCAGCTACCAAGATGCATGCTTCAAATATATCAAAGCAGAGAGAGACATGAAACATCTTCTATATTTTCTTTTCTTTTTGTATGTTTTGTGAGTATATTTTCTTCCACAATACATAAGAGCTGTCTGGTTTTCAAAAAGTTACCTTCCTTCCACAATCATTTATATCTGTTTTGCTAGGTTCAAGAATCAACTCAACAAAAGCAATACCATATTTATAAATCAAAGCCAACTCATGCAAGCTAAGAAACAAAGTTACTTACTTTTGGAAAATACTGCAGAAATGCTCTTCACTGACGTTCAAAATAAAACAAGAACTTTCTACACCAGCGCTTTAAGTTTTATACGGTTTTCTAATGAGGTCAAAAGTGAAATGTTAGCCAACGCAACGTGGACCAATAGAAATCCGAGACAATCTTCTCTAGAACATTCTTCCCCAGAGCTAATGTTAACAACCTGTTGTAACCTAAGCATCATGTGTATTGCATCCGGCGGAGCCACGTTAACGCCCAAGCAGCCCGCTATTATGTACCTGTACGCTCCGGATGTGCTGACGATCTTCCACCCCAGCTCGCCGTTGTGTGCCTGTACGCTCCGATATCTAATAATCTTCGGGGCATCTCGCTCGCTCTGAAACGAAATATAAACAAAACAAATTGTATACGCCCAAGCAGCCCGCTATTATGTACTTGCACGCTCCGGATGTTGCGGGTAGGTGTACTGACGAGGCTCGCCGTTGTGTAACTTCCGTTGTCCCAAGGCCTATGTATTGTTGAATTTGTGTCATTGCGTCAACATTAATAGCACCCGCAGAGAGGAGAGGGAACAAAATTGTAGTTTTTCTAGATGTGTTTGCGTCACAATACAGAAATAAAAAGAAGTACATACGTGTGTGTGCGTGTGCAGCGCATCGTTCCCGCGAGAGAGGTTTACAAAGATCACGATATACATTGGCGCCCGGGACTTGGAAATAATACGTATTCGCTCACCACTGTTGCCAGCTCTAGGTCTCTCTCTTTATCTTACAGCAATGTTGGTATCTCTATCTTTTTTTTTAGTTGCAGGTGGGTTGCCAATACACTCTAGTTAATAATGCTACATATTATACACACACACGCACACACATACTGTGTTGCCATCCATCCATCTCTCCTTTTTACGGCAGTGTGTGTTTGTTGTCGGCTCTCCTTGCCCAGTGTGTGTATGTTGCGCCAGTGTATAAATTGGCTAAACCCTTGCCAAGTAAAAAAAAAAGCTGTAGGTAGGTGTTGGCAGCATTGTCGGTTGTTTAACTCTTCCCCCTCTCTCTCTCTCTCCTCTCTTTTTTTGTAAAAAGCTATGGCAAAAATACCAGTAGGTTGGCAACCTTGCTTTATGCAATTAATTAAGGCGAGCCTCAAGCAAGGTTGCCAGCTCCTTGCTTTAGGTTAGATTAGACCAAAAAAAACCTTGGTGATTTTTTTCGAGTAAGGTGTTGGCCACACTGCGAGAAAATAAGGCTTATGCCTTACAAGAGCGTGGGTGTTTATTGAGAGTGTATCTTTATCAATTATCCCATATCATCATTTATCTTCTTCGTTGCGATTAAGTCACAGTGAAACAAAAGCGAAACTACGGAATTAAATCAAATTGACCTTGTAGATGCGGAGGGGAGAAAATAAACAATCCAAGGCTATAAGAATATCTATCACGGCCCAAACGTAGTGACTTCGGGATCATTTTCGTTACTTTCTTTTACGTATGCAATTTGCTTATCGAGCTTGTAATTTGAACACGATAGTACTATAAAGACACTTAAAAAATCAATACAGGCTGGATGAATGTCTTCATATTTTCCTGATAAATAACTCTTCCTCGTCACATAGTTAGTTTAAAAAAATATAATTATATATGTGCCATTGGCCTATAATATTCGTCGCAATATATCAGAATCTGCTATATTGACAGAAGCTAGAGCACGAAGGTTATTAAGTGTTGGAAACAATAACCTTCCACAATAGCATGTCTTCAAATGTATTCATTCGTCTTCATTAATATACATTCACAACATTAAAAGCTTAGAGATACTATACCATGAGTGCCTCCCCGATGGCGCAGTGGTAGCGTCGTTGCCTTGTAATCAAGGTGTCCCGGGTTCGATACTCGGTGGAGGCACATAGTGGTTCGGATCCCACTTTAAACTGTAGGTCCAGTCCCGATTAGCCTTACTGTGCACAAAGTGGACTTAAAACACCAAATCAAACCAAACCAAACTATACCATGAAGCATATTGCTTTCAAATTAATGTATTTAGACAAAAGGGACTTTGAAAATTTGGAGCCGGACAGGAAATTCCAACCTTCAGCAGAGATCTCCCTTAGAGCATACACTTTCGCACAGCTGTTTGCGTCCATATCGGTAAATGCCAGATTCGTAAGTTGAAATCCCAGGTTCGATCATTTTTCCCCATGTGCTGGCAAACGGGTGCCACGAAAAGAATTTCACCGAGTAACATCTTTATACTTTTTTGTTGTTCGTGTGGCAAGGAGAAAATAATTATTGATAGGACTACGTCTGTGACATAATTTTGATTATGAACGATTTTTTCTTTATTGCGTGATTACTGAAACTCCGTGTATATAACAACCACTTCAAGTAACAAATCCGACCATGATCGAAAGTTATTCTTCTGTGAAAGAAAAATCAAATAATTTAAGTCCGAAACTTTAGGTTACAGCGATAAGTAAATATTAATATTTCCTTCATTCATTTTCAACTTCACTCGTTTCACCCCCCAATTCTTTCACACACACACACACACACACACACACACACAAATAAACACTGACATACTGGTTGCACGATGGAACATATATCAGTAATTTCTGGAGGGATGGATGTTGGTAAAAATTGTAAAAATATATTTTTATATCTGGTTGAAGGTGTTATTACTATAAATATTCGCCATTTATTTCAAAACGACCGAGATGATATTCATTTTTCGTTTAAAGAAGAACAGGTTAAAATGTCTTCTACTTTGAAAAATTTATAATTATATTTTAAAAAAGATAGAATTGTGAGTTTTACAGTGGTACTTGGTTTTTATTCTCTGATGAGATTTTGTTTACTACTTTTAGTATTATGAGGCAAGAAAGCAAGTTTATTCACGAGATGTAGAAGAATTTACCATATATACAGGGTGGCTAACCTAACATTGCGACCTGAAATATTTCGTAAAGACCAAACAATATTGAAAAACTGCTTTCGCAGATATATAGGTATGAGAGGGGTTCATGTAATTAGTGGACACAATACGTTCAACTACGTAAGGAAGTACGATTTTCAACACAAACTAAGTTTTCTTTAATGGAAACCCCATTTTTTTTCCAGCTCATTTGAAAGTACGGAAAATATCATTAAGAATGGCGTTTGTTACATTATAATACGTCACGTACTTCTGTAGTAATTTTAACCTGAAGTAGAGCGTGAAGGCGCATCCTTCACTATGCCTGTCGGCAGAGCCGACAGAAGATGCTCTCACGCATACAGCCTGCACGCATGTACCGCATTTTTTTTCCTACACTCGCCTCAGATAAATATCATCCCGGCCTTTGAAAGTCTGAAAATACTATTTTCTAAGCAACAGGTCTGACGTATGTACACTATCACAAACATCTTGTTCATTAGTGCACTTCGATACGCCCTTCTTTATTTGATAAATTTGATAAACCAATTTGAAGGGGAAAAAATATATAAACTGCAAAGTTTAAAAGTTGAAAACTTAAAGATTTGTCATGACCAAACGGGAGGAGTTGTTTGTTCAATTGTACTAAAAAATTATGACTTAAATGAATGAACGCCAATTAAAAATTAGAAAGATGTTAATGTAATAACATATATGTATGTAACTCTTGGCGGAATGTTAAAAATTTATCCTTTTTAGTTAACAGTTATTTGTTAACTGAGAAATATGTATCAGAACCTCTTAGATAATTTGTCAGAGCTAACTTATGTACAAACTAGATATTTTATTGTATCCCGCAGTTGTTGGAACGTAACAACTTTCCTAAGCACGAAGCATAGTATTCAGAAGAGTAACATGTTTGTTACGATACACGAATGGCGTCAAGAGAGGGGTGTGTGTGTTGCGACACAGGAATCAACTTGTGAGAATGTTTGCTTCAAGCGTCAACTTCAGGTTACAATTACTTGAGAACAATGCGACGTATTTCATAGTAACAAATTCTTAATTTTTTTTCCGTACTTTAAAATCAGTTGAAAATAAAATTGGGTTTTCTCTAAAAAAAAACTAAGTTCGTATTGAAATTCGTACTTCCTTACGTAGTTGAACGTATTGTGTCCACTAATTACAGGAGCCCCTCCTATACCTATATATCTGCGAAAGCAGTTTTACAATATTTGTTGTTCTTCACGAAATATTTCATTTCGCAATGTTAGATGAGACACCCTGTATAGTAGCAATATGCTCACAATTGAAAATTTCGGTGCAAGACTGTAGTTCCAGGTTTCACATCTATTGAAGAAATTTCACCAACCTTTCCGTGTTGAAAATTATGCATTTATTGCTACAAAGTTCGATATCATATCATATGGGTATACTTTAAAAAAAACTGTGGTGTGTGTTTTTGTCTGCCACAGAGATTGTAATATTGGATAAAATTTATTCCTTAACTCTCTTTTAAATTGTATAAGGGAAATAGACTTGCGACAACCCAATCAGGAAACTATTTTTTTTACAAAATGATTGAAAAATTTAAATAATCGTTTTATTCATGGTGCAGTCGCAATTTAGCTGTCACTAATTTCAAAATGTGACTGCAGTTTTAAGTTTGGCGCCTATATGAACATATCAAATTTGCCATATTTGGTGAGCATTTAATTCAGGTCATTAAAACCAAGATATAAATTTCCATGCTTTTTTGACTTTTCTATGCAACAACAAGGGCTATTTCACTTTTTCATTACTGAACTATGTTTAATTTCATGAATTTATTTAGAGAATCAATTTTAAACTATCCTAGCTTAATCGTGCTACAAACATTATAGAAGCCAAGACCTCACCGATGGAATACTGGCAAAGTCTTCACCTTGCAATCGAGTGGATTTAATACCTGATTAGACTGCCTTTGCATGATCGCGCTTAAATCAAAAGTGAAACTTATGATGGAACAACTATTAAAAATATTATCCTAGATCTGTATTGAAGGATCTAACTTTATAACATCTAGTGTCTTAAAATCCCCATGAAGACAGATTTGCTAAACTCTATGCAGGCAAAAGAAAACTTTGACAAAAGCATGTCACTTTGCAAATCAGTCATTATTTTTCGTTTCTGTGTATTTTCCCCTAAAAACTAAAAGTATGAGTTTCTATTTGACACTACTTTTTGGCATCTCAATATTTGCTATTGAATTGAAAGTTGCCAATGTTCGCAATTATGTTATGCATTAATCATATTCGCAAATGCAAAACTGAGCCGAATCAATTTAGACTAATTTCTAAACATCTCACATGTAACTTTGCATCTTGAAATAAAAAAAAATGAAAACAATATTTATCTCACCAGGGTTCGAAATCAAGTCATTAATTTTCAGTCCTCTAATTTAAAGAGCAAAACGAGACGTATCAGCCCCACGACGCATGCGCTCTATGCACTCATTGTGTGCGAAGGTTTCTGCATGGAACTTCACTCTTGATTCCTTTTGAGGAGCGAGGTGCGAGAGAAAAACGTCATCTCTGTCATCTCTGTCCAGCGCTGTAACGACAGCGCGAGAAGAGGAAGTGTCAATTACTTAATTTGTTGGATGATTTACTTTCATTTATTTCACTTCGATTTTCTTTTACCTTTGGCTAATCGCAGAGATGAGGATGAATGGCGATAAGTCAAATGATTCAATCACAAGCATGAGTGAGCAACACACACATGTTAGTCTTAAAGGGGAGCAAGGGTTTCGTGTCTCCGCTTGTATCAAGGGAGTATGCATAACATATTAATATAACTGTGATAAAAAAGTATAAATAATTTATAGAAGCTAATTTCTGATCTTCGTACAAAGGCACCCTTTACATATTAAACACACACATGCACACACACAGCGCACGAGCGCAGATGTATGTGTTGGATGTTTTTGGCTATTTCAAATTACTACATATTTTGCTAATGTAATTCCAGTTACGTTTAAAGAGAGAGTGTAGAAATTCATAATTGTGTAGAAAAATAGTTTCAAATTGTAATATTTCTTGTATATTCTAGCGTCATTCGGGGGTACAATTTCCCTATTCACTGGAGGAAGCTTCATTTCGTTGGTGGAACTTCTGTATGTTTCTTTCGGAGTTCTATTAGATTTCCTAAAAGACCGTGGTGTTTCAAAAATATTCCGAAAGTTTAAATGTACGAAGTGTAAAATGCATGGATTTAGAAATAGAATCAAACCAGTTAGAAACAAAAATATAGAATTTCCAAAATTGCGGCGAGCGAAAACACCTTTACTACCTCTACAAATCTGTGGCAAACGACTGGCAAGGTAAGCATTTGTTATATAAACTAATACTCAATAACACTAATTTTAGAAAATGTTGCTTGTATTTCTGAGGAGTTGTACGTGTGCAATAATTTGTCGTTATTATTTTCTATATAAAGCATCAAATTTTTATCAAATACTCGATCAAATATTTCAATTGCTTAATGGACACATAGTCAACGTCAGATAATAATTGTTTGAGAGGTGGTCACGTTAGAAAGAAGCCAGGCATTCAACATTTTGGAAATATATATACTAAATTAAATGAAGGTATCTTAGGTTACATGTATATATCCGCCCATTCTCAACAGGCACAAACACAGCCTCAGACACATACTTGCTCTACGGTGTAATGGTCTACCATCTGCTAAGGCGCCGAGAAGTCAACGTCACTTCTGCTTAGTAGACCCTGGACTGCAATTTGCAGACCAAGGAGGCTCTGGCGATTGGTACCATGGCCAGTTTAATACTGTGTCTCGTCCTGTATATTTTCCTTGTGTGTGCTGAGTGACCCTTTTCAGTATCAGATTTTAACCGGTAAGAATGTTCTAATCTTTTAGTTAAGGACATAAGTTATTTTAGTTATGCTTGGACTTCAGTCATAGCTGTGTGCAGCCCATCTGCTTGTAGTTCAATTTTTATATTTTCCAATGTAGGAATCTCAATGGATTGTAACTGCTGTCACGAATCAGAAATTACACTATCATAATACTCTTGAGTTTCGATACTCTGCATAATAGCTTGTTGTTCTTTGCGAATATTGTTTGTTTGGGCTTGTGGGAAACTGTAAAGTCCCTTTTTATAATTTGCGTACATTCTTCTCTAATTATTGATGATTGTCTATTGAGGCCAAATTGGTGTATTTTTGCAGCAGGGATTTTAGTTCGGCGTCAATTTTGAGAATAGGATTCAGACTCTGAGACTGGAGGCTGGCTCTCACACATTGAAGACTAAAATTGATAGTTCCCTGTAATGTTCCGAGATCAGTGCGTATTTTTTATATATTTGCAGATATATCATATGTCATTGTAGTATCCATCTTATCATATTTCATGCGATATATATTATTCCCAGTAAGTATTTTGATCTCACCCTTGATTTCAGGATTTATGGTAAATTGTAAGTAGTGTATATTGGTTGTATCAAAATAACACTTTGTAGGTATGCATTTGTAGCCTCTTTTTTTATCATTTGCATATCAGTTTTTGACATATTTTGACAATTTTTTGTCGATGTTTTAGCGTTTAGCGATGTTTTAGTAAAATTTCCCTTTTTTCCCACTCACACTTGGTAGGTATGCATTTGTATCCTTTTTTTTATCAATTGAATATCAGTTTTTGACATATTTTGACAATTTTTTGTCGATGTTTTAGCGTTTAGCGATGTTTTAGTAAAATTTCCCTTTTTTCCCACCTCACACTTGTAGGTATATCACGATCTTACGTGATATAACTTAACCTATTCATTTTTTTTGGTGCTAAACTATACGAGAGCCTCTACGTGCTCTGACCTAGTTTAGAGAGTAGTATGAACCGTACGTTCTGGACACGTCCTTTGACCTACTTTTTATTTTACGACGTTTTACAGACTAAACTAACCTACAATGAGAGAAAAGTGGACAGAAAAAGCTCTGGTATCACTTTTTAAACTATTTTTTACCTCCTGCAAATTTTGCTCTCGTCCTTTGACCTACTTTTGAAATGACTTACGATATTTTCCTATAAGGCTGCTGTCTCCTCTTACTGTAAGATCCCTCAGTGTAATCTACTACGACCTTGCTCTCAGCGTAGTCCGTTTTTTTTACGGACTAAACTAACCTACAATGAGAGAAAAATGGAGAGAAGAAGCTCTGGCATAACTTTTTAAGCTATTTTTTACCTCCTGCAAATTTTTGCTCTTATGCTAACTCGCCCTTTGACCTACTTTTGAAATGACTTACCAATAATTTTGCTTTCTCCTCTTACTGTAAGGTCCCTCAGTGTAATCTACTACGACCTTGCTCTCAGCGTAATCTGCCACGATGTTTTTTAAAACTCATGTGTGATCTTCTACAATGTTTTGGGCCCCTGCTACGATGTTTTTCTCCTCATGATGCAAAAAAATGGTATTGTAGCGGTATTTGCAATTTAACACTGGACTTAGAAAATTTTCGATTGATGAAAATATTGGTTGCATGACGACCTATGTTTATTTTGGTATGGGAGGACAGAGGACACCGAGACTCGACCGACACACTAAACCCGACCTCTCTACGCGTACTCTATACGTCACCAAAAAAAAATCGACAAGGGGAGATTTTTCGATAACTCTCACTGTTTCCAAGGTACTTAGGTTTTTTTGTTAGACGACAACGACGGAGTCATCAATGAGTAAACATCTGAACTCGGTGAACACAAGTCAACTTTTTTCAGTACGTCAATATTTTGTTTCTTATTTCTTAGTGAATGGGTTAGGTGACTTGCAACGACGAAGGCCTTCTAGCAACACGTACTTAGCTTATGCCGGCGTAATTCGCTAAAATATGTATTTAACTATTGTCATTTAGGAACCGCCTCAGTCCTGTTGTTAATTTGGAAAAGGTAATGGATCCAAAAATAACAAAGGGGGGGGGGGGGTAATTAAAGGTTCGAAATGACAATAGTTAGAGTTTCTCCAATCTAGTAAAGTGTGGATTGGTTGAAATATCCAAGGCGTATTTTGCATTTTTTTTTCAAATATGAACACGTTAAAACTGAACTGAAAATAACATACCTGAAAATTCTATTCACAGTAGATTGAATTCTTGAGTTTTTGTATTCGCACTCAAGAAATTCTATATAAATAACATACCTGAAATTCTTTTCACAGTAGATTGAATTTTTGAGTTTTGTAATTACCCCAAGAAATTCTATATAAAATAACATACCTGAAAATTGTATCGCTATATATATACTAGACTTTTTTTATTTCTGTGATTTTGGAGAAAGCAATGGCATCCACCACCAGTTTCAATCGTAAAAATGATAAAACTGAATGTGTTACTTGTGGGAAGCTAATCTCAAGGAACAATTTATCGGTACACAGGGCAAGATGTAGCGAAACAGGTTCGAGAATTAATCGTTCGTTACCTTCTAAGTCTTGTGCTCGATGCGGAAAAATGATCAGCATTGCACATTTAAGTAAACACCTCAAAATTTGCAAACCATCGACCGGACAAGCATCGAAAAGGAAAATCGATAATTCAGAAACGGAAGCTTCTACTTCCAAACAAGTTAAATTATCCGATGAACGGAAACCAATTAGATCTGCATTCAACCATCATATTCAGGATTTCTCTTTTACTTCGGAACCAGGCTGCGACATTCCTAGTTTCTTGCGTGAAACGAAAACAGTTTCGGTTACGTTGTCGTGCGACAGGATAAAATAGATGAACCGTACGTATACCGAGGACCCGATGCAATCGAACGCTTCTTCGAAAAGATGATCGAGGAGGTTGGGAAAATTGGATGCATGCTGCAAACATCGAAACCGAAACTGCTTGGTTCGTGAAGCTGGTAAGGTGTGGTGGAAGAAACTTCGGGATCCGGATGGCAGTATGAGAGTGGTTTGAGGAACGCCTCGAAATCAGCAACGATGATGGCCGGATGTTCCAACAATGCCTTTTGCATCCTAAATTCTTCCACTTCGTTCTTTTCGGGCATCAACATTCAAACCGGTCTGTTGTTGGCGCAATATATTTTATGTTGAACAAGTTTATCGATAGCAATCTGACGTCCTGTGTATTTTCGATAATTGGATTGTTTTCGATCGTCGAACGTGGTTAGGCATCTCAGGCAAACTTCGATGTGGTTTGCATGCTTGGTTGATTGACTTCTGACCAAGCGTGATAGTGAACGAATTAGCGTGTAGTGATGAACATCCTCGTTGGAAATAAGAAGAAGATTTATTACACGAGCATCGTCATCGTCGATATCGCTTATCCTGACGGGATGCACGAGATATTTATCTGACGTGAAGGAATATACATTAATAGCGATGCGTTTTCCTGCACGATTTTCAAACATTGTTATATCCGACAATGTCACCGGGTATTCGATGACAAACATTACACTTTCAAACTCGGACTCGTATTGTTTGTAATGTCCAATCCACTGTGGATTATTTTTGCAATAAACAGGATGCAGTGCAGCCAATATACACCAAAGGAAACACTTGTTATCGCTGTTCTGTATATTTAACACAGCCCTCTTGTGTTGAATGTTCGGTGGAAGAGGAACGTAGCTGGATGCGCGAAGAGGCGAGAATTGGTTCACGTAAACAGTTAACGTGTGAGGACTTCCACACAGAGACCATCCCGACCCTTTAGCTTCGAAATCGTCGTGTTTCTTAACAAGTTCATTTGAAAGATCAGAATAAAAT
Organism: Lepisma saccharinum; assembly: GCF_977018435.1. Lineage (NCBI taxonomy): Eukaryota > Metazoa > Arthropoda > Insecta > Zygentoma > Lepismatidae > Lepisma > Lepisma saccharinum. The sequence goes on from NC_139252.1 coordinate 10,480,162, forward strand.
TCGTCCAAATTATCGACGTCCGCCAAATAAAGAGCCTGGTTTTTTGTTCGATGATAAAAGACTCTTGTTGTACCATCGACTTTTTTGTATTCGGAAAATAGATCAACGTATGCTTTTATGGAATTATTTTCCAATTTACTTTTTAGAATATTTATCAAGGATGTTTTCGTTTCACGCAAGAAACTAAGAATGTCGCAGCCTGGTTCCGAAGTAAAAGAGAAATCCTGAATATGATGGTTGAATGCAGATCTAATTGGTTTCCGTTCATCGGATAATTTAACTTGTTTGGAAGTAGAAGCTTCCGTTTCTGAATTATCGATTTTCCTTTTCGATGCTTGTCCGGTCGATGGTTTGCAAATTTTGAGGTGTTTACTTAAATGTGCAATGCTGATCATTTTTCCGCATCGAGCACAAGACTTAGAAGGTAACGAACGATTAATTCTCGAACCTGTTTCGCTACATCTTGCCCTGTGTACCGATAAATTGTTCCTTGAGATTAGCTTCCCACAAGTAACACATTCAGTTTTATCATTTTTACGATTGAAACTGGTGGTGGATGCCATTGCTTTCTCCAAAATCACAGAAATAAAAAAAGTCTAGTATATATATAGCGATACAATTTTCAGGTATGTTATTTTATATAGAATTTCTTGGGGTAATTACAAAACTCAAAAATTCAATCTACTGTGAAAAGAATTTCAGGTATGTTATTTATATAGAATTTCTTGAGTGCGAATACAAAAACTCAAGAATTCAATCTACTGTGAATAGAATTTTCAGGTATGTTATTTTCAGTTCAGTTTTAACGTGTTCATATTTGAAAAAAAAATGCAAAATACGCCTTGGATATTTCAACCAATCCACACTTTACTAGATTGGAGAAACTCTAACTATTGTCATTTCGAACCTTTAATTACCCCCCCCCCCCCTTTGTTATTTTTGGATCCATTACCTTTTCCAAATTAACAACAGGACTGAGGCGGTTCCTAAATGACAATAGTTAAATACATATTTTAGCGAATTACGCCGGCATAAGCTAAGTACGTGTTGCTAGAAGGCCTTCGTCGTTGCAAGTCACCTAACCCATTCACTAAGAAATAAGAAACAAAATATTGACGTACTGAAAAAAGTTGACTTGTGTTCACCGAGTTCAGATGTTTACTCATTGATGACTCCGTCGTTGTCGTCTAACAAAAAAACCTAAGTACCTTGGAAACAGTGAGAGTTATCGAAAAATCTCCCCTTGTCGATTTTTTTTGGTGACGTATAGAGTACGCGTAGAGAGGTCGGGTTTAGTGTGTCGGTCGAGTCTCGGTGTCCTCTGTCCTCCCATACCAAAATAAACATAGGTCGTCATGCAACCAATATTTTCATCAATCGAAAATTTTCTAAGTCCAGCGTTAAATTGCAAATACCGCTACAATACCATTTTTTTGCATCATGAGGAGAAAAAACATCGTAGCAGGGGCCCAAAACATTGTAGAAGATCACACATGAGTTTTAAAAAACATCGTGGCAGATTACGCTGAGAGCAAGGTCGTAGTAGATTACACTGAGGGACCTTACAGTAAGAGGAGAAAGCAAACTTATTGGTAAGTCATTTCAAAAGTAGGTCAAAGGGCGAGTTAGCATAAGAGCAAAAATTTGCAGGAGGTAAAAAATAGCTTAAAAAGTTATGCCAGAGCTTCTTCTCTCCATTTTTCTCTCATTGTAGGTTAGTTTAGTCCGTAAAAAAAACGGACTACGCTGAGAGCAAGGTCGTAGTAGATTACACTGAGGGATCTTACAGTAAGAGGAGACAGCAGCCTTATAGGAAAATATCGTAAGTCGTTTCAAAAGTAGGTCAAAGGACGAGAGCAAAATTTGCAGGAGGTAAAAAATAGTTTAAAAAGTGATACCAGAGCTTTTTCTGTCCACGTTTCTCTCATTGTAGGTTAGTTTAGTCTGTAAAACGTCGTAAAATAAAAAGTAGGTCAAAGGACGTGTCCAGAACGTACGGTTCATACTACTCTCTAAACTAGGTCAGAGCACGTAGAGGCTCTCGTATAGTTTAGCACCAAAAAAATGAATAGGTTAAGTTATATCACGTAAGATCGTGATATACCTACAAGTGTGAGGTGGGAAAAAAGGGAAATTTTACTAAAACATCGCTAAACGCTAAAACATCGACAAAAAATTGTCAAAATATGTCAAAAACTGATATTCAATTGATAAAAAAAGGATACAAATGCATACCTACCAAGTGTGAGTGGGAAAAAAGGGAAATTTTACTAAAACATCGCTAAACGCTAAAACATCGACAAAAAATTGTCAAAATATGTCAAAAACTGATATTCAATTGATAAAAAAAGAAGCTACAAATGCATACCTACAAAGGGTTATTTTGAAACAATCAATATACAGTACTATTGTAGTTCCCCACCAATGCGAATTTATAAACATTTACTTTGTTACTGAACGAAAAAATATTTTACCAGTATCATCTTTTTATTCTGTTAGGATACTGTTCAAGTTGATAATTAGCAGTCCATTTAGTTTGGACAAAAAATCAGTGAGATTTAGTGAGGCTATTTGAAAATGCACTTTGATAGCTTTTTCCTATACCCAAACAGATTCATTGTTATATTATTGACAAAAATCCCATTGGTTGTCATTTTCCAGGCAATAGTGACACCATTGTAATGTGTGTGTATTACATGAGAGAATCTGTCTCCTCTCATCCTCTGAATCCAGGGCAATTTTCCTCGCTTTATTTGTAGTTAATATATTATCTACACTTTGGATTCTCCTTTAGTTCCTTAATTTGGGAGACTTAGTTGTGATGTAGTAATAATAATCATCAATGGAAAGTTTGTTCTTTACAATGGTTTACCACTCCCTTGGCTCTTTAATACTGTTTTCTCTGATCTAACTTTAAACATCTTTGGTCACAATCCAACAAACTCTACAATAATTTCATTATTTTGTAATCTTTAAGTTTGTCCGGTACCTTTTTGTTGTGGGTGGGGATACCAAAATTAGGTATATATGAAGATGTATCAAAATAATCATGCAACTCAAGGTAGTCTATATCTTCATAAAGATTAGGTGTTTTGATATGATATACAAAACTACATGTACCCATATACAGGAGAGAAATGTCATCCGTATAATACTGCTTTTTGTATTATTGTGGAGCTCCAACATGTGTAGCTTGGATATATCCCGGACCGTAGCTCCCACATAGATCGGTTTGTTGAATTTGATCAATGGCTTCTCCATTGGAAAAGTGACAAACTTTAATGATATAGTGTGCGCAATTTGAAATTTGTATCTGGCACCAATTTATTACACTTCTTGGATTAGAGACCAGCCTCACATCTACACGCTTTCTAATATTCTCCATGGTCTTACCATAAACTGCATTATCCATAAATTTATGTGAATCCCTATCCAAATCTGACTTATCAGATGTTCTGTGTCTTGTGTTGGTTTCAATATAAGGCCTCAGCCACTACAAATGCCTGAATCTGAGAACTCTTCCAATTTGTACTATATTGACACCTCGATCATCAAAAATCTGATATCCTGAATGTGGATAAATTATCTCTCATTAGACTCGAGAGTCATCAAAAGCTTTCTTTTGTTTTGATTAGGGTGGGCACCCCGGCCGGTTCAAATCCGGGAACTTTTCTAACGTTGGAAGCGGCCCCGGCGCCCACCCAGCGTCGAATAACATGGGTACCTGGGGGAAACCCTGGGGGGTAAAGGCGGTCAGGGGCGTAATGCTGATCACATCACCCTCACTCATGACCGGATCAAGAAAGTGTGGGGCGTTACCCCCACACCCCCTATACGCCTTCATGGCGTGGTGCTAAGCACAGGGGAGCACTTTACCTTTACCTTTACTATAAGTCGGGAGCTAGCGGCAAGTCGGAAAACAGATTGTGTAAATTATAAGTGAAAACAAGATCCACTTGACAAAAAAATCCTCGCCGTCATCAAACTTTTGGATATCTAATGTTGAGGGAGTTATCCACTCGAAACCACCGTAGTGGAGTTGCTGCATTATTGAAAAACCATACAAATTATTTAAATCTACATAGATTCTATTGCTGGAGGGTTTATCTGGGTTATATTCTTGTGTCTTATGGGTAAAGTTGGGCCTCACATACCTTCATGTGCATTGTACCATACCAACATAGCTGACCATGCTAAACCAGTGAGGGTATAAAAATGTACTATGTCCAATTTTTAGATATTTATAGATAATTTTCTAAATGCCAAGAATATGTCGGCAAGGATTATGACATTCAATTTAAGATATGCATCTTGGTAGCCCCCCAGGGTTCTACACGCTAAATTCTCCCACAACAGTTGTGCAATATGGTAATCCTGATCTGTGATCTTTTGTTCTATTAGTTGGTTGCAAAACTTATCTTGAGGTAGAAACTCATCCTCAAATTTAGTATGGTCAGTTACATATTCATATGGATATTCATTTTTGTCTAATATGTTCTATGCACAACCCAGGACAACTATTGGTTGAAATTTGGAACTGGTCTCATATACCGATAGCTACCGATATCATCCAGGCAAGAAGAGACAAATCGCATTGTGTCCAGGAATCTCATCTTAATAATTCCACCACATGGAAGCTTTATTGTTTTGCTGAGACTGATATATTTCTCCTGATTCTCTGCTAGGACTTCTATGATCTCTATATCATAACTGAGATATCTAACCAAATGGTGAAAACCATATCCGTAGCCATTATGAAAAAAATATTTGTACAAATTTTTCTTTCTGTATTTTGAGATTACAGCTATTACTCCAAACTCCCAAATTTTCTTCCGTGAAATGACAATGGTGGTAAAAATCTTTATCATCATCTGTAAAATTGCACTGTGGGCAAATCTTAGTAGCATTATATAATTGCTTTTCAGAAGCAGATAATGGTGCACTTGGTTTTAACACAGATAACACAATACCAATTTGTCTAACTTCATTTTTTATTTTTTAAAAAATATATTTAACGGAATCGGTCCGCGGAATACATAAGGCTCATCGGGTTTTGATGAATTGCGCCACACAACTACATAACCATAACTACAAACTTCATGGAGCTGATAAGGTGTAGTCGAAGAAATCTCAGAATCATGGTCCAAATATTTGAATAGTTTGACAAATGCCTCAAAATCTGCTATTATTATAACTGTATGCTCCAACAGGGACTGTTTTGGTTTAAATTTATTAAACTCTCCTAGTTTGGGCTTATATAAACAGGTTTATATTTTCCACAATGTTTTCTTGTCATTTTCAAGTTTGTGGATAGCGTCACAGTTCTGATTATCAAGTGTGGAAAAACATCTATGATTTTTTTCCCCCGTGATGCTTGATTGTTTGTTTTTAACCAGACAAGAGATATGGCGAATAAGACAGTAATGTAAAATATTGTCATCTGAAATAAGAACCAAACCGATGACAATAGCATGACCATCATCGATGGTGGTTATTCTGAGGGGATATACAACATTGCTGTTTGCTGTATAGGCACACACATTGATTGCCAAGGGATCTCGCACCCACTTTTCAAAATTTGCTTTTTCGGATATAGCAACAAGATACTCGATACCCGACATAGCATACTCAAACTCTAACTCACATTGCATATAACGACGAACCTGCTCTGGATTGTTTTTCCCATCAACTGTGTAGAGTTTTCCAAAGACACACCACAGAAAACACGTGATATCATTATTTTGTATATTGAACCCAGCTTTTTTGTTCTCAATATCTACTGGAAGAGGGACATAGGTAGAAGCAGGGAGGGGTGAGAATTGACGCCCTCACAATTTCCAACCAGATCCTATGGCCTCGAATTCCTCGTGTGAACATTGTGCCCATAAGCTGAGCAGAGATTTGTTCCAAATTATCAATATCACTCAAATATAGAGTCCGGGTTTTGGAACAATGGTGAAATATGTCATGTGTTTCATTAGTTTTCTCATATTCAGAGGATAGGTTAGTACAGAATTTATTTATTTATTTTGAAGTTTATTTTTGGGGAGGTATTTTATTAAGGATTTTATTTTAGAAATTCTTGATATCACAGGGTGGCTCCGATTCAAAGTAGTGATCTTTGAGTCGATCACCGAAAGCTGTAGCTCTAGGTGTATTCGAAGATCTACTTAATTTTGTTTCAGGGCCATCAGTCGGAGCTATTTTTCTATGATTTGTCTGGTTGGTTGATGGTTGAGACTCACAACTCTTGTTATGTCTGCTCATATTAGTTATGCAAATAGCATTCCCACAATAGGGACAGGTTTGGGATGGTTATATATTTTTTTTTAACCAATACATATTACCAAGTGTTTTGACAAATTAGTTTTAGATATGAATTTACCTCAATTGGATATTCAGTTTTACCCATTGTTTTTATTTGGTATTTGTATATACATTTTTCTCCATATACTACAACTCTGGTGTCGATATTTCAATCTCGCTTAGAGATAATAAATTTGCCACAAACACACTTAACAATTAAATGGAAACTAATCTATGCTTAAATACATAAAGCATATTATATTTTTTTGGATGTTGTTAATTTATATATAGAATTTGCTGGAGACACACGTCTATGCCTAAGTGTATCAAATATATTAAATTATTTTTTCTATTAGTATTTTGTTTATATTACTAGAGATACAGGTCTAAACATTAGCGTATTAAGTAACTTAACAAATGTATCACAATTGTTCTCACAACAATTTGCTTAAAACTACTCTCAATGACAACTATGCCACAAAACAACCTATATATATATATATATATATATATATATATTTATATACAGACTCAAACAATCAGCAAGGGGTCACGTGACACTGACGGGACATTTTCGAGTCAGCTTTATTTCGCATAATTATCGGATCCGGGTCACTGAACTTTGCGAGACATTCCCGAGGTAGCTCAGGGTTGATCCAATATTCGGAACTTTCATTATTCATAATTTACAAAGAATAAGTCGTAGATATCTCGGGTTTGGTGCTTAGGTCGAGTCTCGATGTCCCCGTTAATATCCTAACAAAACTTGCATATGTTATCATGGAACCAAATAATCATGCCAAGCAATAAAAAAACGCCAGCCAGGTAGGTATTTCTGTAAGGCTCTACAGACACACCAACACCCGTATTGATCTGTCAGGATAGTATTAATGGAATTGGTGAATGCCTTGCGGACAAACACGCGCCCCCAGTATTGACGAGATGGGAAGATGCTATTGCCGCTGTGCAATCAAACATGCACTGCCGGTATTGACTGTCACAGTAAACAAGTCTCAGAATTTACAGAGCCAGCATAATTCTAAAAAATTCTCACCAGAGTTACTGACAGAAAATTTCCGATTTTCACTTACAAATATGAACTGATATTCTAAGAATCTGAGAGAGGTGGTAGGGGGCTATACTAATATTATATACATACCCAACATATTAACAGAAGTTAGCACATTCCAGGCCAGCTTTGCACTTGGGTTAATCATCTTAGTAGTATACATTTTGTAATGACGAAGCAATTTTACACATTTATATTATAAAAAATCCAACAGAAGATAAAAATATACCGTATTTTTAGTCAACTTACGTAAAAAAGAACTGTGATATTAATCGACTTTCCTACTATGATGACGTATAATGACTTATACTCCCCTGCTTCCTCGAGACACACAATCAAGTTTGGTCGTGACAATTACATCCTCTCCGACCGAACAGTTTGCCAGCATGCACAACCTTCTGGCGGACAAGATGGATGCGGAAGGTACAAAAACGCCTTGATCAACACCGCGATCGCTCTCAGAAACATTCTCGACTACACAGATGAAAAGATATATCCCAATTCACCGGAGACGTCAGGTCCCGCTTGTTGCGACTGTTTTCCCAAATTTTTTTGGAGTTGGGTAACCGGAGCGTGGCACATCACGAGTTTGATTGAGTGCACCACTCACATGACAAATACTCCTTCGAAACTATATACTACGATTTCCGGAACGGTAAAAATGATCCCGTACCGTCTCACGCCAACAACATACCATCCCTAGTGGTGCTTCACTTTCGACGAAGGCAACGACAAAGAGATCCATGATAGATCAAGACGCAAGTAGAAATGAACATTCGGAGGATGTCCGCCACGATGACCAAATCGATCGTCGACTAATACACCTTTCAGGCTGACTCGTCGTGGCGTGGGTCCGTACTATCAGGGACGAAAGTATCCACGTATCACGACATATTGTTATTTTTCCCCCTGGTTGTTCCATGCAGTGAAACCTCTTGTGTTGTCTGGCGCTAAAGCTGTGGGGAGGGGACCTGTGTTCAGGAGCAAACATCTTAGGCAACGTCGCCTCGTCCCAAGAATCAGTCAGCGATTTTCTAGGGAAGCTACGAGACAAGAGTGAAGCAGATGACTGGTTCGGGTAGCAAACGAAGGCGGCTGAACAGTTAAGCAACCAAACCACGCAGACGAGCCCAGAACACTACACATCAGGTCGGATGAAGAGCTCGAAAGACGATGCAGCGGAAAAGAAAGACATCAGATCTGAGCGGGACAACACGAGTGCACTGTCACCGCCGAAGGACCTCAACAGATCTACTCTGCTCGCCCTAAAATAGGACCGACAACTACGACGACGACACCGGTCGAGCGGTTTCCACTGTTGTGGAAAATTTCATCGGCCGTGTATCTGTTTGAAATACCATGCCTGCATACGATGCAGATGCAGATGCAGATGCAGATGCAGGAACCCAACGCATTCGAAACAAATAATTGGGAATGTGTTGTAACCGAACTGGTGCACTCGCTCTACGTGAAAAACACATTGGTGGTAGGTTCGAAAATCGACCCCATCCTTTTAAAACATTGACGTCAAGGGGGACTATCTAGTTGTGCAGTTTACGCAACACGACGTGGATCGCGTTGAAGACGGAGGTGAAACAGCGACGACGGACGCCCACAGTAGACCATGGAGGGGATGACATTGACCCTGGATCTGTTCGAAGAACCATGCCTCCAGAAAGTGATTGTGGTGAACTACGAGGATATATGCCACACCATCTTGTCTATGGACAATATGCGTATCTTGTAGTTTCTGAGCAAAGGAGCTAGCAATTCCTATAGACGGCTGCCAACAATACGTCTCGGTCGTATTTCACAAACCTGACGAACTACGGAAAGGATGCTCTGAACACCTATCTTACCTCGAATTATTTTTAAATGGACAGAAACTGAAGCCGACATGACGACCAACAAAGAATTCAAGAAACGCTGGGAGTTTTTCCAAAGGTAGGAGCACCGGTGACAACGAAACAGGCGATATGCATAATGAAGTGTAAGTGATATCGAGAGTCAATGTGGGCATTTTCAATCAGGAGAAGTACCTTCTGTACAACGTGAACATGAAGGTGGTGCTTACCAGTTCGAAGGACAATTTATATTTATGGCGAAACACAACGACCACACGGGATCGATATCCTGAAAGCGGCTCTCCATGTTACCCACTATAATATCCACTCAAAATACCTGTTGGCGCATAGCACGACATTAGAGTAGAGCAACGCAAAATATTTGTTCAAACGTTCAGAAATGAAAACCTTTACTTAATGTGTCCGGGGGTGGGTGCTTGACGTTGAACAACGTTACCAACGGAACCATACTGACATTCCTACTATACACGATGGTGCCTAAATACTCGTTCGAGGAAACCCGCAACACGAACCTCGCCGACGACAGAACCTGCAAAGGTCTTTCGTAATAGGGTGAATTCCTGAAAGCACGATACAAGAATGCCCTCGACAAGGCAATGAAATGTCTAATCTACCTACTCTACGACGCATCGGTGGAGTTTACATATAAGAGACACCAATGGTTATTGACCTGATTCAGCGATAACATGGAACATGAAGAAGAGGAATAATAATAATAATAATAATAATAATAATGTGTTCGCTCTAAACACGCTACCAAGTTCGACGATGAACACTTCCCAGATACAATCAGTCCTTGCTGGAAACCAAGTCACCTATGCTGCATTCCATCGGTTTGTCCTGCCATATATCGAATATCTCACACCGTCGCACGACAAATGCATCCTGGTCGGCTATCGACGTGTTCCCTTCGACAGCGGATGGGAAGAAGGATGCGAGCCTTGCGAGATTATTCGATTCCACCATGTGGACATTGCCGTTGAGTGGAGCGTGTACAAAAAACCCATGGAGCTTGATCTCGCCCCGATGGAGCGATTCTTTAAGACGGTTGAGAGATACAGCGTCGACATGAAATCTAACGTTGGCAGGGGCGAGGACGACGAGGAGGAGGAGGCAAATGACGCGAAGTGCATGTCCATTGGCAAAATAACGCTATTCTCCAAGCAAAATCTCCTGCTGAACGTAGACCATCGGAAGATTTGCTGGAAGGAGAGTGAATTCTACCGTTTCCTGAAAATGAACCCTTCCACATCGATCCATACTCGAACGTTTACAAAACCATCTTTTATGGATCGTGCGTGTACAGCTGGAAACATTGGAAGATCTCGGTTCATAGTTGGGTGGGTGCAGCATCGACAGCATTGAGAAAGTAGTCTCCGCCTTCGACGAAAGTTTGCAAATGTGCGTGGTGGATGTCAAGTCGATTGTCTTCCGCAGCAAAGATGATCCTCGACACGGAAAAATACATTGAGTTGATGAAGATTCTGTCACCGATCATCTCCAGGAGTGTCGTTTGAATTGTTCCGTCGCCGAAGCGTCACCATCAACCCCACGTAGCAAGACAGCATGGTAAACCTTAAGGACGGGAACATTCGTTGGAGTTGTATTATAAAGACTTATTTCTCATACTGGCGTGTACAGTGAACGACTACCAGAAAACATTGCCAACCGGAGGTGATTATGGTTCGATGATGTACACATATTCAATGGTCATTAGATTTGGGGATTTTCCCTGTATATTTTTGTATAGTTTGTCTTTGTGAACAATAAACTCATATTTGTATCTCCATTTATTTTTGCGTTTAAATTAGAACAACAACAATCACTTAGTCGCACCCAGAGAGAGAGAGAGAGAGAGACAGAGGGAAAGCGAGGGAATACCAATTCGCTCGCGGCCAAAAGGCCACCCCTGACGAAACATTGTGTTTGGGAACACACACTATCTTCTTATTTGCATATTACTCGTATGAGTTCTTGTGTTAACTTTTCCAGAATGAACACGCTCCCGAGGTGGTATCCCACAATTTCCCCCCCCCCTCTCTCTCTCTCTCTCTCTCTCTCTCTCTCTCTTTCTCTTTATTATCACCATAAATCGTCCCGGGTTGTATCATATATTTGTTTTATAATGGAGACAGAGAGATATTTTGTCCCCTTTGACCGCATAGCAACTACGCATACATGCTTCCAGTGGCCCCCTTTGTAGTGAACACACACACTAGATACATTCACTTACATTTACTAACCTATTTTTCATGCCGGTAGACTTATTCATTTTATACCGAGTCTTCCCAACATCAAAAACAATATAGTACAAATATAAAACTTTGCCCGAACAAGGACGTGAACCATTGTACCCACTGAGTTATTCGGAATACCTGGATTAATTCCAAACTTATTATGTTGTACAGTATCTCGAATAACAATATTGTTTTCCGACATCTTGCAATCACTCGGTCACACATATTTCCTTGATAATATTGTCGTTACCCTCCATATTAAAATTTTCCAGAACTAATTGTGTATTATACTATATTTACAACTGTTGCCATCTTCATTCTTTTATAAAAATAAAGTCCCGTATTTTGGAATTCTCGTCACCTCTTAGATTAATGCTACAACATAACAGCATAGTTGTCGACTATCTTAGGATCTGTCTCTCCCCCCCCTTCTCTCTCTCTCCCTTGTAACCCATTATAGAATTACTCCAATTAACAACCTACTATCTCTCGTAGTACCTTTGATGGAATAGCCCAAAAATTTCTTCATGTCTTAGTACATTTTCAAATTATACAGGTCGCTATCTTTATTTGCCATCTTGGAATCATATTATGAGATATTTGATAATACATAATACACTACCACTCGCACGATATCCGTGATTCACCCCATCAAATACCCTGGATTTCTGTTTTACGAAAGATTGACTACTCGATATAAACATGAAGTGCATCTCAAATCATAATTCAATGAACCACAATGAAGAATCGAACCCTTTTCCCAACCACAAAACATTTAGCATTTCCTGTTATAGATAGATGCATTTGCAAATCATCCTTAACATTTATCTTAAATTTCTACGCTAGTCTTTGGCGTCATCAAAACATAATTAGTATCTCTATATTTGTAAGATAGCCAAAGGAAATAACCTCGAACCCAGTATTGTATCTTCCATACTCAACACCCACAATATTCTTGCAAAACAAACACCTGCATTTCACAGTCTGATATGATTCTTCTGATATGACCCACTTCCTTTGATAGTAGTGGAAAGGTATTGTTTCTACGGCCCTCCTTGTAGGTACGTCTAGTATTTAACCTTAGATGTGACATATTTTGATGATTTTGATGATTGTTTTTATGGATTTTATTGCGTTCGACGATGTTCTAGCCCCCCCTTTTCATGATGTATGTCGTGGAATTGATTCAATGCTCCTACTACTTTTGGAGGGGCCATAGTGGGGGCTCGCAGTGTTGCCAACTTACACCACCAAAAATTTCACCATATGATATTTCACAGGCGAAGCTAACCTACAAATAGAATTTGGCATAACTTTCTATAGTATGGTGATTTTTTTTATCTGAAGAATGTTTGGTTCTAAGGTCAGTGTAATTTTTATAGAATTATCCAATCTTTTTTCATGTATATAAAACTGTTCAGTCACTTTTTCATTCTTGACATCATACACAAAATTTTTCTCTGCAATAAGAATGACGCTGCATAGAGAATCGGCAGGCAAGGTGGCATGGAACTCGCACACAATTTTGATGTTGGTACGATCGTTAACAACCACCTGCTTTCTCTTCGATGTGTTAATGACGAAAATGGGTCTGCGAGCTATGAACTCATTGGGGTTGTAGTACACGTCCACATTGCCGGAGGTCACTCTCTTCAAAACCGTGTATGCCTCGTACAGTTTCAGGTAGTCGTTGTTTGCAATGTTCAGGTTGTAGTTCTCACGCCGGAATATCTCGTTCCTGCCATTTTTGGGGTAGATGTTCTTGATCTTGCAGTTGTCGAACTGGCTCGAATCTTTTTTTGGTTGTTGTCCTCCCCCGTCTGGAAGATCACTACCACAAACTCTGGCATATCGTACAGGATGCTATTAAACTGTATGGTCACGTCAAATTCGAAATGGTTGCAGGTTTCTGCACACACTGGTAACCGTAAAATTGGATGGGTACATGCGGATTCTTCAAAATGTCTTCTTTGTACTTGAGAGCGTAGTTAATTTCGTATTTCACTACGGGCATGCGCAACCCAATGTACTGGATGATGCACTTGGCAGGATCGGGTAGTGTGTTGGGAAGTGCTGAACCGTCGGACTCAAAGTGCTGCAACGCATCAGCGCATCGTTGTTTGTGGCGCTTCTGCGAAAATTGACGCGCAAAGCACCCTTCCACATAATCTCTGTGTAGTAGGAGAAGAAGCCAGGAAGCAGGCGCATGGGAAGCAGTATCGTGTGACTTTGTGTTTTGATTTTTATTCCTGCTTCGAATCCCCTGCCTGGTAGTATGCTGCATCGGTCTTGGAGAGTTGCAGTGTTCCCACAGCTGTAGAGGTAATCCCGGGGTAGTCAATCCTATCGATGACAGTGACATGCTTTCTAACTTCCACCTGCGAGAACAGGTACGGCACAAAATTATCTACAAGTTTTAAATTTGCATTGTCAAGGAATGCTTCGCCGTTGTCTCTCTTCACAACATCAAACTTGATATACAAATCATCTCTGTGAGGGTAAATGAACCCGTCCCCGACGTCCATATCGTATTCTATCTCTAGATTCGCTTCATTGAGGTTGGCAAACGTGCGACGATTTGTGGGAAGGACTGCAACTTGTAACTTTCGATTTGCTCTATAATGGTTATTTATTATATGTTAATCTCCGCGACGGCAGTGGTCGTGGCTCCTGCAAAATCAACCACCTCTCCCTTCACCTTGGTAATTGCCAATTATATGTTGTCTATGCGATTACGAGATACAGGAAAGTATATCGGTGGGGAGGGTGTGTAGATAGTTGGCTCCATGAACTCAGAGTTTGGTTTGAACGTAACAATAATACCTGTCCGCTAGTGACTCCCTAGGATGCCGCCCGAGGATTTGGTGAGTATACCTGCTGCCACGTTGCAATGTATGTTCAGAGTCTAGACGGCTAGAAATTTTGGAATGTTAGCACCGATGTGCTTGATGCCAGGTTCGAGCTTTGTGTTGTTCTCGAATCCCAAAAGCTCTCCTCTCCAATGGTACCCAGGTCTACGGTTCTGTGGCAGACAATAGTTCCACAATGTGAGTTACGGAATTTTGCGACAGCTGTACACTTCTTGGTAATTGAGCCTGCAAGGTAGACAGATTGTACTGGCTAGGGGTGATGCTGATTTTTTCGATGCCAATTTTGATGGTATTGTTGTGTACCGTCACATTAGGTATCAGGTACATGCTGTAGAATTCACGAAGAGCAATAGATTTAGGATATATGATATCGTCATGCAATGACAGTTTTATAAGCGAAGGCTCGCTTGTGAGATGGTATACTCCCATAGTGCTTCAGGTGCCACAATGTTTTCTGGAAATCCTAGATAGTTGGGTTATTTAATTGCAAGAGGAAGACAAGCATGTAAACGCAGAAGTGGCCACAGTTCACATCGCTGAAACCCTGGATGCGTTCGTCATTGCAGTAGAGGTTGACAACACTGAGATTCTTTACCAACCCAGCAGGTGGTATGCCTCCGAATGAATCGAAAACAAATGCTTTGTTGATGGTGGTTTTGATTTAGCATATCCAATGTGTACCTGGATTTTCGTAACTGTCTAGGTTAACCACACCACACTCTTTTTTCTTCACAACAGAGGGTAGAGAATCAGACATGAAAACGCCCCTCAAGTGCTTGATTCTCAATGGATCGATCAAAGTTTCAATATCAAAGTTGGACAGGGGCTCTTCTTTTTTTAAACTTTTTCAAAGCTTCAAGGTTGTTTTTTTTTTTTGCTTTTTAGTAACACCGTTCCCCTTCTTCTCCATAGCCAGGTTGTGGCGTTTCTGCTCTTCTAACTAGGCCTTCTTCTTTTTTGTATCGATGACGTTCTTGGCAATGTCAGCACTGCCTCCTGCCAAGCTGCCTACAGCGCTAAAAGCTGCCAGGTTAGCCGGGATGCTGAATATGAAACCTCCAGTCTTCTGCTGCTTTCGCGAACTTTCTTACCTCCTCAACTGAGGAATGCCGAGCAGCAATTTTGCCAAGCACGAATGTTTCTTCTCGCGCTGCTTTTTGGTGAGAATTTCATCTAATGTTCCGAGAGACTTGAGGTTTGCGTAGGGTATTTGGTAAACGACACCTTTGGGCTTCATGGTGATAGTATGATATTTTTTATCGTGAGAGGGTAAGAAAAAAATTCTGCTTTGCCTAATGCAATGGAGTGATGGTAGGTTGGTTATACAAGTTGCTTTTTTTCTCAAGGGTTATTTATTTACAGCCCCCACGCTAATTTTCGTTTTGTGTTAATGGCGATGGTCGTACCCAATGCAGTATCCCGTTCACCTAGCAAGGCATCTCTGCCGACGATTCTCACGAAAGCCGCATGCTCCAACTTTCTGTCAGCATCATGAAGTGCGGCAAGATCCGTATGAGCATTGTAGGCAATGTCGTGGTCCTTGCATGCTGCGTCCAGTGGGTTCACTCCATTGTCTCCTCTTTCCAGTCGCTGTTCGAGTTTCGTACCCGGAACGCAGTACTGGTAACCTGGCAGGTGCATCTGGAAAGGTAGCTTGTTGATAATATCGTTCACCAAACCTCGACCCTCGGCTACATTCCAGAATTTGGGAGGTAGGTTGATGATGATTTTACTAAGGTAACCTATACCTTTGTTGTCTTTGACAATGAAGTTGGCAAGCTTGGTGCTAATCAGGTCCACGATGCCCACCTTCTCGTTGTGGAAGTTTCGATTGCCTGCATTCCCTTCGCCTGCGATAACCAGCAATTGATCTACAAGCTTCCTTACGTTGTCTACCCAAACAAACTCCTTGGACAAGGTGTTGTAGAGTTTGACACCGCTGCCAGTCTTGAGCTGGGTCCATATTGGCTTGATAAGGTTCCTGTACTTTTCGCCACTGCTGGATTTGAAGCGATTATGTGTTGCAACGTTGTTTTGGTACAGTGCGTCCGTCATGATCAAAATGTCTGTGTAACTTTGGTAATCCTCGTCTGTATAATCTTTAGGTTGCTTCTTAGTGATAAGTTCCCACAGTCCAACCGTGCCAGGATACCTGGTCCAGCTGTTCTTCTCGCCCAAATTAACTTTTACATCGTCGCCCTCGAACGTGACTTTGACTTTCCAATCTTCCAAACCACACCCTCGTTATGTTCCATGGTCGGGTACAATCCGAACACCTCGTCTTTTACGAATTTCCCGGGGCTTAGGTAGTCCCTTGCCAACGGACCCAGCTCGACTAGCTTGTCCGAAGAGGTACTGCCTAGGGCCTGATGTCTCGGAGCCGGAGCAAGTTCGAACAGACTAGTGTGAATGTTGGATATCGTTGGATGTATGGTATAATTTCGAGCAGTAAGTGGCACAAGCTCGTTGACTAACTCTTTGTTTTGCTCGGTGACATCTTTGATTTCTTTACCAAGTCCATGGATGGTAGATTTGTCCTGACGCTTTTTCTCTCCGTAAATTCCACGATTCTCAGAATTCCAACCATTAAACCGTTTTTCCAGGTAGCTACACAGCTTCAGGTTGTCGTCTGCAAGTTTGCGTTTCATTTCTTTTTTTTTGTAGGTAGTTATTTATAAAAGGTCAAGACGTTTCTTGTAACGTTTAAAAAATTATTAATTTTGTTTCTGTATTTTCGGTTATTGGGTTTCTTTGTCATGTCTATTGTGACAAATCCGAAATCTTCTTGGTTCCAGCATGAAGAGCAAAATTTGGAAAACTGATTGTAGTTGATGTCCCCACCTACATAATCATTGCAGGCGTGTTTAATTGATGTAGTCTTGACACAACAAACAAATGAAATTAGCATTGTCTCGGAGTAGCTGCTTGGGGATTTTGGAAAAAGTCAGAGCAAGGTTGAAGCAGTTCATGCCTTTATGCCGACCCTGAGTAAAAAAATGCGAATTTCGTTCTGGTTGTCCAGGATCATATCGTCAAAAACCACCACCGAATTTTCGAGACAGCAGTCTAGTGGTATCACTTCAGAAGCAAATATAGCTATGCCTAGTATCTCGTACAGTTTCGACATCAGGCGATAATTCGGTTGCTCCAAACTTTTGGAGAAAACATACAGGTGCCTGTTCTTCCAGTTTAACAAGTTGGGTGCAAGAAGAAAATCATCAATAAGTAACGTTTTTTTTCCACATCCAGAAGGTCCAACAATAAAGCAGCGAGTGTTGTCGTGTCGAAGCTTGCCATTTTTCCTATTCTGATATTCCGATGGAAAATTTGGCAGTCGCCGTTCCACATCCCAAGCACCTGTTACAAAATCAAATTGTTTGCATCGATTCAACTTCTTTCCTCGAGTCCCAGCCATTTCACCAACAGTTTGTCACTTTTTCTACGTAATACTTTTTCAATAAGATATGTGTCGGGGTATTTTGTTTGAGAAAGATCCTCTTCGTAAAATCTTCCTTTCAGAATTTCGTCGCGATTATCTTTTATTATATACTTGTGACGGTTTCCGGGTAAGACTCGAACTACGGTGAAAAGTTCCGTACTCCAATTTTTAGTGAAGCCTTTATCGAACGTACGCTCAAATTTACTGATTCTCACCTGACCTACAATTTTGTATTTCGATTTCTGGCTTGTAAATTTGTACATTGGACAACAAACCGTAGAAATTAATCGTCGCTTGTCAGATTTGTTAACGTCAGCTGGTTTCATGTTTATCGTGTGATGGAAACTGCGATAACAAGTTCCGGAAGCATGTCGTGCCACTTGTAATTCCCCTGATGCGTGAATTGTTTCCACGTGCGTGTTTGAGAGTTCGTTTGAAACGTTCCACTACGCTGGCTTTGATGTGACTAAAGGTTGAGTTATGTTGAATATTTTGTTTTTGAATAAATTGCCGAAAGACAGAGTTGTAGAATTCTTTTCCGTTGTCTGTTGAAGAAATCTAGGTCGCCTGCCACTTTCATTGAAAACAGTTTTGAATGCTTCCACTACACAGGTTCCTGTTTTTGCCTTGGAGGTAAAGCCCACTCAAACTTTGAAAATGTGTCTATAACGGTGAGAAGATACTTGTATCCCTTGTTGATTTTATGTAATTTTTTTAAGTTGCCACTGCTCATTTCCAGAAGGTCAGCTTACCACAAGTCGTCTATGCCTTTGGTTACTACCGGCAGTCGTTTGTAGTTTTGTCGTGCAGGTTTGTGCAGCTCGTTTACAATAGCCTGCCTAGACATTGTGTGAAAATAAGAGTATAGCTTGGATGGGATCTCTGGCCTCAGACAATGCCGGGTTTTCTATGTACAGCTTGTCACCCACCTATTTCTATGTCGATAATTTGAGTGACATCTTCGGCATAGACAGACTCGCGAGTTTCGGGGTGGGTGAAATCGACCTACTCCACTCCTCTTTATTTAGGCTCGTCACCGATGTTCGTCACGGTCATGGTTGGGTAGTGGGTCGCGTGAGGCAAAGACCAGTAGGAAATCTTGACGAACTGAAGTGTGCCAGCGAGGAAAAAATGGTGATACGCTTTTGCAGGAGTCAACATGTAGAGTTTGGAACCTGGATTGAAGGGCGAAGAAAACTCTCTGTTCGGAATGCTGTACAGTTCGATGACAATTGTGGACTTGAGATTGTCGATGCTGGCGTTAAGGGTGTTCACGTTGGTTCGAACCTCACTCTCTACTTCCTCCAATCTACCATTCACCGATTCCAGGTGTTCTTCGCTAGCACGGATAACAGTGTCGTAGTCGGGCTTGATCTTCACATCGACAATTAGCCTCTTGTATTTTTCGTTTAAGTCATGTAGTTGGGTACTGAAATTGTTTATGGCCGATTCCTGGCTTGCCTCGATGCTACCAATTTGCTCTTTCACGCTGGCAATAATCTGCTGTAGACTTTCCACAACTGTCAACTTGGAGCTCTGTATTGCGAGGTCGTGGACCTAGGTTTTAATTTCCGCAAACAATTCATGTAGTTCGCTCATGTTCTGGTTGGTGGGTAAGGTTGCAACAGACCCCCGAATCGATTCCATTTCGGTTTGGATGATTTTGATGTCGTCGGATTTGAGTGTTCGGTTGAGAGCCCTCTTCACGCTTTTCAAATCCTGCGAGGTAGGCAGGGTTGTCACCGTGTTTTGGAGGCACTCCAAAGCTTTTTTCATCGCGTCCAACTCTGAGGCAGCAGCAGCAGCGCGAATGCCTTCTTGTAATTGTGTAATGTCGTCCTGGGTGAGGGTGGATTGTTGCAAAGTTTCCAACTTAGTCTGTATGTCGTCTATCAAGTGATGAAAATGCAACAACTCGGATTCGGTATTGAGATTTTCAGGCTTGGAGATCTGCTGTTGGACGCTGGCCAGAGTATCCCTGATGCCAGGCAGTTTGGATTCCAGTGCTTCGTGTACGTTTGCTGGATCATTTCTAATGACAGCAAGAGCATCCTCAATATAGGCTATGGTGCCTTGCAGTTTCCCGAAATCCTCGTAGGTCTCAAGTTGGAGTTTGATGTAGGCCACGCTACGGGCAATGGGATTCAGCTCGCTGGACGAAGGTAGATTGTCAATAAAATCCTCTACCGTTTGGAGTTCAGTTTCAACTTCGTTGATGGCTGCATGCAAAGTTTCCCTTTCAAGCTCAGCCCTGATGCTTTCTAACGTAGGAATTTCGAACGATTGAAAATGTTCGTGCAATTTGGCTATATTTATCTTGAGTTTTTATACTCTGGATAATGTTTTGCAGTTCAGTCTGGATGTTGCAAGTTTGATCTTGCAAGTGTCGCTTCAGCTGTTCCACGTCAGAAGTTTGCGCTTGCTGCAGCTTCACAAGTTCGTTTTGGAGCTTGACTACACTCAGTGCCAGGTTCTCGAGGTTGTCTATTGACGCTAGGTCGGTATATTTTTGCAGCAGCAATTTAAGCTCGGCGTCGATCTTGAGTACATGGTCCAGGCACTGAGACTGCATGCTGGCTATCTTCGTCTGGAGGCTAGAGTTGAGCGTAAACTTCAGAGCTTGCAGGTCGCTTCGCGGCATCTTCACCCCGACGTCAAGCATGAGTAGCCCGTCGCCGTGATCATCGCGCTTGGTGGGACCAAATATATCATTAGGCATTGTTGCTATGGTTATTTATTATAGTGTAGGTGATTTTCATTTCTATAAAAAGAGGAATGAGTTTGTCGTAGTCGTCCAAGAGCTCCACGTACAGGCGATCGCCAGCAGACACATCGTATTTTGTAGTCGCATCCATCCTATCGTGCTTGACGCGATAGATGTTCTTGTCAGAGGAAACCTTGACCTCCCCTTCGTTCTCAGGGTTCATGTTGAACTTCAGTTTGCCAGAGATGAGGAACCGGGTTTTTTAAGTGCATTGTATGCATTTCTTACTACTATCTAAACGAATGTTCCCCCAAGGCAACGTGTGGAACCCACAAGACAAAATTCATCTCTTATTTTCATGCGGATCTAATGCTACTTTCTAACTTTGTTTGTTATAATCACATGGTCTACACTTTGGATTATTTTTTCCAATGGCAGCTGCGGCTTCAATAACTTCACACAATCAATATAGTATTGAAATGAAAGTTTGTTTTGTACAGTATTTTTGCCAACAACTATAACTTTCTTCGTGATGCTGCTCTCAGTTCTAAATGTATACATTTTGGAACGCAAATCGGCAAACTCGAGAATGATGTCACCTTTACACTCGTCTTTTAATTTACCTAGATCTTTTTTGTTACTGGATGGAATTCCAAATCTGTTCGGTTGAGGGTAGGAAGAAGTATCATAATAATCATGGAAGGACCGAGTTTTTACATCTTCATAATTATTGGATGTTTTAATGCTATAAATAAAACTGTCGGTGTCCATGTAAAGTAATGAAATGCTATCGTTGTAGAAAGGTTTCATAATATTGTAGTGAAATTGAAACATGTGAAGTTTCGATAAATCTAAAATGTTGCTCCCACACAAATTGGTTTTCGGAATTTTATCACTTTTATATCTAGATTGAAAAGTGACAGATTCTCGTTGTAAATTTTTCATGATTTAAATCTAGGATCAGTCACCCACTTACTGCATTTATTTTCATCTGAAACCAATCCCACGTCCACGCGATTTCTCACGTTCTCCATTGTTTTGCCATATACAGCATTGTTCATCAATTTGAACAATTATTTTTCTAAATCGGAAGTGGCAACTGTTCTATGTTGTGTGTTTGTTTCAGTGTATGGTTTGATCCACTCGGAATGTTTAAACCTTAGGACTCTTCTAATATCCAATACCTTAACACCCATCGCAATCAAAAACTGTAGACTTTTGTAATGGAGAACGTATCTTTCTTTTTTCTCCAAAGTTAATAAAAGCTGGTGTTGATTAGAAATAGGT
This sequence comes from Lepisma saccharinum, assembly GCF_977018435.1. NCBI lineage: Eukaryota > Metazoa > Arthropoda > Insecta > Zygentoma > Lepismatidae > Lepisma > Lepisma saccharinum. The sequence continues at coordinate 10,501,939 of NC_139252.1, forward strand.
GGATATTTAAGTTCGGGTGCCGGTGGTAAATCGGAAAAAAATGTCATTCAAATTGTCTAAAAATTCAATATCCACTTCTGCAAAAAAAAAAACAAATTCACAATCTTCAAAATCAATAATATTTATGGAAGTTGGTTCTATCCATTCGAAACCTCCAAAAGGAAGTTTCTGTAACATAGCATATCCATAGTGATTATTAACGTCGATGTAATAAATGTAATTCGATGGTTTATTCGCATCATATTCTTCTTCCATGTGCATGTTGTTGGCACTGCATGTCTCTGTGCACATTGTACCATACCACCCCGAATCCCTCTCTTGATGAAGCGTAACATGTCTACATCTGTAAATAATTCTAACTTAATTTTTGTTTGCAACAACATTGCAGACCACGGTAATCCCGGGAGGCTGAAGAAATGTGCAGGGTCCAACTTGTAAATAGACATTGACGTTTTCCTGAATGCTTGAAAAACATCCACAAGTATTGTTACGTCTAATTTCAAGTATGCGTTGTGATAATCTCCGAATGTCTTACATTCTAGTTTATCCCACAACAGTTGTGCATGTTCGTATTTTTGTCCGTGATTCCTGCTTTTCTCAGTTGACTGAAGAATTCTTTTTGAGGAGGGAGAGTGTCGTTATTAAATTTAGATTCATTGTTTACGTATTCATACGGATAAATCCCTTTACTTCTAATCAGTTTTATATCTATGTTGGGAAAACTAGCTTTAGTAATTTTGAATTGTTCGTCACAGAGTTTACCTGCTAGAGCGTCAAAACTTGCAGAGAGAAATCTGAACGAGTCAAGAAACCTCATCTCCATGGTTTCATTTGTCCCCGAAATCTTAACTTTCTTACTTAAAGAAATGTATCGTTCTTCATTTTGAACAAGAATATCTTTTGTTTGTGTGTCATATCCAAGTTTCCGAATTAAGTGATGAAAATCATAATTCGATCCAGTATGAAAAAATATGGGGACAATTTTGGGCTTTTCAATTTTGAGGTTGCAAGCATTACAGATTCCGCTGATGAAACGACCGTCTGAGTGCGAATGGTGAAACACTTTACGATTCTCGTTTGTGAAGTATTGATTGCACACTGGACACTCGACAGTTTCATCAAATATTTTTTGTTCCTCTGATGTCAACAAATTCATCGGTTTGGATATTTGCAAGAAGCTGCCAATTTTCTCAACCTCCTCTTCCATCTTTTCAATAAAGTGTTCGATAACATTCAATTCACGGTATACACATGGTTTATTTATTTCATCTTTTCGTACGACAATGTAACCAAAACTATTTGGTTCATGAAGCTGATATGGTTATGTGGAGGAAACTTCTGGATTTGGTTTTCAGGAGGACAGTGGCTTCAGAAATGATTCAAAATCTGCGAAGATAATGGCTGGACATTTGTACATTTTGAATTCTTCGACGTCGTTCTTTTCGGGCATCAACATTCGAAACGGTTTGTTGTCAACGCAATATATTTCAGGTTCGACACGTTTTTCAATAGCAATTTGCCGTGCGGTATATATTTGGTAATTGAATTTTCTTCGATCATTAAACGTGGTCAAACACCTTGGACAAATCTCGATTTGATTTGCATACTTCGTTGCTTGACTTCTGATTAGTCGTGATAGTGAACGAATAAGGCAGTAATGGTGAAAATTGTTGTTTGAAATTAAAAGAAGATTAATTATATGAGCATTATTATCGTTGATATCATTTATCCTGATGGGATGCACAAGATGCTTTCCTGACGTATAAGAATATACATTAATAGCAATGCATTTTCCATCAGAATCTCGTGCGCGTGACTCGAACTTTGATATGTCTGACAATGCCACGGAGTATTCAATGCTAGACATTACATTTTCAAACTCTGTCTCGTACTGCTTGTAATGATAAACTCTCTGTGGATTGTCAAGATGCACCAAAGACCGCATTTTCAGTCATTATTTTGAATATTTAACACTGCTTTCTTGCTTTGAATGTTCTGTGGTAGAGGGACGTAACTCGATGCAGAAAAAGCATGAATTTGTTCACGTAAACGGTTAATGTATGAGGACCACCACATAAAGACCATCCCGACCCCTTAGCCTCGAAAGTGTCATGTTTCATAATCAACTCATTTGACAGATTAGAGTAAAACTCGTCCAAATTTTCAACATCTGCCAAATATAGATCCCGGTTTTTGGTAGGATGATAAAAAACTTTTGTTGTACCATCGACTTTCTCATATTCGGAATATAAATCAACATATACTTTTATGGAATTATTTTCAAAGTGTTCAGTACAAAAGTTTTCGCTTCACGCAAGAAACTAGGAATGTCACGGCCTGCTTCCGACGTAAATTATAAATCCTGAAGTCAATTATTAAATGCAGACCTAACAGGTTTATATTTATTATTTAATTTAATTTGTTTTGGAGCAGAAGCTTCATCTCAGAATAATCAATGTTTCTTTTCAATGTTCCTTCTCTGGTCGATGGTTTGCAAATTTTCAAATGTCTACTTAGATTTCGAATGCTAAATTCTTTTCCACATTGAACACAGGTTCTAGAAGGTAACAAACGATTTGTTTCGTTACATCTTGTCTTATGTATCGATAAATTATTTTTTGAAATTAGTTTCCCACAAGTGACACATTCGATCTAATCATTCTTCCGAGTAAAACAGGTAAGTGATTCTATTTTTTATGCTTTAAAATATGAGCAAACAAACGATAGAAATTTCAGATATGTTATTTATTTATAATTTAAAACTTTTATATAAAATTTAATGGGATATCACCAACTTAAAATTCAACCTCATAATACTATTCCCTATGAAAACTCTATGACCTTACTTGGGGTTTTCCGCCAAATTATATGCTTCTAGTTTCCTATACTTTGGTGGAGCCAAATGTGGTTTCCTCTGCCGATGCAGATGCAGCAAAGGTGAGAAATCAGCACTGTGCTCTGACTTATATAGATTTATAGAGCCAATAGAAATCTTGCTTACCTAAACCAATCAGAAAACACCACGTATAAATTATTAGCTAATCAAAATCTTTGTTATTTTAGCTATCATATAAAAAATGCAAAATATTCCAGGTTCAATTCGATCCATCTGTTTGAATCGAAGAAACCGACAATTTGTATATTCTCATATCACTGTATGCTTGCCCCCTATTAGCACCTCTTTTGGTGTTGTTACTCAATTAATTTTCACTAATTGGCAATTTTGTTGAAGAGGTCTAATAGAACAAGGTACGGCGGTATAAGAAATACGCAAATTTAAAGATTTTTTAGCGAATTACGCCGGCATAAGATAAGTTTCTATTGCTAGAAGGCCTTCGTCGTTGCATGTCACCTAACCCATTCACTCGCAAAAACAGTTAAAAATGTTGACGTACTGAAAAAAGTGACTTGTCCCCCTCAAGCATTCATCGAGTTCAGATATTTGCACATAGATGGCTCTGTTGTTGTCGCTTATCAAATATATATATATATATATATATATATATATATATATATATATATATATATATATATATATATATATATAATTATAATAACCCACAGCGCCAAAGCCCTTTGAAGGGCATTGGCTTACCTACCGTCTGCTGGGCTCCCTCCTACACAGTTCCTCCGTCACCTAGTATCGCGTGGAGATCTTAGACCAGTAGTGGGGTGACGGGTGATCAGCCCGACGAACCCCCAGCCGTTGCTGTAGGTCTTCTTGACCGGGTTACGCTCACTCACTCGGAGCTTCCAAATTTATACACAGGGTGTTTCTAAAGGTCGTTTACAACGCTTGGGAGGTGATTCCTCACACGAAAACAAGCAAAAAGTCTAAGTTCCATTTTTACGACTGAGGCTTCGTTTCCGAGATAGGAGCCTCGCAAAAGGTGACAAAGTGAACGTCACACCTAACTAGGAGGAAAAGTTGAGCACGGTTGCATACCCCAGTTACACGCGAGGAATGAACGAATCATGTCATGTGGCATACGAGAGACACATTACTCCACCAGGATGAAGGTAAGAAAAACACAATATCAGATGATTGCAACAACGTGTATTTTTACACGCGACAACTACGTAATATCCCCCCCACACACAACAAACAACAAATGCTACAATATCTTACGCACAGACAGTCCGTGTCACTGTACACCAACTGAAGATGTCACTTTCACCACACAAAGGGGGTGGGGAGCAATACCAAGAGTGTTCTCACTGAGATTTGCCGAGGGCAATAATCACAGACGGTTTTCAAAATGTCTGCCGTTTACTTCTACGCAGAGATAACAGCGACGAATCACGGATTGTCGAGTACGAGCAAACAAGCCAGGTGTATCTGCTACCGTCGCGGCGGCGACGTTGATGCGAGCAACGAGGTCCTCAGCTGATGTGACAGGTGTGTCGTATACGAGGGTTTTCATTTCTCCCCAGAAGAAAAAATCGAGAGGGTTGAGATCTGGCGACCTCGGTGGCCAAGGCACAGGCTCATCCCTACCAATGAACCTATTGCGAAACACGTCATGCAGGAAATGTCGTACGTTACAATCGAAATGAGCTGGTGCACCATCGTGTTGGTACCACATTTCTTTCCGCAGTGACAAAGGTACGGTCTCCCAACAGTTCAGGCAGAACCTCACTAAGAAATGCATGATAAGTGCGACCATTCAGGCGAACAGGGAGAATGTATGGTTCAATTAAATGATCATGTACTAACCCCCACCACACATTCACTGAAAACCTGTGCTGGTGATGGGCCACAAAAAGTGCATGTGGGTTGTCAAAGTCCAAGACATGACTGTTTCCACTATTAAAGACATCCATCCTGGTGAAAATAGCGTCATCTGTCCACAATACGTTTGCCCCGAAGTGACGGTTTGTGTCCAGCTGATGCAACAACCATTGGCAAAACTCCATACGAGGGCGAAAGTCACGAGGTAACAGTTATTGTACGTTCTGTAGTTTAAAAGGGTGCATTCCTTCCTCTGACAACACTCGCCAAACATTCACATGAGACGTGTTTCGTGCCCGAGCGAGCACTCGCGTACTGGTGCCAGGATGTTCTGCGCCCGCTGTTAACACATCTTCTGCAAACTGATGTGTGCCTACACTTCGGGGTCTTCCAACTTCTTGCCGCAGTGGTAACACTGACCCTGTTTCACGCAGTCGACTGTCCACTACGTGAAAGAAGGCATAAGACGGTAAACGTCTATGTGGAAAGCGTTCTCCATAAAGACGCCTTGCCTCACAGCTATTACCACGTGCCTCCTCATACATGAGATGCATGTCTGCTAGCTGCTGGGTCGTATACGCAGCCATCTGTGTAATAGGGAGCTGGAACTGCACAATATCGTTTTTGATTAACACTGGCACACTGCACAAATTGGCCCTATCACCGTACGAACACCACAGACCAATTGTTGAGATACTTGACTTGCCCACTCTACCACGTCAACTTCTTTCAATACAACATACTAATACTCTTCAATGCGTATGACCACCTAGAGCGAACTGCTGATCATATCCCAGCACCTGCAACACGACTGGAACGACTGCCGGAGAGAACCAACCCTTCGAGCTCCTCTCGCGGGAACAGCAGTCATGAAGGTCAAACGTAGACTACGAGAGCCAGACTTGCCTGTGCAGCGCTTCCAAAACTGGCCTCTTTTACGTCACAATGATATCGTGCGAACACTTTTGGTATTGCTCCCCACCCCCTTTGTGTGGTGAAAGTGACATCTTCAGTAGGTGTACAGTGACACGCACTGTCTGTGCATAAGACATTGTAGCATTTGTTGGTTGTTGTGTGTGTGGGGGGGAGGGGGATATTACGTAGTTGTCGCGTGTAAAAATACACGTTGTCGCAATCATCTGATATTGCGTTTTTCTTTCCCTCCTCCTGGTGGAGTAATGTGTCTCTCGTATGCCACATGACATGAGTAGTATGAAAGTATATAATGTAAGCACAAAAATTGTACAAAAGAAGAGGTTATTTGATTAAACAGCCCGATTTGCCTACACTTAAAACTATGCCAAGATGCCCTTATTCCCCATTTCCTCAAGTGTGATATGCTCTTAATTCTAAGAATTCTGAATTCTAGTGTAGAAAATAAGAACCCTCAATAGACAGATTTGCCTACACTTAAAACTATGTCAAAAAGGGCATATAGCCCAATCGGCCATGTGTGTACATATTTAAATCTAAAGAATTTTGAATTCTAGTGTAGAAATGAAGAACTCCCCTCAGACAGATTTGCCCATGTGTGTAAAAGCTACATCTCTCAGTTTGTTGTCCATAAACTTGTCAAAAATATGCCCCCCCTTGATATTGTTTTGGCTACACTTAAAACTAGTGCAAAAATGCTTATATTCTCATCCTCTACAACTTACAGATCAATACAGTAGATCAAGGGCAGGCAAGAAAATTGGTTTCATGTTTTTTCTAATCTTTGATCAGTTTCATGTACTGGCCAGCAATAAATTATGCACGCCTGGGAGATTTTATATGGTTGCATGCATGAGATAAGATCTACACTGTGCCCTTTCAGGGAAAATTCCCCATACATGCCATCATGTTATTGACTCCAAGGGAAATTCCTAGTAGAAAGAACACTGGCCTCTTGCATGTTGTCATATATGCCTGAATTGGATTCAGGTTTTACCTTGTTCTGATAATATATACCCGAGTGAGACTTACAGAATATTCATTGCACATTTCAAAGTCCAACTTTGAATTGTATTTAGCTGATATATAGCTCATAACTCCTGGGTTCTGATGCTCAATAGAATATGGACATAGTCCCATGCCTTATATGCTTTATAATCAAAGGCTTCTGGGTTTAAGACCTCTCTATGGAGAAGTGCTAGTCTTGTTGCCTTGTAATCAAGAGGCCCCCAGGTCTGAAACCTGGTAGAGTGTGTGGGCCTCCCCTGATGGCAAAGTGTTGGTATTATTACCTTGTAATCAAGAGGCTCCGGGTTTGAGGCTCTGGTGAAATGTGTAAGATTAAAATACATGTGGCAGAATAATATCCCCACATGTGATATTTTGAGAATATTTATTGCTAGCTGATATACAGCTGAGGTTTGAAACCTGGTAAAGTGTGTTGTACAACAGCATAATAGAGCAAAAGTACTCTATATTGGGGTTCACCAGAGCCTAGTTACTGCTGTTGTTTGGGTATAAAAGCACCAGCTCAGTCACTAACTGCTGTTATAATTGTTTTGGCATATTGTCCATAGTTCTGTTTTTTTGGACCAAGAAATTTTATATAATCAAACAACAAAAAATGCCAAATCAAAAATATTGCAATCAATGCAATAAAAATATATCTAGTTCTAATTGGTCTAGGCATCGCCATATTTGTAACACTAAGAAATGCAGAAAGGCCACAAAAATGTGTCCAAGATGCCATAAAATATTTAGCAAGGCATATTACAAAAGGCATAAGTGTAATTCTTATGTACAGTCATCAACATTGCCCCCACAACCATCTACATCTGGTCTGAAGAGGAAGCATGAAACACCTGTTAATACTAGACCGGCAAAGCAGCCACGCTATGCACCACCTGTCCATAGCAGTTTTGCTGGCCAATTAAGGGATCACTGTTTTGTATCAGAGACAAGATGTGACATTAAGAATTTTTTGAACAGTATAAATTCTGATGTGCAGGCAATTCTAAATGCACAAAATGGCTCTTATAAGCTGTCTCTCAAATTGTTTACACAATATAAGAAACCAAATGTCACAAAATTTACACAGCCCCACATAACAGAAACTGTACCTGTATACTCAAATACAAATTCAGACATAATAATAAGCAGTTTGATAGATCAATTGAATATTAAACACTTCGAATTTGGTGGAAAAGAGTCAGGATGGAGCCTATGCGGATCTCCACACAAGCTCTATGTTAATATTTCTGAATTCAGCCCATTACAAGGATCTACATATCTGCCATTACCTGCCAATATTAAAAACAAAAGAGCCGTGGTTAATATAGAAAATAATGATGAGAAATGCTTTTTGTGGTGTATTTTAGCTGTTTTGTTTCCAGTTTCAAGGAATCCTCAGAGAATAAGTTATTTTAAACAATATGAACACAATTTTGATGAAGCAATGGAGGGTTTAGAATATCCAATGTCTGTTCAGAATATTGATAAATTTGAAAAAAAGGCCCTGGATATCAATGGTAAACAATTATCTATTAATGTATTTATTTGTTCTACTGGCCGTGGCAATTGCTTGATAGCACCTCTCAGAATCAGTACATTTGATGATGATTCTGCTGTTCCGATTGATCTGCTCTTAATTGAAGGGGATGACACATATCATTACACTCTGATACATAATATTGAGGCTTTAGTCAGAAAACAATTAGACAAATCTAAGACAATATTCAAGTTGTGCAGAAGATGTTTGACTGTATTTGATGGTAAAAAATAATAAATGGGGTTTCTAAAGTGAATACAGAAATTGCTAAAAACAAGTTAATTGAGCATCTGAAATACTGTGACAATCATAAACCTGTTCATATGGTGATGCCTAATCCAAGTGAAAAAGCCAATTTTAAAAAAAATTGAAGCCTTGTTGGAACACCCAGCATATATAGTCTGTGATTTTGAGTCAAACCTGAAACCTCTTGCATTCTGTAGCCCAGATCCTGAGGAATCTTCAATTACATCATATCAATTACATGAACCTTCTAGTTTTTATTATGTGGTTGTACAGGATGGGGTTGTTAGTAAAGAATATTTATACATGGGAGCAGATGCCATCAAAGAATTTGCACATAGAATTGTAAAAGAGTGCCATGACATAGCATCTAATATCTTATTAAAATCAAAACCCATGTTGCCTTTAACAGAGAAACAGATTGAAGATTTCAACAATGCAGAAACATGCCCGGTATGTGATTCTGAATTTTCAGATATAAATATCAAGATACATTACCATTCCCATACAGATGGTAAATTCTTAATGGCCCTGTGTAATAGCTGTAATATTAAGATCCAGAGACCAAAATTTGTCCCTATATTTTGCCATGGTGCATCCAATTATGATTTCCATCATCTGATCAGGTACGAGGGGTTTAACAAGCAGAATTTAAATATTTTAGCAGAAAATAATGAAAGATATATTGCTATTAGCAAAATAATTAAAGTTAATGGTGTTTCTTTCACTTAAGATTTCTTGATTCATACAGAATTTTATCGGCTAGCCTGGCTACACTGGCCACTCAATTATCTGATGATCAATTCAAAATCACATGTGCTTTGTTTCCAAATCAGGACCTGAAATTAATTAGGCGGAAGTGTGTATATCCATATGATTATGTTACAGATTTTTCTAAATTTAAATGAGTGTTCTCTGCCATCACAACAAGAGTTTTACAGCAAACACAGAGCATGATTATCACCATGCCCAGTTGATGTGGAACAATTTAAAATGCCAGACATTTGGTGATTATCACAAGGCATATTTAAAACTTGATGTCACTCTCTTAGCTAATATACTTCAGGCATTTAGAAAATCTTCTATGCAAAATTTTAAGCTGGATCCAATGTATTTTTACAGTGCGCCAGGCCTAGCATGGTCTGCAATGTTTTTAAACACTAAAATGCAATTGGATCTGATCCAAGATCAAGATATGTATCTGTTTATGGAGGAATGTATAAGAGGGGGCAGAGTGCAATGCTCTCAGAGATATGTCAGAGCAAATAACAAATATATTCCTGATTATGATCCAGCACTGCCATCAAATTATATACTGTATGTGGATGCCAATAGCCTGTATGGTTATGCTATGATGGATAAACTGCCATATGCAGGGCTTGAGTGGGTTGAAGATATCAATATTGAAGATCTTAAGGATTTTGATGACAGTAACTATGGCCTGTTCTTAGAGGTTGATCTGACAATTCCTGATAATTTACACAACACATTTTCTGATCTGCCCCCAATTCCTGAGGTTCAGTGCTCACCTGGCTCTAAACAGAAGAAACTGATGATGACTCTAGAGCCAAAACAGGGTTATGTCATATATTACAAAAACCTCCAGTTCCTGATGAAACATGGTGTTCAAGTGAGCAAAGTTGGCAAAGTTTTGAGGTTCAGGCACTCAAGATGGTTGAAGCCATATATTGATACAAACACAGAGCTTCGAACATCTGCAATTAGCCAATTTGATAAAACTTTGTTTAAATTGATGGTCAATTCTGTGTATGGCAAAACAATAGAAAATATCAGAAAACATATTGATGTTAAAATAATTACTGACCCCAGCCGGAGCAAAAAATTGATTGCAAAGCCTAATTTCAACTACAGAAGAATTATGATGAAAATATGGCACTTTTTAATATGAAAAAAACAAGGATTAAGTTTGATAAGCCTATTTATGTAGGGGCTGTAATATTGGAATTGGCCAAATTACACATGCTGGAGCTCTATTATAATGTGCTCAAGCCCTTTTATGGTGATTGTGTAAAACTGATGTACATGGACACAGATAGTTTTATTCTTGATATTCAGACAGAAGATGTTTATCAAGATATATCACAGCCTGAATTGTTTAAATATTTTGATACCAGTGAACATTCAAAAATTCAACCCCACAACAAAAAGGTGCCTGGCAAGTTAAAAGATGAGACACTTGGTGATGTTATTGTGGCATTTGCTGGGTTAAGGGCCAAGATGTACAGCTTTGAAACATGTAGTGGTGCTGTTGAAAAAAAAGCCAAGGGCATTGGCAGAGTAATTGTTGACAAAGAGCTTGAATTTGAAGATTACAAAAATTGCCTCAAATCATGTAGCACAATCAGAACATCAGAAAATAGAATTCAGAGTGTGGATCACTTGTTGACTAGCAATATTGTAAGAAAAGTGGCTCTGGACCCACATGATGATAAGGGATGTATTTTGTCATGTGGCATACATACTCTACCATGGGGTCATTGTGCTTTGAAAAGTGGGAATCAATGTCCAATTACAGAGCATGATTTGAAATAAATAAACATGCCTATGGACTTATTTGGGTTCAAAAAACAGGCTATTATGGACCTGCCAACACCACAACTCTCTTCTGATATAATATTTAAACTAAGTGCTTTGTTAATTATTCATCTGAACAGCATACTTACAGATGTTGATGATGAAACAGGCAAAATATTGTACATATTTAACAATAATTTAAATCATTACCAATTACCTGTAGGTGGACAATTACAATTTATTACAACCCCTGAGGGTAATGTCAAGGTTTCAATAGGCAAAAATATTTACAGAATTAAGCACTCAAACATGGTTTCTGGCACTGTATATACTGTTTCTGCTGGTGACTGCTTATATATTGAGGTCCCGGGGTCCTATGACAAGCTTATACCCTTTTTTATAGAATTAAGAAATAGATATTCAATAATAAATAACCGCTAAAATAAAAATGCCTAATGATATATTTGGCCATACAAGGCATGAAGATCACAGTGATGAGATTCTGATGCTTGATGTCAGAGTCTAGAAATTAAGAAGTGATTTACAAACTTTACAAACCACACTGAATGCCAGTCTTCAACTAGAAATTACAAATTTGCAATCACAATGCATGGACCCTCTTCTTAAAATTGATTTTGAACTCAAATTATTGCTTCAGAAATATACTGATTTGGCCACATTGGATAATTTTCAAAGTTTAGAAGAAACTGTAGCAGCTCTTCAAGCCAAATTTAAGACCCAGGCCACCAACTCTGAGCAATTGAAACAACAATTGGAATAGCAAATAAATAATGTCCAGACACAGCTCCAAACAATTGTCAAAAGCATAAAATCACAAGAAGATTTTGATCTAGTGATTTCCACTCTAAAGGAACAGATTCAATCATTACAGATACCTAATCTAGACCCTCCGAACAATGGCATAGCCGAGGTTAAAGAAAAAATTGAGACACTTGAAAATTTTATGAACAACTTGCCATCTTCTGATGCTTTGAGTGCAATAACTCGGAGTGTTGCCAATATTAAGCTGCAACTTGAAACATATGAAGATTTTGGAAAAATTTAAAGTACCATAACCCATCGTGAGGGTACAATAGCAGCAGTGCAAAGTGTTTTGACAAATGTACAAGAAACTCTAGAATCCCGATTGCCTGGGATTGTAGATACCCTTGTCAGTGTCCAGCAACAGATCACAAAACTTGAAAACCTCAACACTGAATCTGAGCTATCTCATTTTCATCACTTGATCGATGATATCCAAAGAAAGCTTGAAATTTTACAACAATCAACACCTACTCAGGCAGATATAGCCCTGCTCCAAAATGCTATGCAAAATGTGGCTGATGCTTCTGAATTAAACAATGTGAAATTGGCACTTGAATTTTTGCAAGATACTGTATCAAATCTGCCTACATCACAGAAACTTAAAAATATAAAGAGGGCACTGAATCGGATATTGAAATCAGAAGATATCAAGAATATCCAGACAGAGATCAAACAACTTACTCAGACAGTGGCCACTCTTCCAATCAATCAACATATTAATGAACTGCATGCCCTGTTTGAGGATAACAGAAGACAGGTCCATGATCTTACTTCTCAAAATTCAAAATTGGCAGTTGTTGAAAATTTAGAGCAAATTGTAGCTAATATCAAGCAACAGCTAGGGACCATGGAATCCAATCAAGCAAATGCTCTGTCTGTTTTTGCCACGCAGCTACAAGAGATTGTGCAACAATACAAAATACTTGTTGTGGACATAAAAATCAAGCCAGGCCATGATGATGTTGTTAGGACCATCAATGAGCACCTTGAATCTGTAATAAGCAGAGTGCTTACAGCAGAAAAAGAAATAACAGGCATAATCGAGAATCCTAAACATACAGTAATTCTTGAATTGTATAGCATCCCCAACAAAGAATATGATTCACCATTTACACCAGGAGGCAAAATATATATGCTGTCCCCTGCACAATTTTATTACCAATTTTTTGTTGGGGGCACACTGAGACCAATCAAATCAAATATTGGCTACAACCATAGGCACACCACTACCCTACCTTATCAATAACAAGTGCTGAAAACAAAACAAAAATCACCAGTGTAGAGTTAGAGGATTTTACAGACCCCAATACATTAGAAACATCTTATGCTGAAGATGATGGCTCTCTGGAATTTTATATATAAATAGGAAACAAACTGTATTAAGAAAATCCTGTAGTATCAGCTGCCGCACACCCTATAGTTGCAATATTCTTGTTTACATATTATGTCTAGACAAATTATTGTTGATGAATTACACAGACAAGCCAGACATAATTTTAAGAGATTGCCAGTAGTTACAAAAGGCATAGATGATTTATGGCAGTGCGACTTGATTGAGATGGCAAGTGGACAGCTGAAAAACTTAGACAAAATCAACAAGGGCTACAAGTATCTACTCACTGTAATAGATACATTTTCAAAATTTGCCTGGGCTGTGCCACTCAAATCCAAAACTGGAGCATGTGTTACAGAAGCCTTCAGGACAATCATCAATCAGAGTGGAAGATCACCGCGCTATTTGCAAACAGATAATGGCAAAGAATTCTATAATTTGGTGTTCCAACAATTTATTAAAAGCCAGTCAATACAACATTACTCGAGTTACAGTGATCTCAAGGCCTCAATTGTAGAGAGATTCAACAAAACTCTAAAAAATCATATGTATAAACAATTCACACTTCAAGGTAATTATAAATGGCTTAATATACTTCCAGAACTTCTACATAAATATAACAACTCGGTCCATTCCACAATCAACATCAAACCCTCTGAAGTAACTTCATCTGCTGAGCAAAAATTGATCTGCACTGTTTATTATCCTAGATACCAGCCAACAACAAGAAAAGCCAAATACAAGGTGGGTGATCAAGTAAGAATCAGCAAATATAAGCACTTATTCAAAAGAGGCTTTACAAGAAACTGGAGCACTGAATTATTTACAGTGGTTCAAGTTAAACCTGGGACCCTTAACACATATATAATAAAAGATCACCGAGGAGAAATTCTCAAATTGAATTTTTTTTTGAATTTGAATTTGAATTTAAAATTTTGGGAGCGTCAGCACTTAGGCTAATTTGCTCCCGTCACATTATACGGGGTCCAGCCCCTTACCATTACAAATTACAACTCAAACGTTGCATAACTAAAAACTTTAAAACCTTAAAATGTTCTGACTTCTGTTAAAAGCTGAGGCTGTAAACGCGCACTCAGCACACACAAGGACATAAAACAGGACAACACACACAAAATTATACTGGCCATAGCGCCAGTCGCCAGAGCCTCGTTAGTCTCTTGTCCAGGGTGCACTACGTGGAAGTGAGGTTGACTTTTGGGTGCACTACGTGGAAGCATCACCCCTTACACCCCGAGAAATTCTCAAAGGCAGGTTCTATGAAGAAGAGCTCAAAAAAACTAAACAGCCTGACACATATCTCATAGAAAAAAATCATCCGCGGAAAAGGCAACAAATTACTTATCAAATGGCTAGGACTTCCAGAACACAGCTGGATCGAGGCAAACAAAGTGATAATATGAACACCTGGGATGTTATAAAGAGGCTGCCAGAACCTGAACAGCAGATTAAGAGAAATTTCAAGTTGCTGCCTGATAATATTAGATGTCTTATTGTTGGGCCATCGGCTTGTGGTAAAACTACACTAATGATTGATAATTTTTTATTGGCACCCAACTGGTTAGACTGGAAAAACAGGCACTTGTATGTATTCTCTAAGAGCTTGGAACAATTAAAATATCAGCAGCTGATGAAGCTATATGATGGACTGGATATTGCCACTTTTGAAACAGATGTTAAGCCACTCCATGAATGTCTCGATAATTCTGTTGTTGTGTTTGATGACATTATACTGGATAATCAAAACAAGGTTAGAAATTTCTTTACACAGGGCCGACACAAAAACATTGATTGCTTCTACCTTGCACAGACTTTTTCAAAAATATCCAAACAGCTGATCCGAGACAACAGCAATTTTATATGTGTATTTCATCAAGACCATACCAACCTCAAACATATACATGATGAATATGTAGGTGGGGACCTGAGCTACAATGATTTTTCTAAGTTTTGCAGTAGGTGCTGGAACCAGGACAGTTATGGGTTTGTCACAATTGATATGACAAGAAAACCCAATAGTGGCAAATACAGAAATAAAATTAACAATTTTCTAGACATTGAAACATATATAAATAAACATGAAAAGGCCAATCATTGATGATCTTAAATTAAGAGATTATCTTGTAAAAAGATTTAAGGGGATTGAAATCAGAGAACCGAGGAATCTATGAAAAACACAAGCAAACAGAACAGCCTATTATTGATGCTATTAGTGAATTAGGTAAAAATATCAAAACTGTTACAGAGCAAAATCAAAATTTGATCACAGAGCTTGTACCTGTAGCTGCTAGGAACATATTAGATTATCCAATCACCCCACTTTCTAGTATTCATACACCTAGACCTGTTGCTCCTCGAAGCATTGAAGCAACTCAGGATCCTATTGAATTGGGTCTTCTTGCTCAATAATATTTAAGCACACCTAAAGACATCAAAGATGAAGTATTTGGCTTATATGCTGACACAGAGCGAGATGGTAGCATCATACATAGAATTGGCAATTTCAGGGTAACATTTATGGGAGATGATCTAATTGTATATTCAGAATCTCATCTTGGAGAAAGAGGTGGTTTTGTTAAATATCCTGGCACACCTGGATTGTGGGAACTGATGACTAGGAAAAGGCCTGGCAGCTATACAGATCAAGATTATGAGCATTACAAAGAAATATTAAAAAATCAGATGCTCTATACCAGAACAATGATCCCACACAAAAAATTGTCAAGTCTAGCAGTGGAGCAAAATATAACAACTTAATGAAGCCCATATGGTCACAGATCAAGACTGGCAGTGGAATCAAACATTACAACCCCCTGCCCAAAGAATTTGTGTGGGTTGTTGATGTCAGGAAACTTGTAGATAGGTTATTGGTGATAGCTGGGGAGGAAAATGCTGGTAACCACAATTTTTACAATGAAAAGGTTGGAATTATGGACATGATAAGCACCAAACTGTCTAATTTTATAGTGAATGACACTAAAGGGATTGGATATCTTATAAAAATTATTAATACTCTACCACCTAAATTTTGGAATATCTCTGAGGGTCGGGGGTTGGTTAATGACATTATAAACCAGCTGCCATTTGAACTACACATTCCAGGCTATCAGTATTGTCGTCCAGGCACAAAATTGGACCATAGATTAAACAGAGGTGATCCTGGTGTTAATCCCCTAGATGCTGCTTGTAGAGACCATGACATAGCATACAACACACATTCTGATCTTGACAAGAGACATGTTGCAGACAAGAAATTAGAAGAGGCTGCATTTGGTAGATTTGTAAGCAAAGATGCTTCTTTAAGTGAAAAAATAGCAGCATTGGGGACCACCATAGCTATGAACACCAAACAAAAACTGGGGTGGGGGTGGTGAATATGTATATAATAAACCTAGGATGAAGGCCAAGGGTGTTATGTATCAGATACCTTATGCAGGTCTTAAATCTCTTAAAACTATTGATAGTCTTTTAACCAAAAAGCAGTGCAAGAAAAAAAGCTCTTGTCTTGCAAAGGGCCATGGAATGAAATTATTACTAAGCACACCCCAATTAAAAAAATTACAGCAATCCAGGAAAAAATCACATGTAAGTGGCTTCATATTTACTATCCCTGCCATCTTAGCAGCACCTGGGGCTGTTGGGAACTTGGCTGGGGGATCAGCTGCCAGAGCAAAAACAGTAATAGATGCCAAGAAGAATAGGGCAGAATTAGATGAAATCAAGCGCAATAACCTGGCCATGGAGAAACAAGGCAAAGGTGTTAAGAGAGCCATGAATAAGTTTTTTAAAAAAACAAGAGCCGCTTACAAACCAAGATATTGAAGCTTTAATCAAGCCACTGGGCATCAAAAATTTTAGAGGTGTGTACATGTCTGATTCTTTGCCAGAACAAGCACTCAACAAAGAGTGTGGCATAGTTAATTTGGATAAGTACAAAAATCAGGGCACTCACTGGATCTTTTATCTTAAATATTTAAAAAATGAGGCATTTGTGTTTGATTCATTTGGAGGTGTTACACCTGAAAATTTAATAAAATATCTAAATTCAGCTAATCTTTATTACAATAATGCCCGTGTTCAAAATTTCTGTTCTTCCATATTTGTCTCAAATAAATAAACCATCAATTGAAGATTTTTAAAAAGCCCTGTGGTATCTGAAACATCATGGGGGTATTCCATCTCACCAGCCAAAATTCAATATTGAAACTTAGATTACATGATGACATTGTGTATAACAAAACAATAGCTCTCAGAGCATTTTATGGCATGTACTTGATCCCTAATATTACACACCACAACAATACAATTGCAGTAGGGGATCAAAAAATTGTCATCACTCCAGGGCAATATAATCTATCTACTCTAAATGCTCAATTACCCAGAGGTATAGTATTAACTCAAAATTCTGTCACTCACAGAGTAGAGATTGTATCTGCTACAGAGACAGTGGATCTGGGCACTATAGGAGAGCTGTTAGGCTTTGAGAACAACACAAAACTTGAAGCGGCCCTCAAACACACTGCTATTAATATACCTAAATTTTTAGCCAAAGAGACTCTGAATATTCACTGTAATTTGGCCGAGGGTATGATCACCAAATCAAATAGCATAGGCACTCACAAACAAACTGGCATCATTGCAACATTCAAACCTAACTCTGAATTTATGGAGCCCATCATCTACACTCCATCCCCAACATTATATTTTCCTGTGTGCCATAATAGATTAGATAACATTGAGTTGATGGTCACTAATGAAAAAGAAGAATTAGTTGATTTTGCTGGAGCCACAACAACTGCAATCATAGAGATTAATATCTAAATAAAAATACATACAAAAAAAATGGAAAATATTGAGAGTTATGTGCTACAATCAGTCCCTCCAAACAGGAGAACCTTTGCAAATTTAAATCAACCCAACACAGAGATTGAGGTTGATCTTGATGTAGGGGATGGCTTTATACACCCCCACAGAGCAGATCTATACATCAAATTTGATGTTGTAAAGCTCGATGGTACAGATTATCCGGCAAATTCAAATATAAGATTGGTAGACAATTTTGTGCCACATCTGTTCTCTGAAATTGAGATCAAAAAGCATGGTGTTGTTATAAACAGAGTAGATTATCCCGGCATTACCTCCACAGCTTTGGCCACACTAAAATTATCCAAAACCGAGGCTTCTTACTACAAAATAGGTGGATTTGAGGCTGGTGATAAAATTATATCTAAGAGCCACACAGTGCTGTTTCCCATGCGCCTGTTGCCAGGATTCTTCTCAGATTACAAAGATATTATGTGGAATGGTGGTTTAAGAATTACATTAGAAGAGCTGCCAATGATAATAATGCTTTGATGAGGTACAGTACATTAAACCCTACAGGGGAAGCTCTGCCTAATACCCTACCTGATGAGGGCAAGTGCATTATTCAGACTATGGAGCTAAGAATCCCGGTTGTTGAATATGAAACCAGTTATGCTCTTAAATACAAAGCAGATATAATAAAAAATCCACAGATTCCTTTACAAATTTATACATATCAATGTGTACAGAAGCCCGCCACTGGTACCTATTATGAGTTTGATGCTACACATTCATTCTCCAGTATACAATATGACATGCCAGATTTTGTGGTGGTACTGTTTCAAACTGGAAGAAACAATAATCAGGAAAAAAATTCAAGTAAATTTGATAACTGCAACATCAAGAACATATATCTTAAAAATGGCAGAAATGAGGTATTTCCTAGAGAAAATTATAATTTAGACATGTCCAAGGATGATTTCCTTAAATTATATGAAGCATTTACAGCATACAAAAGGGTAACTACTGGCAATACTGACATGTATTACACACCAGATGAATTCAAAGCACAGAGACCCATGTTTGTCATCAACACTTCAAAAAGGAAACAAGTTGTGGTTAATGACAGGACAAACATTAAAATTATCTGTGAATTCCACGATACACTCCCTGATGACACCATATGTAGTGTTATTCCCATAGGTGAAAAATCATATGTTTATGATGTAAGAAATGAGGGAGTCACAGAGCAATTCTAGAAAGTCTCTGCATATTACATTGTTTTAGTACTAGATATATGAGTTGAGGCTGGTGTGCAATTAAAATATTGAGCATATTCCAGGTAATAAGTATTTAAGCATATATTACATTATATTATTGTATAAGCAAAAGCTCTTATGAGTATTTTTGCACTAGTTTTAAGTGTAGCCAAAACAATATCAAGGGGGGCATATTTTTGACAAGTTTATGGACAACAAACTGAGAGATGTAGCTTTTACACACATGGGCAAATCTGTCTGAGGGGAGTTCTTCATTTCTACACTAGAATTCAAAATTCTTTAGATTTAAATATGTACACACATGGCCGATTGGGCTATATGCCCTTTTTGACATAGTTTTAAGTGTAGGCAAATCTGTCTATTGAGGGTTCTTATTTTCTACACTAGAATTCAGAATTCTTAGAAGTAAGAGCATATCACACTTGAAGAAATGGGGAATAAGGACATCTTTGCATAGTTTTAAGTGTAGGCAAATCGGGCTGTTTAATCAAATAACCTCTTCTTTTGTACAATTTTTGTGGTTATATTATATACTTTGATACTACTGACATGATTCGTTCATTCCTCGCGTGTAACTGGGGTATGCAACCGTACTCAACGTTTCGGATTTTGTGTTCGGTGCTCATGTTTTGATGTTTGAGGTCGGGATGTGTTGTCTTGAACGCATTTCTCATTGTCACGGTCCTTCTTGCTGCGTTACATCGCTTTCCATGCATTGTTCTTGCTAAAAAATTACCAATTCCTTTGAGGACTCCATTGCGCATGAGTGCAGTGAACATTTCATAGTGACTTCCGGACTGAGCACATACGATTCCTTTGTGATTCCCTTGGAACCGCCTCTCTATATGTGATAGTATTCATCCCACTTAGGTGTGACGATCACTTTGTCACCTTTTGCGAGGCTCCTATCTCGGAAACGAAGCCTCAGTCGTAAAAATGGAACTTAGACTTTTTGCTTGTTTTCGTGTGAGGAATCACCTCCCAAGCGTTGTAAACGACCTTCAGAAACACCCTGTATATGTATATGTATATATATATATATATATTGGAATATCTCTAAAACGGAGAGAAACATTAAATTCTGTTTGCATATTTCTAATGTCCACTCGAAGATAAGTAAAAGTATGAATACAACCTATGCTCGGAATTTAAAAATGGCGACCCTAAGTACGTTTATCTCTTAATCGGTACGAGTTAGCCAAAATCTTTTTGCAGATATGTAATGTACACACGAAGATAATTAAATGTGTGAATACAACCTATGCTCGGAAATCCAAAATGGCGACGGGAAGTAGGTTTATCCCTTAAACGGTAGCAGTTAGCCAAAATCTGTTTGCGAATTTGTGATGTACACTCGAAGATAAGTAAAAGTATGAGTACAACCTATGCTCGAAATCCAAAATAGCGACCGGAAGTAGGTTTATCTCGAAAACTGTTGGACATAGCCAAAATATTTTTGCAGATTTGTGATGTACACTCGAAGATAAGTAAAAATATGAATTCAACCTATGCTCCGAAATTTAAAAACAGAGTTCATAGGCATTGTTATTTTATAGAAACATTGCCAGCTATAAGTTCAAAATTGGCCCCCTTCCCCCAAATCGCATTACATACATTTGGGGGACAGAGGTATGCATGTTTCCGTCCGTGGCATTACAAGAGATGAGCCTGCTTAAAAATTTGGTTTGCATGCAATAGATCAGTATGCTAGAAAAGACAGAGGAGAGGGGGTTAACAAAAGCATCAACACTGCACCACCACCACTATTGCTAGTTAGCATGTGTTAGATCGTAGTCATTTGTCACCAACTCTCTATCTTACTGCATACTTATCATCTTAGAAGGCTACAAAATATTGCAGCATAGATCGTAGTCAGCGCTGTCAACTCCTATTTGTAGGTTACCCTCGTCTCTGAAATATCATATGGCAAAATTGAAAAAAAAAATTGTGAAGCAACTTTCTTATACTAGTCAGTGTTGCCAAGTTCTACTTGTAGGTTAGCTTCGCCTGTGAAATATCATATGATGAAATTTTTGTGGAGTAATTTGGCAACTCTGCGAGCCCCCACTGTGGCCCCTCCAAAAGTAGTGGGGGCATTGAACCAATTCCACGACATACATCGTGAAAAGGGGGGGTTCACACATCATAAAAAATACATCGTAGCCGTGTACGCTGAGGGGCCCCCACCTACAAAAAAAAATAAGGCCCCCCAAATACATGGTAGGAGTTTACGTTGAGGTCCCAACCTACAAAAATAAGGCCCCAAAAAAAGATTGAGCAAAAAATAGTGCTTGAACATCGTCAAATGCTATAAAATCTATAAAAAACATCAAAATCATCAAAATATGTCACAACTGAGTTTAAATACTAGGCCCACCTACAGGGATAACATAGAAACAACCATTTTTACACTTTGTAGGTTATTTTAACCCGTAAAAGGCTGTAAAAAAGTGAATAGGTTAAGTTATATCACGTAAGATCATGGCATACCTACAAAGAAGAGGCTCCAAAAATGAGATTGAGCAAAGAATAGGGCTAGAACATCGTCGAACGCATAAAATCCATATAAAAAATCATCAAAATCATCAAAATATGTCACAACTAAAGTTAAATACTATGCATACCTACAAGGAGGGCCGTTGAAATAATACCTTTCCACTACTTTTGATCTTTGCCGCCGTCGAACAAGGTGGCGCACACGTGTTACACTTGCGTCATCGAAATACCTAGCCCGCTTATTTCAATACTCAATTTCAATTGAATGTATATGCATTCTTATTTTTCACACACATCTATATTAAATCGTCCAACACACACCACATCCAGACGCCCCGCAGACACAGAAACATCTACCGACTGCAACTTAAAAACAATAAATATCCTATCAATCGATGATATCAACATCAATTAAATAAACAATACCTGACCATTCTTTTTCTTAACAATCACCTGTAAATGAATCAATAATTATATTTGGAAGCCAACGCAGAGACAAAATCTATCAATCGATAACGTCATAAATATAACAAGAAGTAAACAATACACAGCTACGCCATTTCATCGCATTTAATCAACAGCCATATTTGGAAACACTTGTTTACCAAAAATCACAACAAATTACACAAAATCGATTCTTTACCCCAAAAAAGTTATTGATTACTTATCCATTATTGTAAAACAACTAAGGTAATCGATACTGATTGATTATCGTGTCCGGGACCCTACTTAACTACTGCATACCTTACAACATAGCATCATCGAAGATTAAACCGGGATAGGAATTTACCACATTAAAAAAACAAAAAACAATCTTACATATATTTACCACCATCAAGAAAATTCGGAAATATTGCTTAACCATCTACTTTCAGTCGACAAGGAGATTCACAAACAAATTAGAAGGGAAAGCAAAGAAGAAACAAATATCTCATTCATGATCCCGATCCCCTTTTCAGGGGTAGAAGAGGCAACCGAAAATAAATCCCTCAAAAGGAGAAGATCTCCAGGACCAGACGGTATTCCGGCTGATATCGTACAATTGACAGCTCAGATACCCATCCCTTTCGTCACTTCACAGTTCAATATGTTTTCAGTAATAAAAGATTACACCCAAAATAGAAGCAAGCTACCGTGATAGTAATTAAAAGGATAACAACGGTGATGAATCCAAACTAAAATCATATAGACCGATAAGTTTAAGAAATGTTCTTGAGAAAATCTTCGATAAATTAATTTTACTATTAATAATAATAAGTTGTCTTTATTAATCGGGCGAGGTTCAACCAAGTGCTACTCTGCCACCAAACGCATAAGGTGAGATATACTGCGTATGGATCAGTAAGCTAAATGTCAAATAATACACGGATACAAAAAAAATAAAAGATAAACAGAAATTAGTTGCATACAAACAAGTGTAACTACAAATACAAAGAAAACAGTAATAATAATTCAATAAAACAATTCCATATAGTGATAGAGTTGATACATGCATTATGTGCCTACACTCTGCCATTGTTAAATTAACATACGATGTTTTACTTTACCTTTGAAGTTTAGTGGGTTGTTTACACTTGCGATGTTTGAAGGTAATGTGGTCTATGCATTGGGAGCAGAAAAGAAGAAAGATGATGTGAAGCCCGAGGTAGAATAATGGGGTAAATCGAATTTGTTCCGTTTACGGGTAACATAATGATTGCTTTGCATTCAAGAATGCATTTTCTCGAACAGGTACTGCGGTTTACCTTCTCTCAGAATGCGGCGGATGAACCAGAGATAGTACATTTTCCTTCTGAATGCGATCAGACTTTCTTGCTTGAATAATGCATCTGAATCACGCATTTTGCACATTTGTATTCTTTTTCTGAATTTTTCGAGAGTTGAGCGCAGTAAACATTATCACAATAGTCCAACAATGGGTATAGTAATGCTTGGATGAGTCTTAGCTTGCATTCCTGAAGGAGCAAGTCACGTAAACGATTCAGGTTCCTAAGTGTTCCCTTCAGCTTGCGTTTTTACATGTTCTCTCCAATAAAAATGTTCGTCAAAAATCAGACGAAGACTTTTGGCAGTGTTATTCCTAGCAATGGGCAAAATGTTAAATTTGATCTCGAACTTAGTATTTTTAAACAATGACCTGGAATAATTAGAACGAATGATCACGAAAGTGAATTTTTCTATATTTATTTTAAGACCGATAGATACACATCAGTTACTGATGATGTTCTAGTCAGAAGTAAGGGACTTAACCTTTTGTTCCAACAAAGCGAAAAGTGTAACTACGTAATGTCTGCGTAAAAATGTGTAGTAAAGAATTGTGTGACTTGCTATAATGCTGCAGTGTAAAGGGTGAAGAGGAGGTAGCGTAATATATATTGCTTGTGCCACACCTGTGTTTAGCGTTATAAGCTGACACACACGAGATCTTGAAATATGTAATTCAACCCTCTGAAGTCTGTTAAATATATATAATTGAAACCAGTTTAATATTGAAGGAGAAAACTTGTAATATTTATGTGTGACAAATATTAAATCATGTTGCACCGTGTTAAAAGCCTTACTGAGATCCAGTAGTACTAAAATAGTGACTTGCTGTTTATCAATGACATAGAGAATATCATCCACAAATTTAACAACCCGTGTGGCGTGTTTCTCAAGGAATCCAGATTGTAGCGAGGGCAGTAAATTTTTCGTGCTAACGTAGTTTAACGTCTGCGAAAGTACTATTTTCTCGAGTACTTTAGATAGCAGAGGCAATAGACTGATAGGGCTAAAGTTATTGTAAGAAGTGGCGATCTGCCTTTTCTGAAGTGGCAGGATTTAGTGTTTCTTTCCACGTTTTAGGAAATACGCCTTTGTTAAGAGAGGAGTTAATGACGTGAATTAGCGGAGATAATACGTAAGGCTGATAATACCAACTCCAGAATTATTTGATAGTATGCTATAAACAGTTTTATATACATCTTTTTCATTTACATTTTTCATTTACCTCAGTAAATTTACCATATTTGAGATCGAAATATCCACTTTATCATTAACATCCTCAAGTGAGTAAAATCTTTGACCATTCTACAACAGTTATAAATTTTGCAAACATTTCTTCGTTGAAGGTATTAAAATATCTAAAATAAAATGAGGTTCCTGTTTCTGCATCAAAAAAATGAGCGTACCCAACGCAAGGGTCTGATTTACCGGTGTGGAATGTCACGTTAGTTTTAAACATTAACTCTCTAGTGACAACGGCTATGAAGTCAATCAGCGTATTCCTTTTTTTCAGAGATACGGGTTGGTTCATTAAGTATTTGGGTTTGTCCAAAGGAATGAAAAATCGATCTTAAATTTCAGTAAACACTAGTGTCCAGAGAATAACATGGCGGCCATCTTGGCTCCAAATACAAGGTACTGAACATACCGCCCACCTTGAAATGATTAATTTTAACACTTTACAAATTACATACATGGAACACAGTCTTGATGAACAAATGTAAATTGAATACAATTTTCCCCAAATTTTACTACTGAAAATGACAACACAAAATTAAAAAGAAATTGAACAAACTAATGATTGCTTTGTATACATAAATTTGAAAGTTTAAGTTCTTTCTCATTGGTGTTCAACTTCACTCACTGGTGACAGGGACAGCTTCACTGCTGGCTTCTTGTAGGTTCCTTCACTGGTTCTCACTGTTGCTGCTCTAACCAATCCATCTTCACCTGGATGAACGTTGATTACTCTGCCAAGTTTCCACTGTTGAGGTGCAAGTTGATCATCTCTGACCACAACCAAGTCATCGACCTGTAGATTCTGTTGCTCCCTTCTCCACTTAGGACGTTCTTGTAACTGAGAAAGATAATCCCTACACCTTCTGAGCCAGAAATGCTGTGTCAGCCTTTGCACGAGCTGCCACTTCGACAGCCTGTTCATTTTCATTGTAGCAAAGTCCCTATCTGGAGCAGCTATCAATGCATCTCCTATTAAGAAATGGCCTGGAGTAAGTGTCGTTGGGATCACTGGATAGAGCAGTTAACGGTCTGGAATTCAAACATGCTTCTATTTGTGTTAATACTGTATACAATTCCTCAAAGGTAAGTAGGGCATTCCCCACAACTCTTTTGAGGTGGTATTTAACTGATTTGACAACACTCTCCCACAAACCTCCTGCATGAGGATTACGAGGAACATTAAAATGCCACTGGATGCCTAAGCTGCTTAGAGCACTTGAAATAGTTTCATTGTGCTTTGGTTGTTTTGCAAATCTCATGAATTACTTTATCTCTCTATTAGCGCCAACAAACGTTGTTCCACAATCACTGTAAATATTACTGGGTTTTCCACGACGAGATACAAATCTCCGAAGTGCAGCCAAAAACGTATCTGTAGTACCAGTGCTCACTATTTCTAAATGAACTGCTTTCGTTGCGAAACAAACAAATAAGGCAATATAACCCTTATACTGCTTACGAGAGCGTCCAACCATTCCCTTCAACAGTATGGGCCCTGCATAATCCACACCACAGTTTATAAATGGACGAGAAGGATTGATCCTAGATTCTGGTAAGCTACCCATTAATTGTTCCCCAGCTTGTGTACAAAAGCGATGACAAGTTACACATTTCTTCACAATGTTACGCACTGTATCTCGCCCTCTCAGTATCCAGAATGTTCGTTGCAATGAGGACAACACTAACTGAGGACCAGCATGAAGATTAAGTAAATGTTCATTTTTAATTAATAATTGAGTCAATTTGTGGTTTGCAGGTAGCAACATTGGATGTTTATAGTCCACTGTTATTCCTGCTTTGTGTAGCCTCCCTCCAACACGAATGACACCTGCCACATCAACAAAGGGAGCCAAACACAATAACCTGCTCTTTGTTGGCAGAGGAATTTTAGTTTGTAAACAATGTAACTCTGCTGTGAATTCACTTTTCTGAGCTTGTTTTACAAGAGAGGTCGTCGGTGTCATAAGATCTTCAGTTGTCAATGCTCCTTGCCTTCTCTGATTCACTGACTGACGAGCATTGAACACAAATCGTTGGATCCATGCCATTATTCTCTGCATTTTAGAAAAGCTTGAATATCTACTGATCATATCCTCTTCTACTGTAATGTACATAACTGTAATGGCAATCTTCTTCTCTTCTTTTGTAACTTCTTCCAAAATTTCGTTGCTTGTCTCATGATGATCAAACGTTGCCAATGAAGTTGCTCGTAAGAACTCTGGTCCCGCCCACCATAACTCACACTGAGCTAAGGCGGAAGCACTGATACCTCTTGTAGCAAGATCTGCAGCATTTGATTTTCCCAGGATGTGTGACCATTGTCCACGACGAAGACTCTCCTGCACTTCTGCCACTCGATTTGCTACAAATGTTTTCCACCTGCTTGATGTTGAGGATAACCAAGCAAGCACAATGGTAGAATCAGTCCACACACATGCATCTTCCAATTTGTAGGATAGTGCATTGGAAATTACTACGAGCAATCGTGTCAATAAAACTGCCGCTGATAGTTCTAGCCTTGGTAGAGACATTTGCTTGATTGGAGCCACCTTAGTCTTTGCTCCTGCCAACCTCACGTCAATACGACCATCGACATAAACTGAGCAAAGGTACACTACCGCACAGTATGCTTGTTGTGAGGCATCACAGAAACCCACTAATTGACAAGCTATAGCATTTGCAGATACAATAGCACGTTTGATTTGTAATTGTTGCAGTACAGGAAGTTCACTACAAAAATGTAGCCACAGTTCGCATGTTTCCACGGATAATGCCTCATCCCAGCCCAACTTTTCTTTCCACAATTCTTGAATGAGTATTTTTTGCTTGTATGACTGTTGGGGATAAGAAACCAAGAGGATCAAACAATTTTGCAATGTCAGATAGCAATAGTCTTTCCGTCAATGTATGACGTTTTGGTGGTAAAGTCACAAGAAAAGTGAAGTGGTCAGCATCAGGATGCCACCTTAAACCTAACGTTTTCACAAGTTCACTGCAATGGATATCTAAAGGCACATTAGTTTCTCTCAACTCTACAGGTACTGCTGTCAACACTTGTGGCTCACTAGAGGACCATTTACGTAACTCAAAACCACCCTTTGCTAGTAACTGTATCATTGTGACTGCAATTCGATAGCTTCTTCCACATTGCTGGCACCAGATACCAAATCGTCAACATAAAAATCATTTAATAACACAGGGGCTGCTAATGGAAATGCATTCATTTCATCAAAAGCTAATTGTTGAAGACACTTTCTTGCAAGATAAGGTGCACTGGAAGTCTCATACGTCACCGTGAGTAGCCTATAGTCCCTTATCAATTCTTGAGGATTGTCGCGCCACACTATTCGCTGAAAGTCTGTATCTGATGGATGGATCAATATTTGTCTATACATTTTGGAAATGTCTGCACACAAAGGAATTTGATGCTTCCTGAACCTGGGTAACAATGGAAAGATATCACCTTGCAATTTTGGCCCAACTTGAAGCTTATCGTTGAGACTAATCCCTGTTGAAGTCACTGAACTTGCATCAAAACCTACACGAAGAGGTGTACTGGTGAAATTTGGATTGATTACAGCATGATGCGGTAAATAGAAACTATCACATGGTTTCTTTTTCACTTCACTTGCAGGAACAGGTTCCATATATCCCAAGTCTAAATATTCATGCATGAATTCTGAGTAATTCTGATGAAAAACAGGAGACCTTACAAACTTCCGTTCCATTTGCTGTAATCTCGCAACAGCTGTTTCACGAGAGTATCCTAAGGGAGGACTGTCTTCTTTGAATGGAAGGCTCACACTGAACTTCTTGTTTACTCGAACATGAGTCACCGAAAAGTGCTCTTCACATTGTATCTCCTCTAATGTCAGATGCATTTGCCTTGGGACCTCCTCTACCTCCCAGAACTGGCGAAGTGCACTATCAAGACTACAAGATGCATGAAATGATGCTACTGCCCTTACCATGGGAAAGTCCACACTGCCACAAAGAATCCAACCAAGAACAGTACGTAGTGCAGTAGGTGTTCCCTTTGGCCCAACACGTTTGCCACTTTGCATAAGAAAAGGAAACAAATCTGCTCCAAGTAAAATGTCCACCGGTTCCATCACATAAAACCTTGGATCTGCCAACTTCAGTCCTTGAATATGTGTCCACTTCCTGAAGTCTGGTAAAGATTCCCTGGGAATGTTTCCTGTTATTTTAGGAAGTACGATTGCCCTTGTGGTGAATGTTTTCCTTCTGCTACAGGGTTGGAATTGTAGATCCACTACTGCACTGCCTACACCTACACCTGTTGCTGTAATTCCATTCACAGTGATGTCTGCCTTATGCTGACGTAAGCCTTATGTTTGCACACAGCGTGAGGTCACAAAAGAAGTCTCTGAGGCACAGTCCAGGAGCGCACGAACTGGTTGATAAACACCATCTCTTCCCTGCACATAAACAACTGCAGTGGATAGCAACACTGGCTTTAGTCCCTTGTCTCCTTCTCCCGCCACATGAGAAGAAACTTCTTGGGGGGAAGTTGTTGTTTCACTAGAGTCACTCTGCTTATAATAATGTAACAATGTATGATGCTTTTTATTGCAAAAGCGGCACGCCCCTGAGTCACATACTGATGCCCTATGATGACTTTGAATGCAATTATAACACAAACTCATTCTGTCCATCACCGAAAGGCTTTTGAAGTCTTTACACTTGTATAGCGCATGATGCAGTTTACATTTTTCACAGGTATCATCTGACACTGCATGATACACACCCTTGAAATGGGAGCTATTGTGAGTCGACTGCTTTAATCTCTGAGCACTGAGATTTGAAGCTGATAATGCACGAGAACGCTGATCAAGAAAGTCACTCAACTTTTGAAACGTAGGCAACTCTGTTGTCTTTATTGAAAGTTCCCATTGTTGTCTAGTATCACTGTCCATTTTTTCTGTAACATGAAATACTAGGATAGGATCCCAATGTTCTATGGGCATGTCCATCACTTTCAACACGCGAACACATTCGGTAGTTGTGTCTAGCAGGCTACGAAATGCTGCTGCAGTTTCACGTTGCACTTTGGGTTGCGCGACTAAACGCTTGATTGTGTCCATAACAATTTCCCGTTTGTTTTGATAACGCGAATTTAGAATGTTCCACGCCTCTGCATAGTTATCATCAGTCACCGACATGGACTGGATAAGCAATGCAGGTTGCCCCTTTAACGAAGCTTTCAATTCTGTCGATGACGTCACCGTAGCTTGAGTCTGTTGCTGCTGCAACGAACAAAGCCTGCACATGGTTTCATCTAAACGGTCTTGAATACGGTTGGAATTAGTACCACAACACTTTTCCTTGTCTTCTTCTAATATGTAGCGTAAAAGGTAGGCATGCGCATGTGCTAGAGCAACGTCATAACAATGACGTCAGACTTGAACTTAAATGTGGATCTTGAATCTTAAGGGCCAAACAACACGATTCAAAAGCTCTTGTTTTAAATGGCGGCGTATCAAACATCATTACTTAAAAACTTGAACGAAGAAAGAAGTCATTTATTGTGAAAGACTGCCCTCAAAAATAGGCACAATAAAATTGGAAATAATTAATTTAAAACTAAAGATTGCCTCACATTCGGTACATTTTAATATTTTATCAGAATTCTTAGGTGACATTAATCAACACACTTGAGCAACAAACTGTTGTGGCAGCAATACATTCAAACCTCTCCTGCAACGAACTGTTGTGGCAGCAATACATTCAAACCTCTCCTGCAACAAAGTGTTGTGGCAGCAATACATTCAAACCTCTCCTGCAACGAAGTGTTGTGGCAGCAATACATATCCGTTTCGTATCATTTCCACGAAATGCTTGCCACATGTGGAGAAATATTCATTTTAAACTTTATTTCTACATATTTTCAAGGAGTTCTGCCATTATTTTGTGAAATAATGGTTAATTTTTTAAGAGCGTCTCCCTTCAACCCAGAGTGTTGTGGCAGCAATGCATACTCGTTTCTTATCTTTTCCACAACATATATGCCATACGTTTTGAAATATATCTGGTTTAAATTTCGTATCTACACTCTTCAATGATTTCCGTCATTTAATTTATTTTTTTTTGTCGGATAACATTTAATTTTTGAAACGTCTTCCTTCAACCCGCTCCTACAATGAAGTGTTGTGACAGCAATAACCTACCCGTTTCGTATCTTTCAAAACTAAATGCATGCCACATGAAGAAAATATTTTATTTGAACATTATGTCTGCTTTTAAATGGATTTTCTCAAGGGATTATGCCATCAATTTGTGGAATAACGAATATTTACGAAGAGCGGCTTCCTTCAGACCACTTCAGCAACAAACTGTTGTGGCAGCAATACATATCCGTTTCGTATCATTCCCACTAAATGCTTGCCACACGTGGAGAAATATTCATTTTAAACTTTATTTCTACATATTTTCAAGGAGTTGTGCCATTATTTTGTGAAATAATGGTAAATTTTTAAAGAGCGTCTCCCTTCAACCCAAAGTGTTGTGGCAGCAATGCATAATCGGTTCTTATCTTTTCCACAACATACATGCTATATGTTTTGAAATATCTAGTTTAAATTTCATATCTACACTCTTCAATGGTTTCCGTCCTTTCTTTTACTTTTCTTTTGTCGGATTAAATTTAATTTTTAAAACGTCTTCCTTCAACCCGCTCCTACAATGAAGTGTTGTGGCAGCAATACCCTACCCGTTTCGTATCTTTCAAAACTAAATGCATGCGACATGAAGAAAATATTTTATTTGAACATTATGTCTGCTTTTAAATGGATTTTTTCAAGGAATTATGCCAACAATTTGTGGAATAACGAACATTTACAAAGAGCGGCTTTCTTCAGACCACTTCAGCAACGAAGTGTTGTGGCAGCAATACATTCAAACCTCTCCTGCAACAAAGTGTTGTGGCAGCAATACATATCCGTTTCCTATCATTCCCACTAAATGCTTGCCACACGTGGAGAAATATTCATTTTAAACTTTATTTCTACATATTTTCAAGGAGTTCTGCCATTATTTTGTGAAATAATGGTTAATTTTTAAAGAGCGTCTCCCTTTAACCCAAACTGTTGTGGCAGCAATGCATACTCGTTTCTTATCTTTTCCACAACATACATGCCGTACGATTTGAAATATATATGTGGTTTAAATTTCATGTCTACACTCTTCAATGATTTCCGTCATTTCTTTTTTTTTTGTCGGATAAAATTTAATTTTTGAAACGTCTTCCTTCAACCCGCTCCTACAATGAAGTGTTGTGGCAGCAATACCCTACCCGTTTCGTATCTTTCAAAACTAAATGCATGCCACATGAAGAAAATATTTTATTTGAACATTATGTCTGCTTTTAAATGGATTTTTCAAGGAATTATGCCGTCAATTTGTGGAATAACGAACATTTACAAAGAGCGGCTTTCTTCAGACCACTTCAGCAACGAAATGTTGTGGCAGCAATACATTCAAACCTCTCCTGCAACAAAGTGTTGTGGCAGCAATACATATCCGTTTCGTATCATTCCCACTAAATGCTTGCCACATGTGGAGAAATATTCATTTTAAACTTTATTTCTACATATTTTCAAGGATTTCTGCCATTATTTTGTGAAATAATGGTAAATTTTTAAAGAGCGTCTCCCTTCAACCCAAAGTGTTGTGGCAGCAATGCATAATCGGTTCTTATATTTTCCACAACATACATGCCATATGTTTTGAAATATCTAGTTTAAATTTCATATCTACACTCTTCAATGGTTTCCGTCATTTCTTTTACTTTTCTTTTGTCGGATTAAATTTAATTTTTAAAACGTCTTCCTTCAACCCGCTCCTTCAATGAAGTGTTGTGGCAGCAATACCCTACCCGTTTCGTATCTTTCAAAACTAAATGCATGCCACATGAAGAAAATATTTTATTTGAACATTATGTCTGCTTTTAAATGGATTTTTTCAAGGAATTATGCCATCAATTTGTGGAATAACGAACATTTACAAAGAGCGGCTTTCTTCAGACCACTTCAGCAACAAACTGTTGTGGCAGCAATACATATCCGTTTCGTATCATTCCCACTAAATGCTTGCCACACGTGGAGAAATATTCATTTTAAACTTTATTTCTACATATTTTCAAGGAGTTCTGCCATTATTTTGTGAAATAATGGTAAATTTTTAAAGAGCATCTCCCTCCAACCCAGAGTGTTGTGGCAGCAATGCATACTCGTTTCTTATCTTTTCCACAACATACATGCCATACGTTTTGAAATACATCTGGTTTAAATTTCATATCTACACTCTTCAATGATTTCCGTCATTTCTTTTATTTTTTTTGTCGGATAAAATTTAATTTTTGAAACGTCTTCCTTCAACCCGCTCCTACAATGAAGTGTTGTGGCAGCAATACGCTACCCGTTTCGTATCTTTCAAAACTAAATACATGCCACATGAAGAAAATATTTTATTTGAACATTATGTCTGCTTTTAAATGGATTTTTTCAAGGAATTATGCTACAATTTGTGGAATAACGAACATTTACAAAGAGCGGCTTTCTTCAGACCACTTCAGCAACGAAGTGTTGTGGCAGCAATACATTCAAACCTCTCCTGCAACGAACTGTTGTGTCAGCAATACATTCAAACCTCTCCTGCAAGAAAGTGTTGTGGCAGCAATACATATCCGTTTCTTAGCTTTTCCACTAAATGCATGCCACATGGGCAGAAATATTTTATTTAAACTTCATTTCTACATCTCTTAAGGGATTCCTCAAGGAATTCCATAACTATTTTGTGTAATAATGGTAAATTTTATAAAGCTCCTTCCTTCAACCCGAAGTGTTGTGGCAGCAGGTGCATATTTGTCACTTTTCTTTCCGACTGCATGCTTGACGTATGTGAAGAAACCTCTAATTTAATTGTATTTTCTATGCTTTCTAAGCATTTTCACAAAGAATTCTGTCATTATTCTAATGGAATAATGAATAGATGTTAAGAAGCATCTTTCTTGAAAGAATTCTGTCATTATTCTCATGGAATAATGAATAGATGTTAAGAAGCATCTTTCTCGAAACCACTCCACCAACAAAGTGTTGTGTCAGCAGTTTATAACCATGTCTTACCATTCCCATTGCTGAAATTCCACAAAGCCTCATCGAAATGTAATTTCTATCATTACAAGAGATTCTGTCATTATTTTATTGAGTGATTAATGTTTTTAAAAAGTGTCTTCTTTCAAATATGGGTAACAACTATTTTAATAGATATTAGAATGAGCCGCCTAAAAAAAAATCTAGCATATTTTGTTTTGCTTTTTGACACTGTTAGCTAGTCATGAAACTAAAGTCTATACTCAGGGCAAGATTTGAAGCAAAAAACTGTAACAACCGCCATATTAGACAATTTCATTCATGAAGTTAATGTAGTGCGCGTATTGTCATGAAATATTTTACTTATCACTGTCAATTCTTAATCCGTGCAAATATGCATGTAACCTGTGTGAACAGGTACTAAAATTTTGGACATGTTAATTTAATTTGGACTGATGTGTGCAATTACTGTCGGATTAAAAATTATAGATACTCGAGTTTCGACTCCAATTAAAAATTATCCAGTAGACCTACTTAAAAATTAGTTACATCAAAATTTAGCTTATTTAATTCTGTGTTAATATATGCTAACCACTTTTTTTCCTTCAAGTATGCCTTACATTCTTAATCGTCGTGAGAACAAATAAAGTGCATTTTTTTGTTTTGCAAACCATTGCTGTCTTTGAAATTGTATAAATTGTATAAATAATCGTGATGAAAATTTAGTACGGTGTAGGCAGAAAGGTTTTAAACAAAATTCTTAATATCAATTTCCAAAGTTTGTAAAAATAATGTTCTTATCAATTTGGCGAAACAACTTTTTCTTAGTATTGGGTAGTTGTACAAAGACAATATTGATCTCATTTGAAGTTGTTAACATCTGTTTTTAAAATCCATTATCATTGTCAATTGACACTGCAAAACTGATTTCATACAGTTTTTATTCGTTAAATTAGGCACACACAGGAGATGTACTACGTAAATTTTTGGACGAAAGATGCATGCTTGACCAGGACTCAAACCCGGGTCTCTGGCATACTGTGCCATTGCTCTACAACTGAGCTACCAAGTCAGCCTGATTTATCGCTGTTTCTGTTTTGCCTGTGTACAGTGTTTCAAAGGCAACAGATCCCGTTGCAGTAGCTCTTGCAAAGACGAATACACACAGGTAAAACAGCAAAAAATCAGGTGATGCCAGGCCGGTAGAGCAATTGCATGGTATGCCGGAGACAGGGTTGTTCGAGTCCTGCCTTTTTCACTGAAAAATATACGTAATTTTTATTCAAGATGTAGTCATGGACACTGCCGGCGTGTAACGATTCCATTGAAAGTCAATGTATTCATTACAAGTCAGCAGTATCCGTGACTGTACATGTAACATTGTAACACCGCTCACAGTGACCCCCACAGTTTTAACAACCGAATCTATAATGGCACCAAGGCAGCCAAACACAAACATAGAACTTCTTGTGGACATACCTAGGTAGCACATGAAATGTAAACTCCGTTAAATTATCCACTCACTTAATCTTGATGAATGTACAGAACCACTAAGGTTTCTTGGCAATTATATTCTTATATGACAGAAAATTTAATGATGTTTAAAATTGAACTTTTGTAAGAGGTGCGCATCATTCTTTTCCCTTTTACATAAATTATAATCTACTGTGCTGTCATTCATTGTTAATAATGTGCTGTAAACTTGTGCATGAAACAGTATGTAATTGAGATATTTGTTGAAAATATGTGCATTTGTCACTATTTAAAAAAATATTAATTAAGTACTTACATACATGACTGAAATGTGCCACTTATCAAGTTACACAAACAAGCTCCTGTGACCAAGTATTTCCCTGCAGAGGCCTTCACAAAGATTAGTCTTTGTCAGAAAAGTAACAGGATTGATTTTTTTTCAAACTATGATACTGAAAGATGCACAATGGATGTTATTTGGTCACCGTATAGGTGTTGTGAATATAAATGAGCTTGGAAGTGGCTCTGCATTTACAATGCCTGTGGCGAGTTTGGCTTTAATGACTTCAAATTCCATATTTGTATATAAGAATTGGTGTTGCTCGTATAAAAATATCAACACAATGTCTCTGTAAAATTCATGATATTACATTTTGATTTGATCAAGTTAAGAGAGTTTCTCTGCTCACAAGTATAACTTTAAAAATAAAAGCTGATTAGTATTCATCAAGATATTCCATCAACCCAAAAGATGGCTGTGTCATCATACATGCTGAGAAGCACATATTGATTCTGAAACCTAAAGAAATGCTCGTAGTTGAGTATAGATATCGGAAGGGATTACTTTGACAGGACCAAAGGATCATTAGTTGGAGAGTTCATTATATGTATAATTACTTTATAAAATCAGTCCTGGAACTTTTATGGAAAAGGGTATATGTTCCATAAGAAATCACTGCTTCTCAAATGAATGGAATTATTGCACACCTTACTGAGCAGCTTTATTTTAACATACATTTTAGAAATGGTGACAAAAAATTACTATTATCCAAATTGTGATAGAGTGTGAATTAATGTGAACAATTTGTAAAACAAGCATTGCAATTGTAGCTCAATTTTAATTATATCATAATCGGTTTCAGCTGGTACATATGCAGCATGCAGCTTACAAACTCCATAACAACCATGCTTTCATGTGACACTTGTTGCACACTTTCGCCGCTCAGTCACTAATATTCAATCAAGTTACTGCACAAATATAACAATAAGCAGAGTTACCCTTGCACCTTGTGTGTCTTGAACACACATAGTTGGATGCAGAAGAGTCATATGCTGGTCACATTTAGACCCCAAGATACACATTTATTTGAATTTGGATGAATCACAGAGCTACTTTATGCAGCAAGAAGGCTGGAAAAATACAGACTTTAGATCACTGTTCCTTGGACTCCTGTTTGGCAGCCAGACACCTTAAGTGGACCACTATGGCTCGATTTGAGAATAAATGCTTTGGAAATACTGTGGCAACACATTTGTTGCAGAATAGACACTTGATAAAGATTTTCTTACTATGTCCTGCACTTTTTGAATTTCATTTGTGGAAAAGAAATCGTGCAATTTCAATTTTACATTTTTCCACATTTTGTCTCCTTTCACTTTGGTCCTATAAAAAATGTAAAATCTAGATTCCACCGTACATACAAAATGTTTGAAGAGCTACAGTGATGAATAACTGAAGAAAACATTTGAATGATAAGAAATCAAAAGTTCATTATCAAAATTCAAAGTCGTGTATTACAATGACAACATTGAAAATGCTAAAAATTCTAGTTGTGTAAAAATGAAGTAGTTTTCAAATTCACAAAATGTATTAGAGAAATTCTGAGGTATCTCCAAAGAACAGTCTTTCCAAGCAATACATCTAACATTTTTCTATTTCTAATAAGAGAAATTCATAATTTATGGGCATTGCAACCATATTTTGGACTATTGGTAATACCAATGCCCAACGATTTGTTTCACATTGAATGAGAAAGAATTATTGATGTCAGTCTTTCTCTCGCGTTCCTCACCCTGGCATCAATTACAAAGGGATCTAAATGGTTCATTAGATCTAGTAGTTGACAACTAATTTAAAATTCCATGTCATTCACATGAAAAATCAGGTTCAATTCTTTTCCCAATACATAGCCCTTGTATGTTACATTGCATTCAGAAATCTGATTAGTCCAGAAACATGTATATTGCAACACACTGTAGATTACAACACCACTTATATCTTAACCACAAAATGATTCCCCGAGTTCTGATAACCACTTTTAGATTAAATATTTATTTACTCATTAATTTGTGAGAAACTGTAGTGGCAAGCAAATGAGATGATACAATATTGAATGGAATTATTTCAACAACTTACTTTCATGCTGTATGACAGTATTTTCTTCTTAAAAACAAGTTTGTTTCAAACATATAGTAGGTGCTATAGGTTTCATCTCTCAAAGTATGTGAATATGAATATCAATTGAATAAGGTTTATAAATAAACAATATTAATAAGATTAACACTACCACCAAGTTTGTGGAACACAAAGGTATCTCTTAGGAGAAGATACCTGAGTACCTCACGTGTACATTTCCTTACGGATTCCAGGTCTGCACTTATACATGTCATTCTGCTCTTAAGAACAATCAAACAAATCCTTTAAATCAAGAAATATTAACATTTATTACAATTTTTAAAAAAATACTACAAGCAATTTTAAAACATGATAAAAATGTATTCCACTTCCAAAGATATCTTTGTCGAGTTGTACCAGGAGTATGGTTTGGTGCGAGTGCAATTCTTCATGAATCCAATACTGAAATGAAAAGTTAAAAAACTTTAAAATCCAAACCACATAAATACATTACATGTAATTTTTCTTAGAACACGTCAACGTATGGCATGTACAGTCACGGACACTTCTGGGTTATAACAATTCCATTAATTTTCATTGGAATCGTTACAACCCAGAAGTGTCCATGACTGTACAAACATACACACTTGAAGGTTCTATACAGTATATTATCTATTCAATGAATCAGTATGTACAAATAATGTTGTTGACCTTAAATTCAGAGCTTGAGTTACTTGTCTTTAGAGTGAAATATACAGCAGAGGGAAAGAAACAATACAGGAGGTATGGTGAAATCAAGAACAGCATATGTTTGCGATTGCAGTAACTGCTTCACCATACTGATATTGTACGAATGCAGTAGATGTTATTTCTTGTGAATTATTATATTTGACGAATACACATGATTGTATACACACAATAACAAATACAACTAAATTGTGTTCGCGCAACACACATGCACGTCTTAATTGAATGTTTGACTGCAGCCGAATGAGTGTCTTGAGGCAATGTTGCCAACTGTACATGCTGCTTCACTGGCGTGCTGCAAGTCCCACTAAAACCTGAACATAAAAACGCAATATCATCATCATGGCAAGAAATACACTAAAATGAAAGTAATACTTTTGATTGATTTAGTTTATTTTACTTCGTGTTTTGTGCCTCTTGGCTAATTTGCGAAGAGGTGGATGAGTGATGAAATGGATATTCACAGACAACCAAGCCCGAGCGGGATTCGAACCTGGGACCCTTGGCGTCGCAGCTAAGCACTCGGCCACAGGGTCCAGCAGTAATACTTTTGGTAATACTTATGCACAATAATAAAAACATATCTAG
Organism: Lepisma saccharinum; assembly: GCF_977018435.1. Taxonomy (NCBI): domain Eukaryota; kingdom Metazoa; phylum Arthropoda; class Insecta; order Zygentoma; family Lepismatidae; genus Lepisma; species Lepisma saccharinum. Next base: position 10,541,001 of record NC_139252.1, read on the forward strand.
TAGAGCGGGAATGTTTCGGTCTTGTCTGGGTGATTATTACAATGCAAAAATGTAATATAACAATATGCATTGATTAAATGTAAGCTTAATGGATATCGATTGAATATAAAAATATAAATTCCATTTTAATCTTTGTCTACAATAACAGAAAGGGATTAGCTTCTACAAATGTTGAGAAAGCCCTCTTCAACACAAACTGAGTCTCATTTAATTTTATACAAAAAAGAATCTAAATGGCCTGCCATTACTTTGCCCATCCTCACATGAAACTGCATATTACTTGATAAGTGCCATCAACAAATGAAATATCAGAGCACTTTTGACATATTTTTCACACATCAAAGGTGGATGACATTGGTTGGAAATTGCCATCACACCATGCTTTGAGATCTTTTACAAATTCTTCAAAAGACCCAAATTCGCCTTCACATTTGAAACCACTACCACCATCCAAGCAAAAGTCCTTCATTCTACTTTTCCACTGTCGGGAATTGTAGATCTTTACTTTAAACTGCCTGCTACAAAGAAACATGTCAGAGAGTTCTTTCATTATTTTTAATATCCTTGCAGGTAGCTTTAACAGAGAATTTAGAGCCATATAGAAATACAGCTTGCAGCAAATATGGAAGGAAGACATCAATTTCATTAAACATAAAGACTTCCAGAAATAACAGAAGGAAGCAAGAAATGTTACACAGAAAAGGAAGACAGGATAAAGAAACACAAGAAAAACCAAATGCTGCATATAGCCACAGGAATAATTGACCAAACAACACTACTAATAACAGATCTTCACCTTTGTTAATACTACACTACTCGCCATTAAAATTGCAACACCAAGAAGGAAATGAGATAGAAACACGAAACTTGGCAAATATGTAGTTCATAATAAGATAAGAAAATGATTACAGTTAGAGCTCGGTGGTGTGACATGTGACACGTAGAACATGGTTGCATAACCCCAAGGAGCTAGTAGCGTGTACAGCCTCCACGGGCGGCAATAACTGCTGCAACACGGCGAGGCATGGACAGAATGAGTCTATCGATGTCTGCTTGCGGTATGGCATCCCAAGCGGCTTCCACACGGTGCCAGAGGTCTTCAACATTACGTGCCGGAAACCTGAGTTGGGACAGCCGGCGACCCACCATGGACCAGACATGTTCAATTGGCGACATATCCGGCGAATGTGCTGGCCAAGGAAGCAGGAGCACGTGGTTAGCTTCCATAAATGCGAGGACATTCCTTGCAACATGGGGGCACGCGTTATCCTGTTGAAAAGTGGCATTATGCAATGCATGGATTAATGGGACAGCAACAGGGGTGAGAACCTGTGTGATGTACCGTTGGCTGTTCAATGTCCCTTGAATGTGTACGAGGCGCGAAGGAACACCTATGGCGATGGCACCCCATACCATGATACCCAATGAAGGCCCTGTGAGATGATGCATGACGCAGGCGTCATGAAGCCTAGTGCCGCCACACGTGTGTACGTCCATCATGATGTTGTATACAGAAGCGGGATTCATCAGAGAACACTACAGCATTCCACTCCGCCATCCATGCACGACGGTCTTGACACCATCTCAGACGCAAACGCCTATGCTCTAGCGTCAGAGGAATCCGCAACAGTGGGCGCCGGGAAAAAAATCCCCGGTTCGCCAAACGACGAAGCACGGTTCGTGGGGACACTGGAAGTTGTAAAACATCCCGTACTTCATGCGTAATCCTCGTTGACGTGGCCGCTCTGTCTGTAAGGGCCATGCATATCAGACGTCTGTCCTCTCGTTCCGTCGTCCGACGCGGACGTTGTGAACCTGTACGTCGCTCTACAGTGCCTTCCTGGACCCACTGGTTCCATACACGGATCACTGTGGATGCATTCCGTCCTACACGGGCACCGATCTCACGGTAGGATAACCCGCATTCACGGTATGCAACAATTCGGCCGCGATCGAACTGGGAAACCTGCTGGAATCGCTGCCGTATTCGACGACGTGGCATTGCTGACCGATTTTAACACACTACACTCACGACCATGCACTTTCACTGCTCTTCTGCACCTATCTGACCTGCTACAGGTACCACTTACCAGATGGCGTGGCAGGCGCACATGACGCATGACGGCCTTGAAAACCTAATCATTTCCTTCTGCACCTCTCCTCTACACACTGTGCACATTTCGTCCAATCCCGTTTACTCCTTCTGGGTGTTGCATTTTTAATGGCGAGCAGTTTATATATAGGATACATATATGAAGAGATGAGATATGCGGAGGCAGCTGAGGCTTTGAAACACTAACTTAGTCATAAAATTTATTGTGTGAGGGTTAACTGGGGAGTAATAGAATTCAGTATCATTTGTGTCGAATGAATCATTGGAATAGTTCAAACAGGTAATGAGGGCACCTAGGGAAGCTATATTCATCTGCTTTGCACTAGAAAATATGAGAACAAATTAATTACATCATTTTATCTCATGGCTCAAGGATTTCAATGAACAGCAAATTATTTACAATGAAACTGATTCATATGAGTTTCTCAGTATTGCTGTCTTTGTTGTACAATGCATTTATTCTAGTTGTATCAACATTTGCACATGAACTTTGTTTTGTTAGAAGTAACCACAAATAGTTTCATGATAGCCAGAGGAACACTTAACTCCAAAAATGAATTTTTAGGTTTTGTTTAATTGATCTCCTCTGAAAAGATCCATTTGGAGTGAGATCAACACCTCCATCTCTTCCACTTATCAGTAGTCATGTATCTACAATTTACTAATTTGACATTGAATACCAATGCGACACAAACTTCTCACGTGTCATGATTGTTATGTAATCTATGGAATGTATGCATACTACACAATCTGTCAAAAGCTATCTTAAGTAATTTTTCACATGAGTATGACTAATAGAGCTGAGCCAATACCACTTTGAACATATATCCGCATCCAAACAAAAGTTCTCGGGTTACCAGCTAGGTTAAGCTGATGTTGGCTTCCAACGTTTCAAGCGTATACATTGCTCTCATCATCAGGGAATATAGAAATGGAGGCCAGTGTAGGGTAATCCAAGAACACTTATTTGAATCACTTGTTAGAATTCCTAGATATCCACATCAATGCCAAAGCTCTTACTGATTCCCAAGATACCAATGCTTTAAAATTGTAGCAATTAAAGGCTGTTCAAAATGTTGATCAATATTAGTGGGTTCGTTCTCCACTCCAATTACAAGCACCAGTTTATCAGAGTTTTGTCTAAAATTATTGAAGAATTACATCAGGCTTTCAAGTAATCACAGTTTTCACACAGATTATTGGTGCAGATTAAAGTTCATAATTTAAATAATTTTCAAGATAATTAGATAATGCCATAAGTGTTACATGGCATTCTTGCAGAAAACCATGCAAGACGAAATGTTGGAAAAGTATCGGCCACTATTAGTGAATAAAATACTTTAAGATACCGATACCACTGGTATCAGTCGATACCGATACATTAGCATTGGGATTGGCTCAGCCCTACTTATTACTTAGCTATAGTTGTTTAGATTGGTGACACTGGTAAAAAGGTAGGCTCCATCCGGAAATCCTCCACCCTCGAATTCTACCACATTTCAAATCTTTTTGTCCAAAATGTACTTTCTTAAGAAAGGGTGTTTTTAACTAGCGCGGAAGGAAATTTTTCGAGATCTACGTGCTACGAAACTTGCATTTTTTAAATATTAAAATTCCTTACATACATAATGTCATTACGGTTTTTCAGGGCTTCCATCATGGATTCAGTCACATTTCTTTTTCTTCCTATGACTGACTTGTGGAATGGGATAATTTGCGATATTTAATTTTTTTGGTACCTTGAGTGAATTGTCAAAAAATAATGTTGGGCAGGTTCTAACATGCCTTTAAAGGGATGCTATAGAAAAAGGTGGGGCTGCGGAAGTAGTAGGGGGCGGTAGGTCTATTAACCCAGGGACGGAGCTTGGAATCTGTGGCCAATTTTTATGGTTTAGGCCTGAAAAAGCGACTGTTATATATTCATCGGTACGGGTGCGGGTGGCTGCTACAAAACTGACATGGCCGCAAGTAGACTTCCACCTTGCAACTTTAAACGGCTGTAAATATATACTCGTAAATATTTGTTTCCACGCTACAGAATTTTCTTTTCAGCAATATGCAACACACAAACTTGCTAAAAAAAAAATTCACTACCGAAATCGAGGGTGCAGGATTACCGGATGGACCCAAAATATGGAATACTGTTGACTTTTGGTCACACATGCAACTAGTATGGAAGTTGTGCAAAGTGATCTGAATACGAAGAGCAGAAAATTCAATAAAATATATAAAATTCAAACTATGAATGTTGAGACTTACCATATGAGTTTATTCTTGACACACGGTAATGTTCTGTGAAGATGGAAATACCATATTCCAACTAAAAGTTGTCTACTGCATGTGGGAGAACACCTGTAAATTATGAAATTTGCATAAGCATTGTTGACATAGATTTATTCAAGTGGTAAGACAAACACATTTGTATGACAATTTTCATCCATCTTGGCAAACTTTGTGCGTAATAAACAAAAGATGAAAATTTGACAATCATGGCAAAAATTATTCCTACATACAAATTATATGCTGGATTACACACTAACAGCATTTTATGAAGAAAAACTCATAATGCAGAAAATTGTAAAATTCTGGAAAATATTATGTAATTTATTGTTTTATTGGGATTTAGAAAAATTTCTTCACATGACATAATTTGCAATTGCAACTACATACATCTCATTGCACAATAAAAAAATCCTCATTTCTATAAAGTAGAACCTTGTACTTACAGCCATTGTACATTCACAAACCGACAATGGTTCATATAGTGTCAAGAAGAATAAATACTCAAAGCAAATTCTACATAATTGAAAAAGATAAGTACATTAGTTTATACAAAATTTATTTTCCAAACTGCATGGCACAGTGGTAGCATCGTCGCTTTGTAATCAAAGGGTTCGATACCTGGTGGAGGCACATAGTGGTTTGGATCCCACTTTAAACTGTAGGTCAAGTCCCGATTAGCCTTACTGTACTTAAAGTGGACTTAAAACACCAAATCAATCAAACAGTCATATAAGGCAACAGATCACTATTTCAAAGCATTTACCTGAATCAGTTAACTGTTATACCATGCTTCTGACAAGTAAGACTAGATATGGGACAAAATAAAATTTGAAGGGACATAGAAACAAGCAATCAAAGCTTTAACTAATTTTTCTCTCAACAATAACAACCAAGACAAACTCCCCTTCAGTGAGACTGACATTAACTCTAAAAATCCCCCATGAGACAGTTTTGAATTATATTAATGATTAATTAAAAGTTTAGAAGAAATTATTGAAGTTGCAGACACAATTCACAGAAAATAATGCTGAACATTTCTATATTAAGCACCCATCTGTGTTTAAATTCACTTTTCCTCCTCCCAGAAATTTTACTCACGAGCGAGTCTAGGCCTACACTTTCTGTATAGCTAGCTTAGTCTTGCAGTTGTTATCATAGATAGAGAATTGAGCAAAGCAAATTGTCTGTTAAGCAGATAAAAACTCAAGTGTACAATACTGTACAGAAAAAAACTTACATTATGAAGCTGTGGAAAAACTGTGCAAATGGAAAATTAAAAATAAAATTAACATAATGAAATAGTGCGAGAGTGGTTTGTCTCTGCCAGAGGAAAAAAATCACCACACACTGGGTCCCATGTTACAGTAATATGCTAAAAATGCCACTCAAAAAATGGGTAAGACCGAATTCAAAGCATGTAATGGATGGTTGGACATGTTTTGCAAAAATAGACCATTATTGAACAGCATCAATTTGCCTTACAGCAGAATGATTCGGATATGCTTAGTGTGGTTTTTCAGGCTAAAAGCATTTGCGGAAAGTCAAGCAGCCAAGAATCTAAAATGTGTGCAGAAAATCCTGTTTCGCTACTGGTAAACAAATTGTTGTGTGCTATTCAGTGCAATGTTAGCATTTGCGAATAAATACTGTATGGGAATACAGCACTTATTTAATGTAATCTCAGTTTTTATATATAAGTATACTGGTCCCTTCTGATTCAGTTTAAGGTGTGTTCCACTGTATTTTCAATAAGTAAGGCTTAAGGTAGGCAAACACAAAGAATAGTATCACCACTATATTTTCATGAAACACCAACACATACGAAGTCCAAATATGCATGGAATTGTAACTGTCATCAAGCTGAACCCACAATATGAAATAAACAAGTTAAACATTACAAATCCCATGAAATCAAATTAATTTGCAAACATAAAATATCTAAGAACATAAAACTATTAGATCTCATGGTAAAAATCATGTCTAAAAATAAAATCTGATAGTGGTTCAGGGTCTTGAGAGGTTCATTAGGTCCAGTTGATTTGCTATATTTTACTTCACTTCTTGTGTCACTTGTGTAGATGGGGATGAGTGATGATTTGATGAATGGACACTGATAAACATCCATGCCCAGGCCAGGATTCGAACCCCGGACCCCTGGCATCGTAGTGCGATGTGCTAATCACTCAGCCATGGGTGCCGGCCCATTAGATCCAGTGGTTGACAACTAGTTTAAATTGTTCTATTTGTCAACAATGCTAGACATAATCGAACTATTACCACAGAGAAATTAAATTTATAAATTTAATTTATCTGTGCCATCACTCTTCATGGTACTACTTTACTATACCGGAGACGTAAAGTGTTACCTTACTGCTAAGAAGTTATTTGAAATTAAAAATGGGTGTGTCTGCTACTGTCACCAGGTAGCAGTCACACCCATAGCAGAAGTGCTGAAGATCAGAAATTACATTATTAGGTGTTTGGAAGTATTTACCGAAATAATTTTAATGCTAATAGCCATAAACCTAACCTGCCTAACCTAGCAATGAAAGAATTAAGAACATCATACCCTTTCATACTTATGTCATGTGACATATTAGCAGCACCAGTCCACATGCGAACACCTTTCCAACTCCATGGCATGCAGAAAAAAGTACTTGTCTCCTGCACGAAAAATAAATACACACTACCGTAAATTTCACACACATCAACAACTAAAGAATACACACATACGTGCAACATGCTAGGCAAGGTTGCAGATCATACACATGCAGCTTAAAATCTGGTGAAAATAGGTCAAAAGCTAGCTTTTACCACCTGGTGAAAATACCAAAAACACCTGAAAAATATATTTATTTTGCTGTAATTGATATGCACCTTGGTATAATAATGAAGAGGGTAACACTTTACTATACCGAAGACGGATTTCTTCAAATTGACAGGAGAAACTACTTACGCAAATCATTTTCTGTAGTGTTGTTGATGTTCGGGAATGTAGTTTTGATCCATTTTAATGCGAATGCATGTGGTTTTCTACGAAAATCAATGTCCGATGCGCTATTGCTGCTGCCGCCATGATGTTGTCCGTATATGCTAAATTGAACGAAAGGAGTGCTACTGGAACCTAACCTAACAGGCCTAACCTAACCTAGTAGGCATACCTCGTCCCCGTGATGGTTAGTGGGGCTATCGTGAATTTTTGGGCTAACGTCAATGGTTTTTGTGGCTACCCGTGGATGGTTTGTGGGAAATAAGGAACAACAGTAAGTACTCGTTAATGTAAGAAATAGACATTATTTTCGTTATAAATTCATTATTTCACGTAAAGAAATGTTCCGCAATGTAGAAGAATACGTTAGCAATGTAAAAAATTGCGAAATAAATCATTGATAAGTGTCTCCGGTATAGTAAAGTAGTACCATCTACTCTATAATAAACGGATAATCTCCTAGAAAAAGGGGGGGAGTTGGTTGGTTTTGAGGCAATATAAGATTCTGATTTGCAGATTCACATTTAGCCTCAAAAAATATAATTAGCCTTCGAAAACGCGTGAGTGAATAAGTCAAACAGATTAGGATAGATGGAATAGTATATCCGCACTGCAATGTACACTAGAAAATAACACGTTGATATTATACAACAATAATAATAGTATTACTCACTTATATTCGAGGACCTGCAAAGTAAATAAAACTTTGATATAATGCAAAAAAGAATAGTATTACTCACTTATATTTTAGGTCCAGCAACTATTTTATGTTATTTTTTCCTGAACGATCGTTGATTCTTCGTGTAAATTCCTCTTCTCTAAACAACGTGGAGCTCCAATTCCGAAAAAAAGACTTCTTTCTTGTTGCTTGTTACCGGCTTTTACCTCAAACAAAACACATGTGAAGCAAGAAATATAGAAGTACAAAGATTCATTTACGCTTCCAGCAAGGCAGTACGTCATTAATGCAAAGCAGTACGTCATTAATGTGTCCACCAATGAACAACGAGTTCGCGTCAACCAATCGGATAGCTTAAAACTGGTGTGGCAGCAATCACTACCCTTGAATACAACCGATTTCACAGTCATAACTCTCAAAAGTTGCATCATCACACGCACTAGCCAGGTCAAATAATAACTGTTTACAATCGTCCGTTAATTGTTTGGCTTTGTTTACCGATAATGCGATTGTCACATTGCCCAAGAAACCCGCGTTCACTTTATTCTCAAGGCGTGTAACTTCTCGCTTGAGCACAGTTTTGTTGCCGATATGGCTTCCATGTTTATTGAGTCGCGCACGGATTGTTGTTGTCCAAACTACAATGCACGCACGAAACACTTCGTGGCACTACAAAAGGTGCACTGAAATTGGTTACACGTAGCAAACAGTATGTCAATGTATTTATTCACAGTTCACGAATGCACGCTAGCACAAAAGTTCAACAATGCACACAACGAATGCTGATCGCAGCCAACATCTGGCACAAGGAGGACCATGTTCGAGCCCGTCATCCAACAAGAAGACACTTTTCTTGTTTCGGCCGCTGTTTGTAGCATTTCCAGGAAGGTAATGGTCCTGTAGGTAGACTAATACCCATAAATGAGACACTCAATTACAACGAACTAATGTATTCGTAGCAAAATATACATTATTTGCAGACAACCTGCCATACGTCTCACACCACGTCGCTTCTCTCTTCACAGACTCTTCACTCTCTCACTTTCAGTAAGCACTAGTGTCCAGAGAATAACATGGCGGACATCTTGGCTCCAAATACAAGGTACGGAACATATTCCAACAATGTAAGTCTCGTGTATGGTACATTGGGCGGTTTGTATATGGAACATACACCAAACTATCTATTCATGTACTTCAGATTCAAAGTTAATGTTTCGAAGCCTTCGGTATTTACTTTCGACTCTATTGTTCTAGCAGTTAAGTTAGATTTATGAAGAAACTACAATTCCGCCACAGTGTTTAGTAGTGTAATTGATACTATAACTGGATCGATAAATGATGAGGTGTTTTGACTGAATAGAAATACTTAAAACTAAGGCAAAATGTCTATAAAATTTCATTGCTACTGTGTAAAACCTACGATTTTTGTAAAAAAAAAGCTTCCGAGAAAAGATGACCCCCTCAAATTGATGTGACTAAATATAAATTTGCTAAAATTGCTGTTTATAAATTTGTTAAAAATATGGCTTTTCTCAATATTGATTTAACTACACTTAAAACTAATCCAAGATGCTCTTAAGAGCTACACCTATACTTATACTTATACATATTTATTTTTGATCTATTTCTGGTTAAAAATATGCCTGATATTGCCCTATTTTGTTAGGTATAAGTTGTATTTATACTTTTACTTATTACCCAGTGGATATTAGAAAAAACGGCAAACAGAATTTGTTGTTTTAGAAATATTCAACAGATCCATCTATGTGCAAATGTCTGAACTCGGTGAACAGAAGCGAGTCAACAAGTCAACTTTTTTCAATACGTCAATATTTTTAACTCTCTCTGCCAGCAATAGGGAATGGTAGTAAGCGCTAGACAAAGTACTTTGGAGCCGAATATACCTTTCATAAGACGTCGTATATTGCTAAAATATCTTGAAATTTACATATTTCTCATACCGCCGTATCTTGCCCTATTAGACCTCTTCAAAAAAATCGCCAATTAGTAAAAAAACTAATTGAGTACAACAGGTGTTAATATGGGCAATCATACAATGATATGGGGATATGTGAATTTGTCGGTTTCTTCGATTCAGATAAATGGATCGAATTGAAACTGGGATATTTTGCATTTTTTTAATATGATAGCTAAAAAATCAGAGATTTTGATTAGCTAATAATTTATACGTGGTGTTTTCTGATTGGTTTAAGCAATCAAGATTTCTATTTGCTCTATAAATCTATATAAATCAGAGTACAGTGCCGATTTCTTACCTTTGCTAGATTAGCTGAGGAACCGAGGGATAGAACATAGCTCTGCTGGGATTCGCCAAAATATTGATCCACAGAACAGTGACCTACAGAAGCGATACATAACACACGCCATTAGGTCATTGCCACATCACGAGGTGCCTGTGCTTACATGCAATTGAGGTAGGTCAGTGTTTTCTGTGGATCAATATTTATTCCACCTTCGTGCATGTAAGCTATATTGGCATTACAATTTGTCACAGTTTTATTAACTAACTAACTAACTCTCTAGCCTTCTTAAACCCGAAGGTTCATGGCTGCAGCAACACAGGCCTTCCATCTGTCCCTATCTTGAGCAAGATCTATATACTCTTTTCCATCCCTACCGATTTCCCTTAGGTTCATCTCGACGTTGTCCCTCCATCTTCGTCTTGGCCTTCCTACTGGTCTCTTACCATCAGGTTTCCCAACAAGAATCCTGTAAACTCATCTTTCCTCTCCCATTCGTGCCACATGGCCTGCCCACCTAAGTCTTCTTGATTTAATTATTCTAATAATATCTGGACATGAATACAAATTATGTAGTTCTAAATTATGTAACCTTCTCCACTCACCTGTCTCCTCATCCCTTTTAGGTCCAAAGATTTTCCTAAGGATCCTATTTTCAAATACTCTCAATTTATGTTCCTCTTTCAATGTAAGGGACCAAGTTTCACATCCATAAAATACTACAGGCAAAATTACTGTTATGTATATTTTAACTTTTAGTTTCTTAGATATTAAACGAGAAGACAAAAGTTTATGAAGAGAGAAGTAACATGCATTTCCTGAATTAAGCCTACTTTTTATTTCCTCTTTAATATAATTTTCATTTGTTAATATTACTCCTAAGTATTTGAATTTGGAAACTCTTTCAAACGAGTTGTTATCAATAATTAGATTTTGATTATTACCTACCACTTGGTTTCGGCCTGTAAGCATATATTTAGTTTTCTCTTTGTTAACTTCCAAACCTATCTCTTTAGCAGTTTTGAAAAATATTTTAGCATTATTCTTGATTGTATTCACATCATCCCCCAGTAAGTCTACATCATCTGCATATGCTAACAACTGAGTCACACCATTTAATTTTAATCCTTCTTTAGATTCGTTTACCTTCCTAACAGCATATTCTAAGGCAAAATTAAAGAGCAATGGAGATAATGCATCTCCTTGTTTCAACCCATCATGAATTGTAAATTTGGCAGACATATTAATACCCACACGAATTTTACTTTCTGTTTCACTGGTGCATATTTTTATCATACTAACAAGCTTCTTAGGCATTCCAAACTCTACTAATATATTATATAATTTACCTCTTTTGACCTAATCATGTGCTTTTTTGAAATCAATGAATAGCTGATGGACATTTTGATTATATTCCCACTTTTTTTCAAGTGTCTGTCTGATGTGAAAAATTTGATCTGTAGTTGATCTCTTACGTTTAAATCAACATTGATAATCACCTATAATTTCATTAGCATATGGGGTTAGTCTTGTTAAAAGAATGTTAGATAATATTTTATATGTTGTTGAGAGTAGAGAAAATCCACGGTAATTATTGAAGTTCATTTTATCACCTTTTTTAAACACAGGAACAATTATGAATTCTTTCTACTGTTGAGGTATTTCTTCTTTATTCCATATTACACAAATTAATTTATGAATTTGACACTATTAATGAATTTCCACCATATTTAATTAACTCAGCTGGTATTAAATCAATGCCAGGTGCTTTGTTATTCTTTAGCCTTTTAATAGCATCTTTAACTTCAGTCAAGTTAGGTTCACAGTTTTATTAAGTATAGAATTTTGATTTAAACCCCAAGAAATCTGATATTTGTATGAATTTGTATTTGTATTGAATTTTGAATTTTTTCCCGAGAAAATTTATATATAAATACCAGAGCTGAAAAAAAATATTATAATTGTAATTATTGTTTTTTAAGTTATATTTTATCAATTATCATAAGTTTAAATGTGTTTTTTTCTAGTAAATAGAATCTTATTAAATTTTAAGTTGATTGTGAGTTTTGTATTTTTCCCCGAGAAAATTTATATATAATTACCAAAAAACTTCTATTTAATTAACATCTTGTAAAAATGACAACTTGTATAACTGACTTACCACTTGAACTGCTGTACAAGATTTTTGAGTACACAGGTGAGGATGTTGCGAGGCTAGTTGAGTTAAGCAAAATAGTGCCTGAATTTCGTCCACCGTGCGAGATGATTTTTATGGATAATCTTCGCAAAATAAGCGGTATTAAAAAGTTGCAGAATCCCGAGTCTCTTTTTCGAGCTACAGGCAAAAAGTTATCTGATAGGATGGACGAGCTTCATGAGGCGAGAGAAGGAAGGAGACGATATACGTACGATTGGTATAAGTCAAATGCTGAAACAGATAACATTATTACACAACTTATCGCATTGACTGAGGCACGAACTTTTTTCCTAACCTGACATGATATATAAATATCATGAAATATTGATAAAAGATATGCTTTCTATTAAAAATATAAAAATATAATTACTTATAAACGTGCAATGCGTGATATTCTCGAAAAACACAATCCCTTCAAGAATTCGAATCCAAGCGATATTTTAAAGAGATGGAAGAACTACTTAAATGTTCTTGTAGGAGATAAATTGGAAGTAAATGAAGTACACACAGCAGAACCTAATTTGATTGAAGTTAAAGATGCTATTGAAAGACTAAAAAAATAAGAAAGCGCATGCCAGCTGAGTTAATTAAATATGATGGGAATTCAATAATATGTCAAATTTATAAATTAATTTGTGTAATATGGAATAAAGAAGAAATCCCTCAACAGTGGAAATAATCTATAATTGTTCCTGTCATAAAATGAACTGCAGTAATTACCGTGGAATTTCTCTACTCTCAACAACATATAAAATATTATATAACATTCTTTTAACAATACTAACCCCATATACTAATGAAATAATATATGTGAATATTGATTTGGATATAAACGTAACAGATTATTTTTTTCACATCGAACAGACTTGAGAAAAGTGGTAATATAATCAAAATATCCCATCAGCTATTCACTTATTTTTTTAAAAAGAAATGCATATGATTCGGTCAAAAGAGATTTAAAATACCTAAAAATCTTGTTAATATGTCTGACAAAATGTACAATTCATGATATATTATAAAACAAAGATGCATCATATCTACTGCTCTTTAATTCTGCCTTAGAATATGCTATTAGGAAGGTGAAAGAAACTAACAGAGTACTGTGACTCAACTGTTAGCATATGCAGATGATGTAAATACAATTAAGAATAATGCTAAAATATTTTTCAAAGCAGCAAAGAGAAAATTACAGGCCAAAACTAAGTGATAATTACTCGATTTTGAACTAGTTTTCAAATTCAAGTACTTAGGAGTAATACTAACAAATGAAAAGTAGGATTAATTCCGAAAATGCATGTTATTTTTCTCTTCATAAATTTTTGTATTTTTATTTAATATCTAAGAAACGAAAAGTTGAAATATACAAAACAGTAATTTTGCCTGTTTGATCCCTTGAAGATAAATTGAGAGTATTTGAAAATAAGATCCTTAGGAAAATATTTCAGCCTAAAAGGGATAAAGAAACAAGTGAATGGTGAAAGCTACATAATTTAGAAGTACATAATTTATATTTGTTTCCAAAATATTATTAGATTGATAATTAAATCATGAAAACCTAGGAGGGCACGAATGAGAAAAGAATAAATAAGAGTTTACAGGAGTTTTGTTGCGGAAAACCTGATGGTAAGAGACCAAAACGAAGATTGAGGCGGACCTAAATAGAAATCGGTAAAGATGGAATGGAATATATAAATCTTGCTCAGGATAAGGACAAATGGAAAACTGCAGCTATGAACTTTTGGATTCAAGAAGGCTAGAGTTAGTTAGTTAATTGATATTCAATGTAATATAATTTAACATATTTCAGAAACCAAAAGGCAGCAACATGGTATTCATATTGACAAGGGAATTCCTACAAAACTTATTTTTTTTCCTCGTAAGTTTACCAATAGCACTTACTTACTAATTGTGAAGATGAGGATGACAATATGTTCTATCGTTCCTATATAAACGTTTCAACGTTGCGGTAAACGTTTTGGTAACGTTTCAACGTTTCGATAAACGTTTTGGTAATATTAAAACAGAAGTAAGGCGAAGTAAGATCTGGCCATCTTGCAGGCCAAGACACTGGACTACCTCCACCGACGGTAGTACACGCGATCTATTAATTCCCTTGCCTCAACGGAATAATGTGCTGGACAACGGTTATTTTGAAACCACATTCTTTGTCTAAGGGAAGCTCTGCAAGCAATACTGGAATTTTGTTGTGCAAAGAGTTTCGATATTTCTCACCATTTAAGTCACTATCGATAAAATATGGACCAATACGTTTATCGCCAATTATCCCACACCAAACATTTACATTGCAAGGCGCTGATGTTCAACTTGGCGTAACCAATGCGTATTTTCGACACTCCAACAATACATCTTGTGTCGATTAATCGTACCGTGGATTGTAAAATTCGACTCGTCACAGAACAAAACTCCAGTAAAGAAATTAGGGTCTCCTTGTTTTGCTGAAGGGCATATTGACAGAATGTCACTCGGTTCTGAAAATCATCTCCATGAAGTTCTTGATGCAAAGAAACATGAAACGGATCATATTTTCTACGCTTCAGTATTAAATAAAAAAATTAAGCAAAGTAAAAAAAGGAAAACATTAAGCAGGCTTGGTCAGCTCATTAAGTGCTTGATTTTCGATATCGTCGCCAAAGTTCCCGGGTTTGAGTACCATCCTTTTCAGGGGTGTTTGACTATTTCGTCATTAATTTCATGTAATGTTCATGAAACAGGGAAACAAATTATAAAAATAAATCATGAAAGAGTACTTATTTCGTATCTCACGAAATCTCCTCAAAAACCAGAATATATGAAATACATGTATAATCATTCACATACGTTTTCGATTTCAATATTTAACTACTCGAGACCGAGAACGGGAGATATATTTTGAAACGCCCCTCGGTTAGACCCACACACATACGCCCTCGGCACAACGTTGCAGTTGCGGTAAAAATCAGAAACGGGCTTGACTGCAACGTACCGGGTTCGACGTTGTGACGGGGAACATTATTCAGTTTTACCCATGATGTTAGCTCTTTTCTAGCCGACGATATGATGTTCTTATACACTCAGGGTTCGGGTATATATATAATGAAAGTTAACGTCGACGTAACCAGTTTATTACACTGGGGTGAAATTAGATATCCGCACAAAACAAAGTCACAATATCTCCTGATAAGATTTCACAGCACTTTTGTCGTTCTTGAAGTTCCAGGTTACAATCTCCTCTCCAGAAGTCTTGGAGAGGGAGGACAGGGACCATTCAATTTTTCTCCAGTGGGGAATAAAGGACCTTATTTTTCTTTTATGGCATTGGGTCGCCTTTGTGCTGACTTGGTGACAATAGGGCATTAATTAATCGACTCAAGGAACATTTAAATCTGCTTTCCTAGTAAAGAGTAATATCAACAAAGCAACAGAAATTTACTATAAGCTTACAAAGGATAATGCTTAGTTAAACTTTATTTACTTTAATTAATTACTTGAATAATGCTAAGCTGAAGGCAGTAATAAAACACTGCTCATTTTTCCCTTAATGAAAAATTAACTAACGATGAACATCACCCTTCGTATAATCTACCTGGTAGGCCAAGAAATATTGCTATCGCTCGTATAATCTACCACAGTAGGGCAAAAATTGACGTCATTTCTGCATCGACTGTTGTGAAATGTATAATCTACTAGTAGGCCAAAGAATACGGATACCCTTCGTATAATCTACTAGTAGGCCGTCTCCCAACAGTAAATATGTCCACGAGCTAAACCGTAACCCAATACAATGCGTATAATCTACCTGTAGGCCGCACAAGGAGTACGTTTCTGTTCTACAGGCAGGCCACACTGTAGGAGGTTGAGCTTGAAACAATGCGTATATTCTACCCGGTAGGCCGAGAAATATTGCTACCTCTCGTATAATCTACCAGAGTAGGCCACACTGTAAGAAGCCCTCTTGTATCCCTAAGCACCCGTGTGCTTGCAATGCTGGGCTATTTGCGGGAGCAGAGCTCGACCATGAGTCGCCGAAGAGTCAACACAAAACTCTCTTATATGGTAGAACTATGTTCTCTACCAAGCATAGCAGTGAAAGCCTATGCAGAAGCGATAACAAAATAGATAAGATTGCACAATGCTATTCAACAACAATGACTATAAAAATAACAAATGTGTAACTTGTGGCGATCTCGCAAGATCGTTACAATTTTCAGTTCGACAATCCGAGAGACGGAGACACTGTCAAGTCTCTTTTCTTCTTAATATCTCCCTAATCAAGTTGTTCTGTTTGATATTGGCTTTTTATTGCCAATTATTGTCATTATTCTTCCCCTGTAGGTAAACCATAACTATGATTTATGATGAAATGAAGCAGATGTAAGGACAAGAACAAGAAAGTCATGACTCAACCCACAACCTTATGGAACAAGATTTGAAATTCTGGAAAGTTTCGTTTTCTTCTTCTTTCCTTTGGTTACTACTCTTATACGACTCTTTTTGCGTCTTCGAATTTCTTCTTGTTTCAGGAAAAAAGTAATACATGCAAGCTGTATAAAATAGATCCAACGCTCAGTCTCGAGAACTAATTTACATATTTATCACTAACGTAACCATTTGGAAACTATTCAAATGTTAACTG
Organism: Lepisma saccharinum; assembly: GCF_977018435.1. NCBI lineage: Eukaryota > Metazoa > Arthropoda > Insecta > Zygentoma > Lepismatidae > Lepisma > Lepisma saccharinum. The sequence goes on from NC_139252.1 coordinate 10,558,156, forward strand.
ATTTCACTGCAGATGAAACAATACTTAGAGCCACTAACGAAATATCTACTCTTGTGTAGCCTCACAGACAACAAGTGTCTGGTGAGTCAACACTTTTGCTATCTACGGGCGAAGGTCACTGAACTAAAGGGTGGTCTCCAGCAAGCAGGCGACTTCTCTACCAAAGACGAGGTCAAGTTTTCCTGTTGTCAATGGCGAACGAATTAAGGAGGAACACAGCTATCAGACGTATGTTTTGGTCCCGTCATTGCATGAAGATCAATTTATCGTCGTGGCCTTCATTTTCCCTACGAGCACTCCTACGTAAAGGCAACTCGGCAAGATGTATATCTTCCCCATTGAGGGGAGGAAAAGAGGGTGTGTATAGAGGTCCTTCAAGTTTCGTAATCTTGTTCACTTCAGAACGCGTGATGTATCGTCGACTTCATCCAATCTATCCGTTGTAGGTTTTAGATTCAGCTTCTATTCGGTTATTTCACATGTTCTTCCTGCTTATGTTATTTGCGACGTGGATTCGATAATATGGACAATAACGGGATGATGTTCGTTGCTTGATTAGGTGTTTTAAGACCACTTTTTGTCTTGTTAGGCTAATTGTGACTAGACCTAGAGTTTAAAGTGAGATCCGAACCACTATGTTCCTTCACAGATTATCGAACACGATATACATTAATTATATCACTGCGCCATCGGGAATTGTGTTTGAAACGAATAAATCAATTTAAGATGATATGAGATGCAACCATTGTAAGACTATTAAAGCTATGGGAACCTGCCACTTTTTCTACTGCAGACAGGAAACCATAAACATGGAAGAGAAACTTATACCGGGTTAGTTTTTTAGCTTGACACAACAAAATATCTCGAAACGTTTGCATCTGGTGAAAAAAAAGTTCTGAATGAAATGTGTTCGCCTCAAAGGGCTCAATCAATGATGCCAAACTCCACCCCCACCCCACCTACAAATATTACTCCAGTTATTAATAATAGCTGCTTCCCTAACACTTTCTACATTAAGTTAATACACACGTATTTTCCAAATTTGTAGTTTTCAATACTGAGCGTTTGGTCCTCTGATAAGGGTAATTTTTGCAGTATCTACTGTATTAAATTGTACCGATATATTTTTTGGCTGAACATTCCTTATGACCAATTTGACGGTATTCATTCGACTTACAGACGTGGTTAAGTACATGTGGAATAGACTTAACGGGAAGTCGGTCGCGTACTCGTAACGATAAATTCGGACCTGCTCGCAGACACGACGCATCTCGTTCCAATGCTGGCAGGGAACTACACTTGATAATAAACCGCTTTACACTAACCATGCTATTTCAGTAATTTCTCCTTAAGATTTCAAATTTAACCGTAAAATTCCAAAAATATCAAGGTCTCGTCTTTTTTCATTTGAAGTCAAATGTATTAGCTTATAGTGTATTATACTTTGCACACATCGTTCACAGAACATAAGTAAAGGTTAAGTTTGTAATTTCATGAAAAACATTATACGTTGTAGCAAGTGTTTCCAACCATTAATAGTCGTCGTGCTCCAGCATTCATCAATTGATTGATTGAAAGAATTAAATAAATTTACAGTGATTTTCTTCTACTTCGACCTAATCGTAACGATGGAGATAGGTGGTTATATGATGCAATGAATGAAGGAATGCCTACAAGGTCTAGTTTCCTATTCCGTACTCATTGTGTCGTAATACAATGTACCATCGGCTCCACGAAAGAGTTCGGAGTTACAGAAAGATAGTTAATCCTTGTCATTTGTATTATTCTTTTTCTCCGCATCATGATCGTCAACTTCACAATGCTACTTAATGCTAAATAAATATTATCTTTCTTCTGCTTGCAAGTATAGATTAACTCCTTATCTTTCCAGATTTACTGGAATGAAGAACAGGGTAACGAAATCGATAATGGATAAAACTGTAAAGCATGGACGTTTTATAATCAGAGACCTTCTTGAGAATTCTACCTTGCATGGTCTCAAATATATGATAGGTGACAATATCAGCTACTTTACCAGGTTCGTAACTAAATGCATTGGTAGATGTAAGATGTATTGCTAATTTTATATCTAAGCAAAGTTGAACTCTATTGGCTATCCCACATAAGACTTTTATCGTACCTTATATTATCTAAACTGAATTGCAATATAGAGCTATCAATTTAAATAGTTTTCGTTGCATCGTGTTGAATTGTGAAAATAAGATATACATCATATATTATTTCTAATGTTTGTTTGAAGTACTTTTGATTTCCTATAATAGTGGATTGTACTTTTCTCAAAATCTTAATTGTCTGCCATGAAAAGTTTCAAAGTCGTGAACTCGTACATTTGGCAACATAGCACCTCAAAGCCAACATAAATAGCCAACTTTGCAACAATTCTTGTCTCTAGAAAAACAATCTTGTTATTTTCGCGAACTTGTTAACATTCCATGAAGTTAGAAAACCCTAAACCAGTAATACAATACCTAAGTAAACAACAATCGCAAGTATAAATACGATTGTAGAGAAAATAGTATTCCCCTTTCTGAAATTGAAAATAGCAAAATGTATGTGCAGTTTGAAACACTGAAAAAATTATCCTCCATATGGTGAGAATTGATACGCACCCACTTATTGTATCATTTTAAGTATTTATATGTTTAAGATGTTAATTGTCTGTGATGACGTAATTTGTTTTATTGAAATGAGTAGTCTGTTAAGGTTATGGACTAACCTTATAACATTCGATTGTGAGTTGTTAGGAGAGAGATATGATTATTATGAATGTTGGGGGATAATGGAAGTGATTTTGGAAATGTGAATGTGGTAATTTGTGTAGTGAAGAGCATATGAACATATATACAATTTTGTTTCTAATAAGGAGTTTAATTGCGAGTGCAAATTGGTAAGGTTTACGTAAGCATATCCTTATCTGATTTCCCACAACCTGAGGGCTTCAAAGTAGGCTGATAAGTCTCATGCTTGCCGTCGAGGAATAAAAGTAAGTAGATCCATTGAGACTAAACCGGGGAACGGAGCAGAATTGTCTTCACATTTGAATGCAAAAATAAAAAAAATTCTCAATATTTTAAGCGAAATTGGAGTAAAAATACCTTTCACAATACCGGACAATTCTGTAAAGTGTGTCTTTCTCTTGATGGGTGGCGAAAAATGGTTCAGAACTCCGGAACATGTTTTTTTTTCATTGAGATCAGAATGATTTAAAAAGTTTCACGTTAGTAATCCCATGGAGCAGTTATTTAATCTGTCACATTGTTATACTTTTTCGTCAAGAACGAAACATCATGGGTTCAAATCCCACCATCTCCTATTTCAGCCTCTTTTGGTTTTTGGTCATAATCATACGCACAGAATTGTATTCAAAACAGTATCAATTTTGCTCTTCAAGTTGCTGTTTAGCAATTTCTGGATGATTAAATTTGACATGGTTCTGTTGAATTTAATTATTAAATGTGGTCAAACACCTATGACAAATCTTGATTTCCGCGTGATCTTTAGTTTTTTTTTTACTTCTAACAAGACGAGAGAGATAACGAATAAAACACTAATGGAAATTTTTGTCATCTGAAATAAATAACAAATCAATAACAGTAGCATTATCATCATTGTTGGTGCTTATTCTGAGGGGATATGATAAAATAATATTCTATGCATAGGCATACATATTGATTGTCAAGAGTTCCCTTGCCTGTTTTTCAAATATTGTTATATTAGATATACCAACAGGATACTAGATACCTGACATAAACTGCTCAAACTCTTCTCAAACTGCATATAATGATGAACTAGATGTGGATTCCAATGAACTGGATGAAGTTTTGCCAAGACACGCCCCAGAAAACACTTGTTATCTTTATCATTTTGTAATTTTACCACTGCTTCTCTTGTTCTGAATAGCCACTGGAAGATGGACATTGGTAGAAGCAGAGAGGGTTGAGAGTTGACTTATTTTCAGTTCCAGTTTATTTAAATTTCCACACAATTTCCGAACAGATTCTATGGGCTCCAATTGCTCATGGTTTGTGAGCATTGTCTCCATAAGCTGAGAGTAGCTTTGTTCTAAATTATTTTATGACTCAAATATAGATTCTGGGTCTTGGAACAATTGAAAATTATGACGTGTTTTATCAGGTTTTTCATATTCAAACTATAAAGTAGTATGGAACTTGATAGATATTTTTTAAAATTAATTTCTCAAGAGTTAAATTATTAAAGATATTATGTTTTCAAGAAAATGCTTATATCACAGGATGGCCCTGATTCAAAGGAGTAGACATTGAGGCGTCCAATAAAAGCTGTAACACTAGGAGTGGTCGAGATCTACTTTGTTTTGGTTAAGAACCATCAGTTGGAGCTAAATCTGCTTCTCTTTTTCTAGAATTGGTCTGGCTGGTTGAAGGTTGAGATTCACAACTCTTCTTATGTCTAATAATATTGAGTATGCTAATATTATTTCCACAATAGGGAGAACGTTGTGTTGGTTATATAGGATTTCTTGATTGACTAGTGCATATTGCCAGATGTTTTGACAGATTTGTTGTGGATATGAATTTACCACAATTGTGGAATTCCGTTTTAAGATAAGAATTTACCATTGTTTTGTTATTTGGTATTTATATACAAATTTTTCTCTGATACACCACGACTTTAGAAGGTTTTGATATCTCAAATTCGCTTAGGTATAATTTATATTTAGCAAAAAGACGTTTAATAAATTGAATAGAAACCAATCTTTGCTTAAGTATATTAACAATAGTAAACTATTTTGCGTATTGGTTATTATATGAGGATTTTGCTGGAGACACAAGTCTATGCCTAACTGTATGAAAATTGCAAAATATTTTGTGTGCTAATATTTTTTTTATAATATTAGATAGACAGGTCTAAGCGTAAGTGTATTTAGTTACTGTACGTATGTGACAGAATTGCTCACACAAAACTTTGCTTATAACTACTACTCTCAGAGGAAACTGGTTTTGAACAACTGATGGCAAAGTCCAAGCAAAACATATATATGTATACACAATTCTCAACCACTCAGCAGGATATCACGTGACCCGGGCGGGTCATTCCCGATCTAGCTTAATTCTACCTTCCACGTTGACGAGAGATGCCTCCGTGAGGGGCTATACAACGCCGAAAACGTTTGAAAGTGAACTTCACACCTCTGTACAGCCAGTTCCAGTGAAGATAGAAAGGCGGAACAAGAGAAGTCGAAAAGAACACCAAAGTCGCCAATCCGAAAAACACCAGGCGGCAGCTGCGCAACGCATGCGCATGGGGTTCCACAAAGGAAACAGGAGTGTCACGCAAGACACGTGAAGGGAAAGGGTAGCGTTGGACAACTTTAGAGAAAAAGAGCAATAAAGTATGAAGTAACAATTGCACAGCGGGAATTAAACACCATGACTGAAGCAGTGAAATCGAGGAAATTATTGCAGGCTTGCAGAACCACGGTAGGACAACGTAGGACGAAGAAACACACCGAGAATGCAAGCAAAGTGGTCCGTGACACTCGACAGGAAACATACGCGTACATGGCTCGGGACAAATATGGCGTCGCTGGCGGTGCAACACATGGGGAGTCCCCAAACACAGTGGGGAGATACCGCAGCAAGAACAAAGCACGGTGCAAAAAAAGAAGAAAGAGGACCGGACGGGGAATGGTACCTGCCAAGGAGACAACAAAGGCCGGACAAGGGATTCCCCGTAGCAGCAACGAGGGGATGTCACACAAAGGTCGTGCGCCCGCAGGACGAACACAGCAAGTACGGCAACAGGAGGTTTATTGCAACGCAAAGGTGCACTTAGAGATAGGAATAGTACGTAGTACATAGTCGTACCCCGGACTGACGTTGTTACAAAAGTTGCTCAAATTGACGACTAGCACATTCAATGCAGGCATTGCAGCCTCGCAGGAAATTCTGGCGAACACTCTCCAAAATCCCTGACTTGGTACACACCTCGGCCGATGTTGCAAGTATCCGCGCTACCAATGTTTCCTGGTCAGGCACCGGGGTCTTGTAGCCGAGTGTTTTCACATGGCCCTACAAGAAGAAATCCATTGGTGTGACGTCAGGCGAACGGGCGGGCTAGGGGACGGGGCTAGCTATGCCGATCCAGCGCTGTCGGTAGGTACGGTGCAAAAGGGATTGCGCTGTGCCATCAAAATGTGCAGGCGCTCCATAGAATTCAAACCACATGCGATGACGCACGTTGAGGGATACATTTTCTAGCAGCTCTGAAAGGACTGACGCAAGAAAATTTCGATAGAGGCGGCCATTTAAACGTGCTGGCAGCAGGTATGGACCGATATTCTGTTTATTGATGATACCTGCCCAGATATTCACTGCAAATTGGTTCTGATGGTGCACCTCGACTGCTGCATGTGGATTTTCATAATACCACACATGGCTGTTTCTGCAACTGAAGATACCCTCACGGGTGAATGATTCCTCGTCTGTGAAAAGCACATGGCGCAAAAAACGGGGATCGTCGGTACAAAACTGCAACAGTCGTTGACAGAAAAACACGCCCTGTGGAATCCCCAGCCAGCAACGTGTGGACTCGCTGTGGATGATAGGGATACAGCAGATCACCATGAAGAACACGCCACTCTGTCGACTGTGAGACTTCCACTGCACGTGTAATGCTACGGGTGCTATTGGGCGTTCTGTCGTCCACGCGAGCAAGTACGTCCTCCTCGTCCGCCGCGGTGCGCACATGTATTGGGTAGAACGACATGATGGCCTACAGGTAACACATCCGATTCACCAAGGGTACGGTGCATCTTCGAAAACAACCTGCTTTCGGGGTGTCGCTGTGTACGCAGAACAGACGCCTGCAGCCCTCACGTCCGCACAGCGCTGTGGAACAAACAGCTGACGTTCCCGAGCCACCTGTGCCTGTGCTCTTCACTACCTGACTACTGCCGTCAAGTGAGGCGATGTACTCTGCGGGCTTGTCGTCGTAGAACACTTGCCCCATTCACCCACAAAATCTTATATTATTTAATCGTCCGTCTTGCTCGAGCCGACGTTAAGCACTACGTACGATCGTGTGGTGTTTGTGTACACCAGTGTAAGGTGAGCAAGCAATTGAACAGATGTGAATATTCCCACGAAGCTTTATTCCACGCCTGTCCCACGCAGTTTGTCTGTCCAGCCTCGCTCGGCCCGGACTCATACCCACGCGGCAGTGTGAGGTTGCGGTGGTGTGAGGCCACGGTTGGTATCGGAAGCAAGCAGCCGCGTCAGGTTTGGCGACGGTGGACCTGATGCTCGGGCTGGAAACTTTCCGACCTCGTCCATTGGTGTCGTACACCGTACGGAGTGTTGAGGTCCGTACGATATCCCAGAAGCCTTTTGGCCCCTCCCACGCAGCGATGTGCCTCCGGCTTCATTTCTAAGAGGCTGATTGAGCCACATTACGTCGTTTGTAACAACGTCTGTATGAGGTACGTGGTCCTGTCTGTACGTAAAGTTTTAATTGGCAATAACCTCCTATGCCCGTAGTTGCTTTGTTCGTCCTGCTGGCGCACGATCTCTGTGTGACAACCCCTCTGTGCTGCTACGGGGAATCCCTCGTCCCGTATTTTTTGTCTCCTTGGCAGGTACCATTCCCCGTCCGGTCCTCTTTCTTTTTTTGTTGCACCGTGCTTTGTTCTTGGTGAAGTGTCTCCCCACTGGGTTTGGGTACTCCCCATACTCTACACTGCCATCGCCTCTATATCTGCCCCGTGCCATGTACGCGTCTGTTGCCTGTCAGGTGTCACGGACCAGTTTGCTTGCATTCTCTGGGTGTTTTTTATTCGTCCTACGTCGTCCCTCCCTTGGTTCTTCAACCTCGCACTACTTTTCTCGACTTCACTGCTTCAGTCATGGTGTTCATTTCCCGCTGTGCAATTTTTACTTCATGCTTCATTGCTTCTTTTGTCCGTACAGTTGTCGATCGCCACCCTTTCCCTTCACTTGTCTTGCGGGACACTACTATTTCCTTTGTGGAACCCCATGCGCATGCGTTGCGCAGCTGCCGTCAAGTGTTTTTTTCAGATGGGCGACTATCGTGTTCCTTCGGACTTCTTGGTGTGAAGTTCATTTTCACACGTTTTCAGCGTTGTCTATCTCCTCAGGGAAGCATCTCTCGGCAGGGTGGTAGGGGCACTTTGGTCTCTATTTCATGGAAGGTATCTGTGGTTTTCGTTTTTACCCTATCTTTAGAATCACCCAGTATATGCACCCAACCAATACACAGGGGGTCACATGATTCTGAGTGTTTAACTGGGCTCTCAGAAAATTCAACTGAGCTCTTGTTAATCATCATATTACGAGGATTTAGAGCGGGATTATCCAATTTGCTTACATATAAGTTATCTAAATCCAACAGAAGATATGAAAATATAGCTTAATTTTATCTAAAATAGACCATGGTATCCATTGACCTTAGGCAAGATTAGTGCCAGAAGGAATAAACCTATTCTGCGTTCGGTATTCACAGAAATGTCTGTGCGCCTGACGCCATTCGATGTACACGGTAGAGCAGACCATGTTCCAGAGAATGGTAACACGCTTGAAGTTGGAATGGGATGGAATTTCGCTCATCCCCCCCTTCCGAGGATCTTTCAAAATACGAATAATAAAGCCAAGGGTGTCATCGGTGCTTTGATATGAGGCAACATCAATGTTTTTATCCTGCATGAATATAAACCTGGTCTCTTACAGTTCCGGCGCGTTGTCAGTTGGTTCGATGCCAGTATCCCGGGACAAAGAATCCTCTGGATTTCGAGTACGGCGGCAATGGGAAACCGTAAAAGAGTACTCATTAATCGCTAAGGAGCAAAGTACAGTTGTGGCATTAAATTTGGGCACTTTTTAGTGAGATGTCATTTTTCTAAAAATCTCGAATATAAAAACTATATTCTGTATAGAAATATTAAACATGTTTAAATGACATCGTTTAGTAAGCTCAATAATTGCATCTGGGAGCAAGTAAGTTCTCGGATGGCATCAACATATTTTGCCGTACGGCAGCGATCTTGTAGAAAAAGACAGCAGATTCTACGAGAGTCTTCAGAAGTTAGATTTGGTTTCCTGCCACTTCTTGGAGCAGTTTTTGTGTTCCCAGTTGCTTCATACCGCATGCAAACTTTTCTAACACCTGACTGTGTACCGCTACCACCCAACCTTTTCGCTATATATTTATATTAATAGCCTTCATCGCGAAGTGTTACTGCCTTACTCGTTTTACTTGAACCAATCAGCATGTTTTATTGTGTTAGGAATCATTATTTGCAATTTCAGTAACACTTTTCAACTCGATCTTCGTGCCGTTCGTACGTACAGCACCTAAAACATGTTCACTTCACAAAAGTCAATTACCATTTGCTGTAAACAATGAAGCTCACAATTGGGCCACATTACACAACAGAAAATACAAATAATCATATTACAATGCTGCAGTAAGATGCAATTCTTGAAGTTACTGAATGATGCTCACAGTTGACCTCCTATACAACAATCGCACACAAGCGTTCTGCTGGTTGAAAATAACAATGATAATCAGACTACAATGCTGTACTCAGATGCAAATATTTTACTGAACGATGTCATTTAAACTTATTTAATATTTCTATACAGAATATAGTTTTTACATTAGAGTATTAAAAAATAACATTTTATTAAAAGTCTCCAGAATTAATGTCACTACTGTATAATCTTAGGGGAGGGAGATTTAGCAGTGCGCCGGTACACTTCGCAACATCTTATTTGACCACCCCGAAAGAATTCTAAGTTCCGAAATCGTAAACTTAGCAATATTGCACTTCGAGTCCAGGTGAGAGTAGCCAAATTTGAGTAGGTACTTCCACTAGACGAAAAACGCTGCGGTGAGAGTTTTTCAATTTAACACTTTCCATGAACTTTGAAACTATAAACCGCTATTACAAAACACAATCAAACAGAAATAATAAATTTGAAAAATTACCTTTAGGGATAATTAAAATTCTGCTTACTCGACTTGCTATTTGGGGGGTGTGAAACACTTAATAGAGTTTTTCTCCACCTGGAAAAAAGTTTGTGCAGGAAGAAGCAAATTTGTGAGGAGTTTATGCGATATTTTATTCACAATACCTTGCATAATATCTATCAGTTATCAAAATAATATATTTTACAAGACTTGTCGAGAAAATGTGCTTGAAGCACAGGATGGTGGGAGTCTTCATAAACATCAACATGTTTTTAAGGGTATAACGTCATTTAGTTAATGTAGGGCTGTTGATTATGCGCTACTATCCGTATTTTTCGTCAAGCGTGAAAGGTCGTGGGTTCAAATCCCACCCTCTCCTCTTTTTGTCCTTTTTCTCTTTGCTGAACAGAGACGTTTATATTAGAATATTTAAAAAATGAATCCGATGCACACTTCTGCATATATATTTATCCTTAGAAGTTGAAGATTTCCAATATTTAAAGTTAAAACTTTTGTTTTTAGTTATTGTTCATATGTTTTGTTAAAACGCACATGATAATTAATACACAAATCACATATATGTACTCAGGAAGCAAAATGTAATGTTATTTAAGTTATGTATTTTTGTTCTTCACTGACACCTAAAATATTAATTATTTGTTTTCGATATATTAAAAAAACAGTTATGTTAAGTAGTGATGTAGTGCAGTACTGTAACGAAGGAGAGCGTTTAATGAGTTCAAATTGCTAAGATTGGTAATTTTATGTCCGTTCCTTCGTAATGACTGTTGTCAATCCCCTCACCACCATCTTACCATGCGTCTAAAAATAATAGTAAATCGCCAATTAACATAAGTAAATGTTTATTGCGACGGAGGCCTATTCGATAATAAACTGCTAATAAGTATTTATATAGTGAGTGAAAAACAAAAAATTGAAAACGTCATAATGGTCGATAATTCGTCACTGATTTGTATCTAAAATGATTGTCTTATTTGAACAGAAGGCACGAGTATCAGATCTAACAAACTTTCCCCACTAACTTTGCAATATTCGAAACCACCATTAGAAACTTAGCTCTATGTAACTTGATTCTGCGAATTTCACGTGGCATATTACTTCCTCCTATCATCGAAATAACTTCCCCTTGTTATTTCCTTTCACCTCCTTTCACGTGGAATATAGAGACCAATGTTAACTTCTTAGCAAGGTAGATAAACTTTACATCCAACGATAACCTCCTGAGGTGGAGAATCGAACCTGCGACCTCACACGGGAGAATCAAGCAAGCTACCTCTTCTCCAGGTAGCTCATGTTAAAATTTGCTACAAGTTTGAATAAGTCAATTCACACATAATGTCATGTCTTTCTACCTAGGTATATTTTCCTCATGGCAATGTTTATGAGGATTCGAATTTTTGTCATACTTTGTAAATTGTGAAAAAATTCCGTGTTTTGAACACACAATTGTTTAGTTACGAAGTATTTTGTTGTTCGCTTAAATTGAATCGATAATTTTATATGAAATCTGATAGCCTACCCGGCCCACACGGCTCCCAAGGGTGATAATTTGTGAATAACCAAAGGAACATTAAGAAGTGGTATGTTTGAAACCTCCCGCCTTTAGGCATTGAAACAGCCTTTCGTGAGTGGTCAAAAAACCACGGACTAGCCGGCAAAACAGTACACGTCATCCATGTATGAGGCGAATGTAAAATAATTAATATTTGAACGAGCCAGCTGAATGCACCGAGTTAAAACCTCGGGACTGGTGCTGGCGCCCATAACAGCAAAACTCCCTTTTCCTCGCACTGTGAATGCATGTACGGCTTACTGTCTTCTGAAAGTGGTAACTGAAAATACGATTGGTGTAAATCAAGATTACAATAGAAACGCTTATCACCAATTTGATAAAGCGTTTCAGATAAATCTTTCATGGCAATCGCGTCAAATACTGTATTCGACTATTGAGCTCTTAGATCATGTACAATGCAGTATTACCCGTTATTTTGCGCACGAGAAACACAGACGAGTTGTAAGGGGACGTAGATTCACTAATGACCCCTTGCTTCAAAAGCTAATAAATTTGTTAATTAATTTCTTTCCTAAAATGAATCGGCACCGTGTAGTGCCGTGACTGAATAACAATATCGTATTTTAGACGGATCCGGAGTATTTAATGTTAGCGCGTCCTATGTATGTTTCGGACAAAATAAAACGGGGAATAGTTATTCAAGAGGTGCAATAATTATTGTTTCTCTACGGGAATAAGGTCCAGAGTTGTGTCTAACTGTGTGTCAACCAGAGATGCTTGACTTGCATCTTAGGTTTCTGTCGTGACGTTCAACTGAGCCCGGTGGGAAATACCTTGGGACTGTGACGTGTACATTCCCCGGTCTTGTCGACCGAGGCTTCGGTCTGGGGTACCTTGACGGGGAGTTCCTACGCTTCAGCAGCGCCAACAGGCTGACCTTTCTGAATTGTAATTTTATGCATCAATGGATTGCTAATCCAGAGAAGGTTGATCTGCGCATTTAATACAGCTCGAGGAATTAGTAAGCCAGATTTCTATTGAAACGGCTCGTCAGGTTCCAATATCGTTTCGACATCGGCTATAACATTCACCAAATGCACGGGAATTGGAATACAAAGGTGAGAGCGAGGTTTCAGTAATTCACTTCCGCGCCGCAACAAATTCGGGAGTGAGATTACACTATATCATGTGCTCCAGTTCAAGAGACACGTCAAAAACCCTCTGGGTAGTTGCTCTATGATTAGATTTTAATGGAGATCCAACGCGATAGAAGGTGAGACGATTTGTATTGAAGTCCTAGTTAACCCTCTGATTTTTTAAAAGCCGTCTCCCAAAATCACTCGCTATTCAAAATGAAGAAAAACACGAAACGGGTGGCGAAATGTAAATCCATCTACGAGAAAGCTTAAAAAAACGATCTGCTTAAGAGCAAGACATGTGTTTGACACACCCTCTATGAGAGTGGGAATCTGAAAACTTTTTCAATTAACTAGAATGTCCTTGGACCCAATGACGGAAATCATAGAACCCGTATAAAGGAAGAATTTAATGGGTGTACCTGCCTACAATACTTATATATATAAATTAACTCCGCGTTCGGGAACATGTGAACGGAGGGACATTTAAAAACCAGATGTGTTAGCACATCTCTTTCCCTAGTCGCTAATGGACATTTTAAATCATTCCCACTAGCCTGGCAAACATCGGCTGTGCGATGGGTGTAAGAACGTCGAGATAAAATAATTCCGTCTCAGCGTTTCTCTTGCTCCACTCTCGGCGATGATGAATGAGAACGCGGAGCTGGAAACATGAGTTTCCTCCCGTCCTCTGCGCTTTAAGGTCGCCCATCTGGTGCAAAGGTTAATCTTTATCAGCGTCAGACAAAAGCTCCTGTGCCTTACGTTTACTTATAAGGAACTAAAGCTTCTCTACTTTTTTTAAATCCCGTAAATAATTCGGGACGAAAACGTAATCACGCCTGGACGCCTGTACGCTTCGGTTGGAGGCGCCTGGTCAAGTGTTTGATAACTTTGGCCTTGGGAAAATTGGGATCGAGACGGTGCAACATGAATTTCTTTTCGCGAATATACTCCATGGCGGATTCGAAGTCCGTGTGAGTAGTGGGGTTGATGCTATAACCAGCACAACAAATGACGAGCCCCCTCAGATTGATTTGCCCATACTTAAAACAATGGCAAATCGGGCATATGCCCCAATCGGCCAAGTGTGGAACCCTGTCTAATCCAAGATTTTTGTAAAAATGCCTTGAAACTACAGTGTACAAATGATGAGCCTCCTCAGATTGATTTGCCCATACTTACAAAAGTTGCATCAGCCAGATTTTTGTCCATAAACTTGTCAAAAAATGATATTTTTTTGGCCACACCTGAAATTAAGCCACCCTCACCTACACCCATACATATTTACTTCAGGTTTAAGTTCAATTGGATACCAGGTTCAAATTGTTTATCTAATATTAAAACAATGTAATATGCAGAGACCCTCTAGAATTGCTCCGTGATTCTCTCATTTCTCACATCATAAACATATGATTTTTCACCTATGAGAATAACACTACATATGGTGTCATCAGGTAATGCCTCATGGAATTCACAGATAATTTTAATGTTTGTCCTGTCATTCACCACAACCTGTTTTCTTTTTGAAGTGTTGATTACAAACATGGGTCTCTGTGCCTTAAATTCATCTGGTGTGTAATACATGTCAGTATTGCCTGTAGTAACTCTTTTGAAGGATGTAAATGCCTCATATAATTTGAGGAAATCATTCTTGGACATGTCTAAATTGTAATTTTCTCTAGGAAATACCTCATTTCTGCCATTTTTAAGATATATGTTCTTGATGTTGCAGTTATCAAATTTACTTGAATTTTTTTCCTGATTATTGTGTCTTCCAGTCTGAAACAATACCACTACAAAATCAGGCATGTCAAATTGTATGCTGGAGAATGAATTTGTGGCATCAAATTCATAATAAGAACCAGATGCGGGCTTCTGTACACATTGATATGTATAAAATTGTAGAAAAATCTGTGGATTTTTTATTATATCAGCTTTGTATTTAAGAGCATAACTGGCCTCATATTCAACAACAGGGATTCTTAACTCCATAGTCTGAATAATGCATTTGCCTGCATCTGGTAGGGTATTAGGCAGAGCTTCTCCTGTGGGGTTTATTGCACTGTACCTCATCAAAGCATTGTTATCATTTGCAGCTCTTCTAAATGTAATTCTTAAACCACCCTTCCACATAATATCTTTGTAATCTGAGAAGAATCCTGGCAATAGGCGCATCGGGAACAGCACAGTGTGGTTCTTAGATAATATCTTATCACCAGCCTCAAATCCACCGATTTTGTAGTATGAAGCCTCGGTTTTGGATAATTTTAATGTGGCCAAAGCTGTGGAGGTAATGCCGGGATAATCCACTCTGTTTATAACAACGCCATGTTTTCTGATCTCAATTTCAGAGAATAGATGCGGCACAAAATTGTCCACCAATCTTATATTTGAATTTGCCGGATAATCTGTACCATCGAGCTTTACAACATCAAATTTGATGTATAGATCTGCTCTGTGAGGGTGTATAAAGCCATCCCCTACATCAAGATCAACCTCAATCTCTGTGTTGGGTTGATTTAAATTTGCAAATGTCCTCCTGTTTGGGGGGAAAGATTGTAGCTCATAACTCTCAATATTTTCCATTTTCTTCTTGTATGTATTTTTATTTAAATGTTAATCTCTATGATTGCAGTTGTTGTGGCTCCAGCAAAATCAACTAATTCTTCTTTTTCATTAGTGACCATCAATTCAATATTATCTATTCTGTTATGGCACACAGGAAAATATAATGTTGGGGATGGATTGTAGATAATAGGCTCCATGAATTCAGAATTAGGTTTGAATGTTGCAATGATGCCTGTTTGTTTGTGAGTGCCTATGCTATTTGATTTGGTGATCATACCCTCAGCCACATTACAGTGAATATTCAGAGTCTCTATGGCTAAGAATTTAGGTATATTCATAGCAGTGTGTTTGATGCCTGGTTCAAGTTTTGTGTTGTTCTCAAATCCTAACAGCTCTCCTATAGTACCCAGATCCACTGTTTCTGTGGCAGATACAATTTCTACTCTGTGAGTGACAGAATTTTGACTTAACACTACACCTCTGGGTAATTGGGCATTTAGAGTGGAGAGATTATACTGCCCTGGAGTAATGACAATTTTTTCATCCCCAACTGCAATTGTGTTGTTGTGGTGTGTAATATTAGGGATTAGGTACATGCCATAAAATGCTCTGAGAGCTATTGTTTTGGGATACACTATGTCATCATGCAATTTAAGTTTCAATATTGAATTTTGGCAGGTGAGATGAAATACCCCCATGATGTTTTAAATACCACAAAGCTTTTTGAAAATCTTCAATTGATGGTTTATTTATTTGAGACATATATCTAAGAACTGATAAACACAAATGTCCGCAATTAACATCTTTGAAATTTTGAACACGGGCATTATTGTAATAAAGATTAGGTGATTTTAGATATTTTATTAAATTTTCAGGTGGAACACCTCCAAATGAATCAAACACAAATGCCTCATCTTTTAAATATTTAAGATAACAGATCCAGTGAGTGCCCTGATTTTTGTACTTATCCAAATTAACAATGCCACACTCTTTGTTGAGTGGTTGTTCTGGCAAAGAATCAGACATGTACACACCTCTAAAATGTTTGATGCCCAGTGGCTTGATTAAAGCTTCAATATCTTGGTTTGTAAGCGGCTCTTGTTTTTTTAAACTTATTCATGGCTCTCTTAACACCTTTGCCTTGTTTCTCAATGGCCAGGTTATGGCGCCTCTGCTCATCTAATTCTGCCCTATTTTTCTTGGCATCTATTACTGTTTTTGCTATGGCAGCTGATCCTCCGGCCAAGCTCCCCACAGCCCCGAGAGCAGCTAAGATGGCCGGGATGGTAAATATAAATCCCCCCACATGTGATTTTTTTCTTGATTGCTGTAATTTTTTTAATTGGGGGGTGCTAAGCAACAATTTCATACCATGCCCCTTTGCAATACAAGAATTTTTTTCTTGCGCTGTTTTTTGGTCAAAAGACTGTCAATAGTTTTAAGAGATTTGAGACCTGCATAAGGTATTTGATACATAACACCCTTGGCCTTCATTGTAGGTTTATTATATACATATTCACAACCCCCACCCCAGTTTTTGTTTGGTGCTCATAGCTATGGTGGTTCCCAATGCTGCTATTTTTTCACTTAAAGAAGCATCTTTGCTTACAAATCTGCCAAATGCAGCCTCTTCTAATTTCTTATCTGCAACATGTCTCTTGTCAAGATCAGAATGTGTGTTGTATGCAATATCATGGTCTCTACAAGCAGCATCTAAGGGATTAACACCAGGATCACCTCTGTTTAATCTATGGTCCAATTTTGTGCCGGGACCACAATATTGATAGCCTGGAATGTGTAGTTCAAATGGCAGCTTGTTTATAATGTCATTAACAAGGCCCCGACCCTCAGAAATATTCCAAAATTTAGGTGGTAGAGTATTAATAATTTTTATAAGATATCCAATCCCCTTAGTGTCATTCACTATAAAATTAGACAATTTGGTGCTTATCATGTCCATAATTCCAACCTTTTCATTGTAAAAATTGTTGTTCCCAGCATTTTCCTCCCCAGCTATCACCAATAGCCTATCTACAAGTTTCCTGACATCATCAACCCACACAAATTCTTTAGGCAGGGTGTTGTATTGTTTGATTCCACTGCCAGTCTTGATTTGTGACCATATGGGCTTGATTAAATTGTTGTATTTTGCCCCACTGCTCGACTTGACTCTTTTTTGTGTGGGATCATTGTTCTGGTATAGAGCATCTGATTTTATTAATATTTCTTTGTAATCCTCATAATCCTGATCTGTATAGCTGCCAGGCCTTTTCCTAGTCATCAATTCCCATAATCCAGGTGTTCCGAGATACTTAACAAAAGCACCTTTTTCTCCAAGTCGAGATTCTGAATATACAATTATATCATCTCCCATAAATGTTACTCTGAAATTGCCAATTCTATGTATGATGCTGCCATCAAGCTCTGTGTCAGCATATAAGCCAAAAACCTCATCTTTATTGTCTTTAGGTGTGGTTAAATATTTTTGAGCAAGAAGACCCAATTCAATAGGATCCTGACTAGCCTCAATTCTTCTAGGAGCAATAGGACTAGGAGTATGAATACTGGAAAGTGGGGTGAATGGATAATCTAATATGTTCCTAGCAGCTACAGGTACAAGCTCTGTGAGCAAATTTTGATTTTGCTCTGTAACAGTTTTGATATTTTTACCTAAATTATTAATAGCATCAATTACAGGCTGTTCTGTTTGTTTGTGTTTTTCATAAATTCCACGATTCTCTGATTTCCATCCCTTAAATCTTTTTACAAGATAATCTCTTAATTTAAGATCATCAATAATTGGCCTTTTCATGGTTATTTATTTATGTTTCAATGTCTAGAAAATTGTTGATTTTATTTCTGTATTTGCCACTATTAGGTGTTCTTGTCATATCAATTGTGACAAACCCATAACTGTCCTGGTTCCAGCACTTGCTGCAAATCTTGGAAAAATCATTGTAGCTCAAGTCCCCACCTACATATTCATCATGTATGTGTTTGAGGTTGGTATGGTCTTGATGAAACACACATATAAAATTGCTGTTGTCCCGGATCAGTTGCTTGGGTATTTTTGAAAAAGTCCGTGCCAGGTAGATTCAATCAATGTTTTTGTGCCGGCCCTGTGTAAAGAAATTTCTAACCTTGTTTTGATTATCCAGTATAATGTCATCAAACACAACAACAGAATTATCGAGATATTCATGAAGTGGCTTAACATCTGGTTCAAAAGTGGCAATATCCAATCCATCATATAGCTTCATCAGCTGCTGATATTTTAATTGTTCCAAGCTCTTAGAAAAAATATACAAGTGCCTGTTTTTCCAGTCTAACCAGTTGGGTGCCAATAAAAAATTATCAACCATTAGTGTAGTTTTACCACAAGCAGATGGCCCAACAATAAGACACCTAATATTATCAGGTAACAATTTGCCATTTCTCTTATTCTGTTGTTCAGGTTCTGGCAGCCTTTTTATAACATCCCAGGTGCTCATATTATTATTTTGTCTGCATCGATCCAGCTGTGTTCTGGAAGTCCCAGCCATTTGACAAGTAACTTGTTGCCTTTTCTGCGGATAATTTTTTCTATGAGATATGTGTCAGGCTGTTTAGTTTTGCTGAGCTCTTGTTCATAGAACCGGCCTTTGAGAATTTCTCCTCGGTGATCCTTTATTATATATGTGTTAAGGGTCCCAGGTTTAACTTGAACCACTGTAAATAATTCAGTGCTCCAGTTTCTTGTAAAGCCTCTCTTGAATAAGTGCTTATATTTGCTGATTCTTACTTGATCCCCCACCTTGTATTTGGCCTTTCTTGTTGTTGGCTGGTATCTAGGATAATAAACAGTGCTGATCAATTTTTGCTCATCAGATGAAGTTACTTCAGAGGGTTTCATGTTGATTGTGGAATGGACCGAGTTGTTATATTTATGTAGAAGTTCTGGAAGAATATTAATCCATTTATAATTACCTTGGAGGGTAAATTGTTTATACATAAGATTTTTTAAGGTTCTGTTGAATCTCTCTACAATTGAGGCCTTGAGATCACTGTAACTCGAATAATGTTGTATTGCCTGGCTTTTAATAAATTGTTGAAACACTGAATTATAAAATTCTTTGCCATTATCTGTTTGCAAATAGCGCGGGGATCTTCCACTCTGATTGATGATTGTTCTGATGGCTTCTGTAACACATTTTCCAGTCTTGGATTTGAGTGGCACAGCCCAGGCAAATTTTGAAAATGTATCTATAACAGTGAGTAGATACTTGTAGCCCTTGTTGATTTTGTCTAAGTTTTTCAACTGTCCACTTGCCATTTCAATCAAGTCGCTCTGCCATAAATCATCTATGCCCTTTGTGACTACTGGGAGTCTCTTATAATTATGTCGGGCTTGTCTGTGTAATTCATCAACAATAATTTGTCTAGACATAATATGTAAACAAGAATATTGCAACTATAGGGTGTTCAGCAGCTGATACCAGAGAATATTCTAAATATAATTTGTCCCCAATATGTATTTTAAATTCCAAAGAGCCATCATCTTCAACATAGGCTGTTTCTAATGTATTGGGATCTGTAAAATCCTCTAATTCTACACTGGTGATTTTCACTTTGTTATCAGCATTTGTTATTGATAAGGTAGGGTAGTGATGTGCCTGTGGTTGAAGCCAATATTTGATCTTGATTGGTCTCAATGTGCCCCCAACAAAAAATTGGTAATAAAATTGTGCAGGGACAGCATATATATTTTGCCACCTGGTGTAAATGGAGAATCATATTCTTTGTTGGGGATGCTGTACAATTCAAGAATTACTGAATGTTTTGGATTCTCGATTATGCCTGTTATTTCCTTTTCTGCTGTGAGCAATCTGCTTGTTACAGATTCAAGGTGCTCATTGATGGTCCTAACAACATCATCATGGCCTGGCTTTATTTTTATGTCCACAACAAGTTTTTTGTATTGTTGCACAATTTCTTGTAGCTGGGTGGCAGAAACAGACAGAGCATTTGCTTGATTGGATTCCATGGTCCCTAGCTGTTGCTTGATATTAGCTACAATTTGTTGCAAATTTTCAACAATTGCCAATTTTGAATTTTGAGCTGTAAGATCATGGACCTGTCTTCTGATATCCTCAAATAGGGCATGCAATTCATTAATATGTTGATTGGTTGGAAGAGTGGCCACTGTCTGTGTGAGATGTTTGATCTCTGCTTGGATATTTTTGATATCTTCTGATTTCAATATCCTATTCACTGCTCTCTTAATATTTTTAAGTTCCTGTGATGTAGGAAGATTTGATACTGTATTTTGCAAAAATTCAAGTGCCAATTTTACATTGTTTAATTCAGAAGCATCAGCCACATTTTGCATAGCATTTTGGAGCAGAGCTATATCTGCCTGAGTGGGTGTGGATTGTTGTAAAATTTCAAGCTTTGTTTGGATATCATCGATCAAGTGATGAAAATGAGATAGTTCAGATTCATTGTTGAGGTTTTCAAGCTTTGTGATTTGGTGCTGGACACTGACAAGGGTATCTACAATACCGGGCAATCTGGATTCTAGTACATTTGACAAATCACTTTGCACTGCTGCTATTGTACCTTCAAGATGGGTTATGGAACTTTGAATTTTTCCAAAATCTTCATATGTTTCAAGTTGCAGCTTAATATTTGCTACACTCCGAGTTATTGCATTCAAAGCATCAGAAGATGGCATATTGTTCATAAAATTTTCAAGTGTCTCAATTTTTTCTTTAACCTCGGCTATGGCATTGTTCAGAGGGTCCAGATTAGGTATTTGGAGTGACTGAATCTGTTCCTTTAGAGTGGAAATCACTAGATCAAAATCTTCTTGTGATTTTATGCTTTTGACAATTGTTTGGAGCTGTGTCTGGACATTATTTATTTGCTCTTCTAATTGCTGTTTCAATTGCTCAGAATTGGTGGCCTGGGTCTTAAATTTGGCTTGAAGAGCTGCTACAGCCTCTTCTAAACTTTGAAAATTATCCAATGTGGCCAAATCAGTATATTTCTGAAGCAACAATTTGAGTTCAGAATCAATTTTAAGAAGAGGGTCCATGCATTGTGATTGCAAATTTGTAATTTCTAATTGAAGACTGGCATTGAGAGTGGTTTGTAAAGCTTGTAAATCACTTCTTAATTTCTTGACTCTGACATCAAGCATCAAAATCTCATCACTGTGATCTTCATGTCTTGTATGGCCAAAAATATCATTAGGCATTTTGTTTAGTAGTTATTTATTATAGAGTATCTGATTCTTAATTCTATAAAAAAGGGTATAAGCTTATCATAGGATCCAGGGACCTCAATATATAAGCAGTCACCAGCAGAAACAGTATAAACAGTGCCAGAAACCATGTTTGAGTGCTTAATTCTATAAATATTTCTCCCTACTGAAATTTTAACATCACCCTCAAGGGTTGTAATAAATTGCAATTGCCCACCTACAGGTAATTGGTAATGATTTAAATTATTGTTAAATATGTACAATATTTTGCCTGTTTCATCATCAATATCTGTAAGTATGCTGTTCAGATGAATAATTAACAAGCCACTCAGTTTAGACAGTATAGACTGTATATCAGGAGAGGCTTGTGGTGTTGGCAGGTCCATAATAGCCTGTTTTTTGAACCCAAATAAGTTCATAGGCATGTTTATTTATTTCAAATCATGCTCTGTAATTGGGCATTGATTCCCATTTTTCAAATCACAATGACCCCATGGTAAAGTATGAATGCCACATGATAAAATGCATCTCTTATCATCATGTGGGTCCAGAGCCACTTTTCTTACAATATTTGTAGTCAACAAGTGATCCACACTCTGAATTCTATTTTCTGATGTTTTGATTAAATTCTGGGATTTGAGGTAATTTTCATAATCTTCAAATTCAAGCTCTCTGTCAACAGTCACTCTGCCAATACCCTTGGCTTTTTTGACAACAGCACTACATGTTTTAAAACTGTACATCTTGGCACTTAACCCAGCAAATGCCACAATAACATCACCAAGTGTCTCATCTTTTAACTTGCCGGGCACCTTTTTGTTGTGGGGTTGAATCCTTGTATGTTCACTGGTATCAAAGTATTGAAACAATTCAGGCTGTGCCATATCTTGATAAACATTTTCTGTTTTAATATCAAGAACAAAACTATCCGTGTCCATGTACATCAATTTTACACGATCCTTATAAAAAGGTTTCAACACATCATAATACAATATTAACATATGTAATTTGGCCAATTCCAATATTGCAGCCCCTACATAAATAGGTTTATCAAACTTAATCTTTGTTTTTTTCATGTTGAAAAGTGCCATATTTTCATCATAAATTCTTCTATAATTGAAATTAGGCTTTGCAACCAATTTTTTGCTCAGGCTGGGGTCAGTAATTATTTTAACATCGGTATGTTTTCTGACATTTTCAATTGTTTTGCCATACACAGAATTGACCATCAATTTAAACAAAGTTTTATCAAATTGGCTCTTTGCAGATGTTCGAAGCTCTGTATTTGTATTAATATATGATTTCAACCATTCTGAGTGCCTGAACCTCAAAACTTTGCCAATTTTGGTCACTTGAACACCATGTTTCATCAGGAACTGGAGGTTTTAATAATATATGACATAACCCTGTTTTGGCTCCAGAGTCATCATCAATTTCTTCTGTTTAGAGCCAGGTGAGCACTGAACCTCAGGAATTGGGGGCAGATCAGAAAATTTGTTATGTAAATCATCTGGAATTGTCAGATCAACCTCTAAGAATAGGCCATAGTCACTGTCATCAAAATCCTTAAGATCTTCAATATTGAAATCTTCAACCCATTCAAGCCCTGCATATGGTAATTTATCCATCATAGCGTGACCATACAGGCTGTTTGCATCTACATACAGTATATAATTTGATGGCAATTCTGGATTATAATCAGGCATATATTTGTTATTTGCTCTGGCATATCTCTGAGAACATTGCACCATGCCTCCTCTTATATCTTGCTCCATAAACAGATACATATTTTGATCTGGGATCAAATCCAATGGCATTTTAGTGTTTAAAAACATTGCAGCCCATGCTAGGCCCGGGGCACTGTAAAAATACACTGGGTCCAGCCTATAATTTTGCATAGAAGATTTTCTGAATGCCTGCATTATATCAGCTAAGAGGGTCACATCAAGTTTCAAATATGCCATGTGATAATCACCAAATGTCTGGCATTTTAAATTGTTCCACATCAATTTGGCATGGTGATAATCATCATCAGTGATTCCAGATCCTCTGATTTTGCTGTAAAACTCTTCTTGTGGTGGCAGGGAACACTCATCAAATTTAGAAAAATCTGTAACATAATCATATGGATATACACCCTTCCGCCTAATTAATTTCAGGTCCTGATTTGGAAACAATGCACGTGTGATTTTGAATTGATCATCAGATAATTGAGTGGCCAGTGTAGCCAGGCTAGCAGATAAAATTCTGTAAGAATCAAGAAATCTTAAGTGGATAGGAACACCATTAACTTTAATTATTTTGCTAATGGCAATATATTTCTCATCATTTTCAGCTAAAATATTTAAATTCTGCTTGTCAAACCCCTCATATCTGATCAAATGATGAAAATCATAATTGGATGCTCCATGGCAAAATATGGGGACAAATCTTGGTCTCTTGATCTTAATATTACAGCTATTACACAGGGCCATTAAAAATTTACCATCTGTATGAGAATGGTGTTTCACCTTGATATTTGTATCTGAAAATTCAGAATCACATACCGGGCATTTTTCTGCATTGTTGAAATCTTCAATCTGATCCTCGGTTAAAGGCAACATGGGTTTTGATTTTAATAAGATGTTAGATGCTATGTCACGGCACTCATTTTCTATTTTATGTGCAAATATTTTGATGGCATCTGCTCCCATGTATGAATATTCTTTACTAACAACACCATCCTGTACAACCACATAATAAAAGCTGGAAGGTTCATGTAGCTGGTATGGTGTAATTGAAGATTCTTCAGGATCTGGATTGCAGAATGCAAGGGGTTTGAGGTTTGATTCAAAATCACAGACAATATATGCTGGGTGTTCCAACAAGGCTTCAAACTTTTTGAATTTGCAATTTTCACTTGGCATTGGTATCAACATATGAACAGGTTTATGATTTTTACAGTATTTCAGATGCTCAATTAACTTGTTTTTAGCAATTTCTGCATTTTTTTCCCGAACCCCATTCACCATTTTTTGACCATCAAGTACAGTTAAACATCTTCTGCACAACTTAAATATTCTATTAGATTTGTCTAGTTGTGTTCTCACTAAAGCTTCAAGATTATGTATCAGAGTGTAATGATATGTGCCATCCCCTTCAATTAAGAGCAAATCAATCGGAATAGCAGATTCATCATCAATTGTACTGATTCTGAGAGGTTCTATCAAGCAATTGCCACGGCCAGTGGAACAAATAAATACATTAATAGATAATTGTTTGCCATTGATATGCCTGGCCTTTTTCTCAAATTTATCAATATTCTGAACAGACATTGGATATTCTAAACCCTCCATTGCCTCATCAAAATCGTGCTCATGTTGTTTGTAATAATTTATTCTCTGAGGATTCCTTGAAACTGGAAACAAAGCAGCTAAAATACACCACAAAAAGCATTTCTCATCATTATTTTCAATATTAACCACGGATGTTTTGTTTTTAATATTGGCAGGTAATGGCAGATATGTAGATCCTTGTAATGGGCTGAATTCAGAAATATTAACATATAACTTGTGTGGAGAGCCGCATAGGCTCCATCCAGACTCTTTTGCTGCAAATTCAGAGTGTTTAATATTCAATTGATCCATCAAACTGCTTATTATTGTGTCTGAATTTGCATTTGAATATACCGGTACAGTTTCTGTTATGTGGGGCTGTGTAAATTTTGTGCCGTTTGGTTTCTTATATTGTGCAAACAATTTGAGGGAGAGCTTATAAGGGCCATTTTGTGCATTTAGAATTGCCTGCACATCAGGATTTACACTGCTCAAAAAATTCTTAGTATCACATCTTGGCTCTGATACAAACCGATAATCCCTAAGTTGGGCATTAAAACTGCAATGGATGGGTTCATAGCATGGCTGCTTTGCAGGTCCAGCATTAACAGGTGCTTCATGCTTTCTTTTCAGACCAGATGTGGATGGTTGTAGGGGCAATATTGATGACTGTACAGAACAAGAGCCCACATGTCTATTGAAATATGCCTTGCTAAATATTTTATTGGATTTGGGGCATATTTTAATGGGAGTTTTGCATTTGTCTGGGTTACAATTCCTTTGGTGTCTGGCCCAATTGGGGCTGGATATATTCTTATTACACTGATTGCAATATTTTTGATTCGGCATTTTTTGTTATTGGTTTATTATATATATTTTCTGGGCCTCAATTCAAAACTCTATGCTGGATAAAAATATCAGTTGGGTTCAGCACTGTGCTTTGTGTGTGTGTATGTGTGTATGTGTGTGTGTGTGTGTTAATATTTTTGGCTTTGGTATTTATATAAAATTTCCTGGGTTTTAAATCAAATCTCTATGCTTATTTTATGACAGGTTGTAAAACCAATAGCCCACAAGTGGAAAAAGAGAATAAATATTCATTCACACTGACCTTCCGCAAATACCTGCACGAACATGCATATCTTGAATGGCAATGACCCAGCACTGAGTATTATGTATTGATTTTTGTATAACAAGCTGGGATAGATATATGCCTGACCTAAATAAGAGTGGATTACAACAAACAAGCTAGATGTAACAAATATCAGGCAAAATATTGTTCAATATATTTAATATTCATATTAAATCAAGCAGGCCTGTAAGTATGAGAAGCACTGTAAAAACACATCTGTTCTCCTCAGCCACTCTCACAATACTGGCTGATGCAATATTGTTTGCACGCAAAGCTTCAATGCTCGGGAATTTCTGTAAGTACTGGCGCTGAGGAGAAACATGCAAAGCAAAAAATCAATACTACCGTCTCGGGAATTGCACACATTGCCACAGAGGAGAATTACTTGAAACATGCAAACATATAATATAAGAAATGAGAGAATCACGGAGCAATTCTAGAGGGTCTCTGCATATTACATTGTTTTAATATTAGATAAACAATTTGAACCTGGTATCCAATTGAACTTAAACCTGAAGTAAATATGTATGGGTGTAGGTGAGGGTAGCTTAATTTCAGGTGTGGCCAAAAAAATATCAATTTTTGACAAGTTTATGGACAAAAATCTGGCTGATGCAACTTTTGTAAGTATGGGCAAATCAATCTGAGGAGGCTCATCATTTGTACACTGTAGTTTGAAGGCATTTTTACAAAAATCTTGGATTAGACAGGGTTCCACACTTGGCCGATTGGGGCATATGCCCGATTTGCCATTGTTTTAAGAATGGGCAAATCAATCTGAGGGGGCTCATCATTTGTTGTGCTGGTTATAGCATCAACCCCACTACTCGTGTGGAAATGACATTTGATTTGCTCCTTCAGCTGCAATTTATCGGCCGGATCTCTAAATTCGTCGAACAACTGGGTCTTAAAGTAATCGTTGGTCACTGTTTCGTCTACCTGTACAGCTTTCCAGATTTCGAACCAAAGATGTGCTGAGCCTGTCAGAAAACCAGATACCATTCGTTTCTTTTTTACTTCATTCCATTCATTAAGATTTGGTAATTTGTAAACGCGGTCAAGAAAGCGCGTGATATCGTCTCCGGTCCTGCCATTGAACTGGAGGCCATCGAGCATAAGGGGTTTCAGAATTTGCATGTAATTGTTTCACTTTGTAATTGAAGGCATGCTATGAGTAAATACCTAAATTCTGACACACACCTTATGCCTTTAGGGCTTTAGGTTAGTCTGGTTATATCTCTTTTAACGGACTTCTCAAAGGCTTCCAAGGGTTAGTAGGACCAAGCCCTTGCGAGGTCTGTGGTGTAGGATTTACTTTTAATTATCACCTACGTAGGTTTGAAATGAAAGATCCGTAAGATCTTTTACTCGAAGATTTAATTATACTTCCGATGATATACAAACACTTTTTCAAACAGACAATTCACCCGGTACAACTTGTAGGCCTAAACCTATTAGTTGTACCGAAGTTTATAACCCTGGTCTTTTGATGATGCAGGAGAACGCCTTATTCAGAGTTGGGTTTGTGGAATATCTGCCAAATGGAGTACAAGTACACCAGCCAATCCGAAGATTGAAGCAAGATATTACCCAACGTCCCCTGAACCATCAGCCTTTCGGCAACCAGGAGAATATCCCGAAGGCTTACAATAGTCTAGCTCTTTTATATCATAATTTTGTTTACAATTTACCAAGGTTACTACATAATTGTTTTATATTTCCATAGTTTCAACATTTTTTGCTGATTTAACTTAAACAATTCATTACATATTGTAACATTAACAATAACACATTAGTAAAGAAAAGATTCCAACATAGATTAATGCAATAGATATTGAATAGTTTTTGCTTGAAAAATCATGTGTTGACAGGGGCGACACATAGCGTTCCCCAGAAGAAAATAAAATTAAATATAAGTGAAGGTTACTTAATTTTGTTTCATAACTTATTCTCCCTTTTTGTATATTTTCATTTTTTCTTTATCTTCTTCATGATGTGAGGCGATGTTTCATTTGGGATCGTCTTCTTGGACTTCATTCTTCATCTGCACGTAGCTTCTGGAGAAAACAGGAAATGGTTTTACATCTTGTTCAACACACTCCTTCGTAAAACTTCTTGACGTCAATTAGCCAGGTCTTCCATCCATTAGGTCTTCTTCTAGATTCTCATCTTTTGGATTGCGAGATGGATTTTGTAAAATAAATACAGGTTGTTCTGCACTTATCTTGCAGATTGAAGTATTTACAAGTTCCTGTTTGTCAGAATATAATGGGCAGTGTAGTTCCTCCTCATCTTCTTGATTCAGCAACTCTGGAGCAAGAGCCTTCTTTCTTATATCTTCCTCGGTGGCGGACCTATTGTCTGAATGCGATTCCCTTTGAGCCATCGATAGTTTAACCGACGAAGTCTTATCATTAATTGCTTCAAAACTATCTTCTTGGTCATCTGGAATCAAACTTCCTTCAACGACTTGTCCCTTCACCTTTAAGAATAATTTATTGGTACCTGCATCCAAATTGACTCTATATCTCTTGAAGAAGGGATATCCAAATAACAAATCTGCTTCTAAATTCTTCACTACGTAGACTTGATTCTCAAAAGTGTGTCCTGCAATTTCAAAAATAATGGTTCGACATCCTACAATACGGAATCTCTCATGTCCAACAAAATCCTTTAACCTTATTCCTGGACATCTTTGCACTTTCAAGCCTGATAATCTCTCTCTGAGCTTTACCCAAACATTGTAATTCATGACGGTGCATTCGCTTCCTGTATCCAAAGTACGTCTTATTTTTAATCCTAAAACTTCTATTAGAATTTCTGGTTTCTTGCTGCAATTCCCAGTTACTTTGAAAACATTAAACAATTTCTCTTCTTCTGAATTTGGATAAGAATTTAGATCTAGATTTAAAACATCTAAATTTTCATTAGTAATTAGTTTGTCTTCTTCGCTCTCACAAACATCAAGATTGTGTCGCGTTGTAGAAGTCTTAGATTTCCATTAAAACTTTGGTTGATCGGTGTGGGGCTCTTATCTTCTTCTCCTCCATTCCTTCGGGATAGCTCTAGATTCCTTATTCGAGGTTGATGATTTCTTCGTTCATCAGTTCGTTGTTGATCGGCTTTCCATCCTTCCATTTGTTAAGATGCTTCGAACTTTCCCAGGAAATTCGCGAGTTGGTCTATGTTGGAGAGATCTCGAGTTAGTACCAGTTGTCGCACTTGTGAAGGTAATTGGCCAATGATTAAGTTCAGAACTTCAGATTGGTTGATGTTTTCCGTCAGATTGCAGTATCCTGCATATACCTCCGAGCAATATTCCTCCAATGATAACCCTGCACCTTTGCAATAATGTTTATTCCTCA
This sequence comes from Lepisma saccharinum, assembly GCF_977018435.1. Lineage (NCBI taxonomy): Eukaryota > Metazoa > Arthropoda > Insecta > Zygentoma > Lepismatidae > Lepisma > Lepisma saccharinum. The sequence continues at coordinate 10,587,439 of NC_139252.1, forward strand.
GGGCATTCATTTCCCTTTGTTTTGCTTCAGGTGATGCGTATTGCTTTCTAAATACAGAGCGGAAATGTTCAAAAGTTTTCCATCTATTTTCGTTTGCCATAAACCAAGCCTTGGCTTTACCCACCATTAGCGAAGGGAGGACTTTTAGTCGAGACATCATGGGCATTTTCATAAAATCCATATAAGTATTTATCTCTTCCAGGTACCTCTCAGCGGATACTGAATTTATTTCTCCATTAAACTTGGTGAGGGAATTGACGTCAGATATTCGGAGAATTCGATTGGATGAATGGTTTAAGTAGGAAGTATCTTCTACCATTTTTCCGTAGCGTAGTCTCTAGTTCGTCTTATTCTGCCACTCCTTCTTTGCTTCTTTCTTTGGCATGATTCAGAATGTTAGGGAGATTCGGAACTGGAAGAATGAGAGGAGCAAGAGGTTCTTATACATATCTTCTTAGGCAGAGTTTCCATCTCTTCATTCCTATTCTCCTTGCCTAGTTGTAAGGTTTCCAACTTTGAGGTTAACGTTTTTATAATTTCAACTTGTTGTGTTTGGGCCTCTTTTGTCAGTCTTATTTCACCCTCCAAATTTACAGACATTTCCTTTTGACTTTCCTTCAGCTAAGTCATTTCTTGGTTCAAGCTTTCTTGTAGCTGTTTAAAACGGTCATCATTTATCTGCCGATCTTCTCTCCTTCTTTCCACCTGTTCTTCATATTTTTCTTCTCTCTCTTTTCTGATTTAAGCTATCGCTTCGGATATTTATTTTCCTAGATTTATTTTAAAATCTTCAAACATTTTCTTACTCATTTCTCGTTCCCTTTCTCTTTCTGCTTTCTGTTCAATCAAACGTGCGAACTTTGGTCACTCATTTCTCGTTCTCTTTCTCTCTCTGCTTTCTGTTCCACATCTCGTTCACCCAATTTTTCGATCAAACGTGCAAACGTTTGGTCATTTTCTTCCTTGTCCTTTAATATTTGCTCTTTTTCTTCTTCCCTTTCTTTTAATCTTTATTCTCTTTCTGCTTTCTGTTCCACATCTCGTTCACCCAATTTTTCGATCAAACGTGCACACTTTTCGTCATTTTCTTCCTTGTCCTTTAATCTTTGCTCTCTTTCTTTTTTCCTTTTCTTTCTTAAAATCAGTCATAAAGGAGATCATCACTTTCCCCCCAAATATCACCTTTTGGGGTTGGTGTAACTTGTTTTTCCATGCACTGTCTACATTTAACGCCTACTTCCGCTGCTACGTCAGATCCTGGGGTTTTATGTGCGCAACTTTCATGAACGTATCTGTTGCAGCCGGAGCATGGTAATAAGTTTTCGTCCTTCTTTTCTTGATTCGTACAGCAAACGAGACTCTCCTATTGCTGCCTGGTCAAAGGTCTCTGGGAAAATATCATCTTTGCTTCTTCTGTTTTTGGAATGGGCTTCTTCTTCCGTTTCTGGAACAGGCTTCTTCTTTTCTGCTGGGCCACGAAGATCCACAGGTAGTTGCTTCGATGGTCCTGGTCACGGTCGCCAAAATTCACTGACACGCACCTTCTGCCTTTAGGCCTTTAGGTTAGTCTTGTTATAACCCTTTTATCGGACTTCTCAAAGGTTTCCAAGGGTTAGTAGGACCAAGCCCTTGCGCGGTCTGTGATGTAGGATTTATTTTTAATTATCACCTACGTAGGTTTGAAATGAAAGATCCTTAAGATCTTTTACTCGAAGATTTATTTATACTTCCGATGCTATACAAACACTTTTTCAAACAGACAATTCACCCGGTACAACTTGTAGGCCTAAACCTATTAGTTGTACCGAAGTTTATAACCCTGGTCTTTTGATGATGCAGGAGAACGCCTTATTCAGAGTTGGGTTTGTGGAATATCTGCCAAATGGAGTACAAGTACACCAGCCAATCCGAAGATTGAAGCAAGATATTACCCAACGTCCAATGAACCATCAGCCTTTCGGCAACCAGGAGAATATCCCGTAGGCTTACAATAGTCTAGCTCTTTTATATCATAATTTTGTTTACAATTTACCAAGGTTACTACATAATTGTTTTATATTTCCATAGTTTCAACATTTTTTCCGGATTTAACTTATACAATACATTACATATTGTAACATTAACAATAACACTTTAGTAAAGAAAAGATTCCAACATAGATTAATACAATACAGATTGAATAGTTTTTGCTTGAAAAAGCATGTGTTGATAGGGGCGACACAATTCCACCATCGTCGTTTGAAAATAGTTGAGAGTACTGGTTAATTTAGGCACTGAGACAGGGGTTGTAAGTTGGACATCTCGTAAGTAAGAATGTAGCACATGGCCTGTCAGGTTCTATGTTGTACTCAGTAACTGTTTTATATTACGGTGTGTTAGAAGTGACTATGCTTTTATTTCAACATTCATCAGGTTAAGTCCTCCAACTTGTTCAGGTAGACACAGTGTCTCATATGTGACCCGTAATACATGTGCTTGCCAAGTAAATTTTGTTGCTATACACCGTATTTCAGCAGCTTTTGGTTTGGGGAGTTCTCGGATTTGCGCTACATACCACACTTTAGAGAAGAGAAGCACATTAACGTAGGTTAATCTGGTTATTATTTATACTTCCCGTCACAGATCTAGAAATGTTCCATGTCGGAGGCATGTCACTACATGATTATATTGTTTTACTTTATTTTCTGTTAAGGTGGTACCAAAAACTATTCCTAACGTCGTCAAGCTCTTTATAATCTCATAGACAGAGGACCTATAACAATGTGCTCGGTGCTTTCCCAGTTGTAGAATTTTCGATTTTTTGTAATTCACCGTCAAGCCCGTTATTTCTTGTGTTGCTTCAACTACTTTTTGTACTGATTTCAGATCATTTCATACTTTGGACTATAATCACATCGTCTGCATAAGTCAGGTTTCGATGTGTTTGGGCCCGACCCTGTGGCCGAATGGTTAGCACATCGCGCTGCGACGCCAAGGGTCCCGGGTTCGAATCCTGGTCGGGCTTGGTTATTTGTAAATGTCCATTCATCGATTTCATCATTTCATCACTCATCCCCATCTTCGCAAATTAGCCAAGAGGCACAAAACGCGAAGTAAAATAAACTAAATCAATCAATCAATCAATCAATCGATGTGTTTGAGAATATAGTTCTATTCCTTTTACCTCATCCTGTAGCCAGTTTATGATAGGTGTTATCGCTAATCAAAAGGCGAGAAGTGAGAATTGACATGTCTGTCTAAGGCCTTGTTGCAAAGGAAACTGTTTCGTAAGCGTTCCATTTAAATTAAGCTTTAATCTCGCTGGGAAATAGAGACCTCAAACTGCCTCGATAAATTTGTCTCCTAGCCCAATTTTTTGTAATAACGCAAATAGATAATCAAGTGTTATGGAATCAAATGCACTTGTAAAATCTAATGCTAAAATTGCTGTTGTAGATTCCTTTTCATCTTGTGTTAAGGCTACTATTTCTCTCAAGGTAGTTAATATTTCAAATATTCTTCCTTTCTTTCCAAATACATGTTGTTTCTTACCAATTATTTTATCTGTATATAGCTGCAAACGATAAGTAAAAAGGTTTGCGTACATTTTATCGTCTGCACATAACAACGTTATTGGCCGGTAATATTGTAAAGATTGACAGCGGCCAGGTTTCAGTACCAATCCATAACTTCTAACAAGCTTGAGGGACCCATCCGTTGACCCCGAAAAACGTCGTTCATCCATCTTGTCACTAAGTCTTTCAACAGGGTCCAAAATGTTTGAAATAGTTCCATGGGAAAGCCATCTCAATGCCACCCGCTTTATTACTTTTTTCCTGTTATTTCCGCTTGCTTTACTTCGTCCATTGTAAAGGATTGTTGCAGCGTTTTGTTGTCTTCCTTTGTTATCTTCGGAATGTAAATAGCGAGAATAGTAGTGTAAATGTATTGTTTCAACGCAGCACTTGGTACGAGCTCTTTTTTAGCCTCTTTTTTTTATCAAGAATATCAGTTTTTGACATATTTTGACAATTTTTTGTCGATGTTTTAGCGGTTAGCGATGTTTTTAGTAAAATTCCCTTTTTTTCCCTTTTTTCCCACCTCGCACTTGGTACGAATGCCACGATCTTACGTGATATAACTTAACCTATCCTTTTTTATTACGTGCTAAACTACACGAGAGCCTCTACTAGTAGTGTATATGGCCCGGTTGAGAAACACCAAGTGACTCTCACAAAAACCTTAAAAACTCACTTTCTCTCCACGTTCCGCGCCTCATTTATTGCGCTGACGATGTTCCGCAGCGTAGAAAACAGAACCAAAACATCAAAAACTCACTTTACTCATTTGGGGATCACCAAAATCTCAAAAAAAAAACTCACTTTCTCTCATTTATTGCGCTGATGATGTTTGTTTCACAGCGTGTTTATATATCGTGACCTTTGTAAACCTCTCTCGGGAACGATGTGTAGTGGACTTTAGAGAGTTCTGCGCCCTTAAGTGAGGTTCAGTGTTAGCAACCCCCTAATGAAAAGTGGACAGAAAAAAAAAGGTCTGGCATCACTTTTTAAGCTATTTTTTACCTCCTGCTCTTATGCTAACTCGTCCTTTGACCTACACACTTTTGAAATGACTTACGACATTTTTTCCTATAAGTCTGCTGTCTCCTCCTACTGTAAGGTCCCTCAGTGTAATCTACTACGACCTTGTGTGCTCTCAGCGTAATCTGCTACGATGTTTTTTTTTGTTTTGTTTTTTTTTTAAAAAAAAACTCATGTGTGATCTTCTGCGGTGTGTGTGTGTGTGTGTGTGTGTGTGTGTGATAATCAAAATTATTTTTGTTAAGGCCATATCAAAAAAGAGAATAAAATATATCCTGCCAGAGAGTGGGGGGTGCGTGGTGCCCAACAACCACTTCTAAATGGTCATGGCTATCAAAGCCACGCGCGCCTCTGTATAGAGTTTCATGAGTTGTTATTATTTTTTTTTTAATTTGCGCACCGAGCTAACTTACATTGTATTTTATATAACCTTGTTGATTTTTTTTAGTATGTGGCAATTATTTTTTTACGAATTATTTTTTAAAACTGTTCCGTCACCCTCTCGTTCTTCACGTCGTACGCGAAAGACTTCTCTGCAATCAGGATGACGCTGCACAGAGTATCGGCAGGTAGCGCGTCGTGGAACTCGCACACGATCTTGATGTTGGTGCGGTCGTTAACCACCACCTGCTTCCTTTTTGTGGCATTGATGACGAACATCGGCCTGCGTGCTTTGAATTCGCTGGGCCCGTAGTACACGTCCACGCTTCCTTCGGTCACGCGCTTGTAAGCCGTGTAAGCTTCGTAAAGTTTGAGGTAATCGTCTTTGGTCATGTCGAGGTTGTAATTCTCGCGTGGGAACACTTCGTTCCTGCCGTTCTTGAGATAAACGTTCTTGATCTTGCAGTCGTCGAACTTGCTGGAATCTTTTTCCTGATTCTTATCGCGCCCGGTCTGAAAGAGTACAATGACGAAATCTGGCATGTCGAACTGTATGTTGTTGAACTGCGTCGTCACGTCGAATTCCATGTGACTTCCCGACGCCATCTTCTGCACGCACTGGTAACCGTGAAAGTGAATCGGCACCTGCGGACTCTTCAAGATCTCCGCTTTGTACTTGAGGGCGTACTTCGTTTCGTATTCCACGATCGGCATTCTCAACTCCATGCTCCGGATGACGCATTTCGCCGCTTCGGGTAGAGTGTTGGCTATCGGCGTGCCGTCGGCGTTCAAGTTGGTGTATCGCATCAGTGCGTCGTTGTCGTTGGCCGCTCTTCGAAACGTGATCCTCAGACCTCCCTTCCACATGATCTCCTTGTAGTCCGAGAAGAATCCCGGCAGCAGACGCATGGGAAAGAGTACCGTGTGATTTCTCGTCGATATGTTGGTCCCCGCTTCGAATCCTCCCGCCTGATAGTATGCTGCGTCCGTTTTGGATAATTTCAATGTTCCCACTGCCGTCGACGTGATGCCCGGGTAATCTATTCTGTCGATGACGGTGTTGTGTTTCCTCACCTCCACCTGCGAGAACAGGTGAGGCACGAAGTTGTCCACGAGTTTCAAATTTGCATTTTGCGGAAACGCTTCTCCGCTTTCCTTCTTCACCACGTCGAATTGAAGGTAGAGGTCCGCTCTGTGAGGATGAACGAACCCGTCGCCTACGTCCACGTCGTATTCGATCTCCCGGTTCGCTTCGTTCAAATTGGCGAACGTGCGACGGTTGGGAGGAAAAGATTGCAACTCGTAACTTTCGATTTGCTCCATGATGTATGGTTATTTATTATACGTTGATCTCTACGATGGCAGTGGTCGTTGCACCTGCGAAATCCACCACGTCTCCTTTTTCGTTCTTCACCACCAACTCTATGTCGTCTATGCGGTTGCGACATACTGGAAAATAGATCGGCGAAGAGGGTGTGTAGATGATCGGTTCCATGAATTCGGAACTTGGTTTGAAAGTGGCTATGATTCCCGTCTGCTTGTGACTTCCTAACAATCCGTCCGAGGATTTCGTGATCATGCCTTCGGCCACGTTGCAGTGTACGTTCAAAGTTTCGATGGCTAAGAATTTAGGAATGTTGGTTGCTACGTGCTTGATGCCAGCTTCGAGTTTGGTGTCGTTCTCGAAACCTAAAAGTTCGCCCATGGTGCCCAGGTCCACGGTCTCCGACGCGGATACGATTTCCACTCTGTGCGTGACCGAATTTTGAGAAAGGTACTTGCCTTTGGGTAACTGAGCTTGCAAAGTAGAAAGATTGTATTGACCTGGCGAGACGACGATATGTTCGCTTCCGACGCTAATTTTGTTGTTGTGATGCGTGACGTTAGGTATGAGGTACATGCTGTAGAATGCATGCAGAGCTACGGATTTAGGATAGACGATGTCGTCGTGCAGCGTGAGTTTCAAGATCAAAGATTCGCTCGTGAGATGGAACACGCCCATCGTGTTTGAGGTTCCACAATGCTTTCTGGAAATCTTCCACCGATGGCTTATTTATTTTAGAGAGAAACGCGAGCATGGAGAGGCAGAGATGACCGCAGTTCACGTCTCCTAAATTTTGAATGCGTTCGTCGTTGTAGTATATAGAGGGATTGTTCGTTTTGAGATAACGAGCTAAATTTGTAGGTGGAACACCTCCGAAAGAATCGAAAACGAATGCTTTGTTATCGTCGTTTTTGTGGTAACATATCCAATGCGTGCCTGGATTTTCTTGACTGTCCAAGTTGACTACTCCACATTCTCTTCTTTTAACGGTTGAAGGTAACGAGTCGGACATGAAAACGCATCTGAAGTTTTTGATTTGTAATGGTTCGATCAGAGATTCAATGTCTCGGTTGGTGAGTGCTGCTGTTTCTTTTTTTTAAACTTTTTCATCACCCCCTTCCCCCCTTTCTTCTCCATGGCCAGATTATGACGTTTCTGTTCTTCCAATTCCGCCTTGTTCTTCTTCGAGTCGATGACGGTTTTCGCGATGGCGGCGCTACCCCCAGCCAAACTTCCAACGGCCCCCAAAGCCGCCAGGATGGCCGGGATGCTGAATATGAACCCTCCGATCTTTTGCTGTTTCCGCGAACGCTGCAAGCGTCTCAATTGAGGTGTGCTGAGAAGTAATTTCATTCCGTGTCCTTTCGACAAGCAAGAACGTTTCTTCTCGCGTTGTTTCTTGGTGAGTAACCCATCCAGGGCACCTAGATTTTTTAGATTCGAATATGGTATCTGGTACACGACACCCTTGGGCTTCATGTTGATGCTCTATATGTAATTTTTTTTTCACGGTATGTTATTTATATATATAAATGTTCTGAGATATTTTTTTTTGTTTCGTGTAATTTTTTTTCACGGTATGTTATATATATATATGTATGTTCCGAGATTTTTTTTTGTTTCGTGTAATTTTTTTTTTCAAGGTATGTTATTTTATATATACTCCGCGCAGCGTCGTTAAACAAATTCTATTACATGCTTTGTTTTCTTGCCAAGAAGTTCCTTTGTCCCCTTGTACACGATTCGAGTTTTGTTCTCGATTAAAATAGATAGCTTCTCGTCGGATAACATGTTAGCGTATCGATCTGGTAAAAATAGACTGTATTGTGCGTTGAGCAACAGACGCACCTTGGGACCATACTGGGTAGAAACGATTGAACCGGAAGTTATCGTGTAAGGTTTGTCGACTTCCAATTCCTGAATTTTTACATATTCGACTGACAAATTTAGCATTTGTTTTAATGCTTGGAGATCACTCATTTTTTTTTCACTCATATCGAAGGAGAAAAATTTTCAGTGTGTGTGTTAGAGAAATTTAATTTTTTTTTCACAATGTGTGTTATTTATATATACACCTAAGATTATTTTTTTTTCACGATGTGTGTGTTATTTATATATCAAGTTTTGACACGTATATATATATTATTATTTTTTTTTAACGGAGGAAGAAAGTCCGTGCTTCGGAAAACGCGATGATGTGCATGATGATTTCTTCGGTCTCCTGTTTAGACTTGCGCCAATCATCCGTGTATCGTCTTCTTCCCTGCCTCGCCTCGTGAAGTTCATCCAACTTATCGTTTAATTTTTTCCCTGCAGCCGAAAGAAGAGTGTCGAGATCACCGCACCTCATGCCACTGATCTCCCGAAGACGGTCCTTGACATCCATTTCACAAGGGATGCGAAAATACGGCGTTGATCTCGCTACGATTAAAAGTTTATTAACATCTCCGTTTACTACCTGTTTGAAAATTTTACATAGCAGTTCGTGCGGCAAATCGGTTATACGAGACATGTTGTTTTTTTTCTGTATGTTATTTATTTATACACCCCACCCAAATTTTGTTTCGTGTTCATGGCGATGGTGGTGCCCAGTGCTGCAACTCTTTCACCCAGCGAAGCGTCTCTGCTGACGAACCTTTCGAAAGCTGCATGCTCCAATTTCTTGTCTGCTTCGTGACGTGCGTCCAGATCGGTGCGAGTGTTGTTGTAGGCGATGTCGTGATCTTTGCATGCGGCGTCCAACGGATTCACACCCTTGTCTCCTCTCTCCAATCTTTTCTCGAGTTTGGTACCCGGTCCGCAGTACTGATAGCCAGGTAAATGCATCTCGAAAGGTAACTTGTTGATGATGTCGTTCACGAGTCATTTTCCTTCGGCCACGTTCCAGAATCTCGGAGGCAGCGAGTTGATGATTTTGATGAGGTAACCTATGCCCTTGTCGTCGTTCACGATGAAGTTGGAAAGTTTTGTGCTGATCATGTCCACGATGCCAACCTTCTCGTTGTAGAAATTACGATTGCCTGCATTCTCTTCGCCGGCTATCACCAACAACCTGTCTATGAGCTTGCGCACGTCGTCCAAACAAACGAATTCTTTGGGCAGGGTGTTGTAGCGTTTGACGCCGCTGCCTGTTTTGACCTGGTTCCATATCGGCTTGATGAGGTTCTTGTACTTCTCGCCGCTGCTGGATTTGACGCGATTCTGCGTAGCGTCGTTGTTTTGGTACAAGGCATCCGTCATGATCAAAATTTCCTTGTAACTTTGGTAATCTTCGTCGGTGTAATCTTTCGGCTGCTTTTTGGCAACGAGTTCCCACAGTCCCACCGTACCCGGATACCTGTTCCAACTATCCTTATCGCCTAAATTAACTTTAATGTCATTGCCTTCGAAGGTCACCTTCGATTTTCCAATCTTCCACACCACGCCACCGCCGCCTTCGTTGCTCTCCATACTCGGATACAAACCGAACACTTCGTCCTTGTCGAACTTCCCCGTGCTCAGGTAGTCTCGTGCCAAAGGTCCCAACTCGATCTTATCCGAAGACGTGCTACCTATGGCTCGACGTCGTGCCGGTACGTCCTTCAGTTCGAACGGCGTCGAAGGAATGCTCGAAATGGGCGTGGGTACGGCGTAACTTTTAGCTGCGAGCGGTACGAGTTCGTTGATCAAATTTTTATTTTGTTCCGTGACACTTTTAATTTCTTTACCTAGATCGCTGATGGCATCGATCACAGGTTGATCTTGACGTTTCTTCTCTTCGTAGGATCCGCGATTCTCGGATTTCCAACCTTTGAAGCGTTTCACGAGGTATTCCCGCAACTTGAGATTTTCGTCTTCTTGAAATTGACGTTTTGACATTTTGCTATATACGTTGAAACGTTTTTGAAACGTCGAATTCTCAGCCTACACGTTCGGTTCTCCTAGTTTTCTTGCCGTCACCGCTTGACACTATCCACTTTTTCTAACACTCACTTTTTGTTGTAATGGTTATTTATATATGCTTGTCAGACGTTTGAAAAAATAGAACGTTTTTTTCAAATTTTTTTTTTTAGATTCTCACGACCTTTTGATTTTTTTTTTGGGATTTTCTTCTTGTTGCAAATCTGAAATTTTCCTCTTGTTAGCCTTTGAGACGTCTAGATAAACGTTTATTTTATTCCTATATTTTCCATGGTTTGCCTTTCGAGTCATGTCGATGGTCACGAATCCGAAATCTTCACTGTTCCAGCAAGAAGAACAGCGTTCCGAAAATAGATTGTAATTCATGTCAGCCCCTACGTAATCATCGTGTGCGTGTTTTAAATTGGTGTGGTCTTGTCGAAACAAACATATGAAATTAGCGTTGTCGCGTAGCAGTTGTTTCGGAACCTTGGAAAAAGTTTGTGCCAGGTAGAAACAATCCATTCCTTTGTGACGACCTCGAGTGAAAAAATTACGAATCTCGTTTTGATTTTCCAAGATCATGTCGTCGAACACCACAACGGAATTCTCGAGACAATCGTCCAGTGGAATGATTTCTGTTGCGAAAGTTGCAATGCCCAGTCCCTCGTACTGTTTCATAAGTTGCTGGTATTTCGGTTGTTCGAGACTTTTCGAGAATACGTAGAGGTGTCTGTTTTCCCAGTCTAACCAATTGGGTGACAGGATAAAATTATCAATGAGCAGTGTCGGCTTTCCGCACCCCGAAGGTCCTACGATCAGACACCGTATGCTGTCGGGGAGCAATTCGCCGTTCCTTTTCTTCGTTCGATTTTCCGAATCAGGTAGACGTTTCACGACATTCCACGCACTCATAGAATCACTTCGTTTGAATCGATCCAACTCGTGTCCGGAAGTCCCAGCCATTTCACCAAAAGTTTGTCCCCTCTCTTACGCAAAACTTTTTCGATAAGGTACGTGTCGGGGTATTTAGTTTTAGAGAGTTCCTCCTCGTAGAAGCGCCCCAATAAAATGTCACCGCCACTGTCCTTTATTATATACGTGTGACGGTTCCCGGGTAGAACTCGAACCACGGTAAAAAGTTCCGTGCTCCAGTTTCGTGTGAAACCCCTGTCGAACGTTCGCTTCAATTTACTCACCCTCACCTGGTCTCCAATTTTGTATTTAGGTTTTTTGTCGTGGGCGTGTACTTTGGACAGTAAACGCTAGAAATTAATCGCTGCTCGTCGGACTTGGTAACGTCAGCTGGCTTCATGCCTATCGTTCCGTGCACCGTGTGATTATAGTCGTTAACGAGTTCCGGAAGAATGGTGACCCACTTGTAGCTTCCCTGAAGCGTGAAGCGTGACCACATGCGCGATTTCAGAGTGCGATTGAATCTTTCCACGATGCTGGCCTTGACGTCACTGAAGGTCGAGCAATGTCATACGTCGTGTTTCCGAATAAACTTTTGGAATACGGCATTGTAGAATTCCTTCCCCTTGTCCGTGTGCAGAAACCGAGGTCGTCTGCCGCCGCTTTCGCGAAAAATTGTCTTGAATGCTTCCGTGACGCACGTTCCTGTTTTCGCCTTCAAAGGTAGAGCCCATGCGAATTTCGAAAACGTGTCTATGACGGTGAGGAGGTACTTGTTGCCCTTGTTCAATTTATGTACGTTTTTTAACTTCCCGCTACTCATCTCGACGAGGTCGCTTTCCCAGAGGTCATCGATTCCCTTGGTCACCACCGCCAAACGTTCGTAGTTGCGGCGTGCAGGTTTATGCAATTCTTGGACGATGGCTTGCCTAGACATTTTTAGAGATTACGTTTGAAGAGAAGCACCAGGGTGATGGGATTCAAAGAGGGTGGCACCTCACCTGTGTTTTGAATGATCAGCTTATCGCCGGCACTCACGTCGAAAACGGTAAGATCTTCGTCTTCGTGTATTTCATATATGTTGCGCGTTTCGTTCCAACGTGCCAGAGGAATGTTTCCTGCTTTCTGGACACCACGATTCGATATTAAGGTCATGGTGGGAACGCTAGCTTTTCTGCCGTGAGACCAGTACGAAAATTCGTTTATCTGAATCGTGCCATCGAGGAGAAACTTGTAGTACGGATGATAAGGATGTAACATGTACAGTTTGTTACCTTCGACGAACGTGGAGATTCTCTGTTGATTGGGAACGCTGTTGATTTCGATGGCTTGCAGAGAATGCAGTTTAGCGAATTTAGTATCGACGCTAACGAGGTTGCTGTGATGCTGACCCAGTGTATTTTGTACGGGCAACAAATGTTCGACGATGGTATCCGTTACTGTAGAAAATGACGGTTTGATTTTCACTTCCACGTTCAACTGCTTGTAGTTTTCGTTGAGTTCTTGCAGCTTGGCACCGAAAGAGGCCAGCGTCGATTCCTGCGTGGATTCCAGCACTCCAACTTGATCTCTGATGTTGACGACAATACTCTGAAGGTTCTCTACTTGATTCAATTTCGAACTTTTCTCGGTAAGATCGTTCACGATGCTTCGCATCTCGGTAAACTGCGTGTGAAGGTCGGCGACGCTCTGCGAAGTGGGCAGCGTCGACACCAGCGAAGCAAGTTCGTCTCGAATCTGTTCCACGTTCCCCGTTTCCGTTTCCAGTCGTTTCAGCATACGTGATATGTTCCTTTTCAAAGCGTGCAATTCTTTGGAGGTGGGGAGATTGGCCACCCTACTCTCGAGATCGCTCAACGAACTTTTGACGTCGCTCGATTCGGATAGTGCCGTCACGGCCGTTTTCAATTTTTCCAAATTTTCGCTCGAAGGCACGCTCGTCCGTAACGATTCCAAGTTACCCTGTATGTTGTCCAGTACTTGATGAAAATGAGCAAGATTCGTTTCGACGTTCAAATTTTCCAAATATTGGATCTTCTGCTGAACCGTGCTTAACGTGTCTTGAATGCTCGTCAACGCGCTCGCTTCAGCGTGAATATTTTTAATTTCTTCGTTGATCAACTCCAGAGACGCCTGAAGCATAGCGATGGTGGTTTGAATGTGTTCGAAATCTTGATAGGCCTCCAATTGAATTTTTATGTTCGCGACGCTTTTACCGATGACCTGCAGTTCGTCTGACGATGGTAGGTTCGTCATGGTATCTTCCAAAGTCTGCAACTTGGATTTAATTTCTTGCAACGTGCCGGTGAATTCTTGTTGTAATTTGGAAACGACGACGTGCAAGCGTTCTACATCAATATCGTTCACGACGGTTTGAAGTTCAGAGAAATTCTTTTCTATTGCCGAAGTTCGTTCTTCGATTTCGAGTTTCAATTTTTCCAAATCTTCATTTTTCGATTGAAATTGCTGTAATTTGGCCAAATCATTTTGAAGCGAATCCACGCTCAACTGTATATTTTGAACGTTGTCGTAAGAAGGTACGTCGACATAATTTTATATGAGCGTTTTCAGTTCGGAATCGATTTTCAGAATGGGATCGAGACATTGCGTTTGGAGCGTAGCGATCTCGGACTCTAAACTTTTGTTTAAGGTCTCATGCAAAGCGATCAAATCGCTCCTCAACTTTTTAATTCGGACGTCCAACATGAGAATCTCTTCTGCGTGGTCTACACGCTTGGTGTTGCCGAAAATGTCGTTAGGCATTTTTGGTTAACGGTTATTTATAATAGGATAGACGATTCGTAATTCTACGAAGAGAGGAACGAGTTTATCGTAATCTCCTAGGAGTTCCACGTAAAGATAATCTCCTGCAGAAACATCGTACGTAATGTTAGAAAGCATCTTGTCGTGCTTCATTCGAAAAATGTTCTTGCCGGTAGAAATTTTAATATTTTTCGCCTCTTCGTTCTCCGGATTCACGGTGATTTGAAGTTTCCCACCGATCGGAATTTCGTAGAAATGTAAATTGTTGTTGAAGATGTAAAAAGTTTTGCCGACGTCCTCGTCGAATTTTGTCCAAATGCTGTTGAGGCGAATAATCAGTAGACCGTTGAGTTTAGTTAACACGGAAGGTAGATCTGTCGTCGTGCGGTGTACAGTCTCCATGTTTGTTTGCTTTCGGAAACCAAAGAGATTCATTGTCCTTGCTATTTATTTTATTGTGTATGTGAGACAGTTTAAGTTTATTATTTTTTTTCATTTGCATTGCCTACAATTTTTACTAATTTCTAAACGATAGTGTCCCCAAGGCAACGTGTGGATTCCACAAGACAAAATGCATCTTTTATCGTCATGCGGATCTAATGCTACTTTCCTAACTTCGTTTGTTGTAATCACGTGGTCTACACTTTGGATTCTTTGTTCTATATTTAGTATCGTCGATTGTGAGTAAAGGCAATCGATGTAATCGTGGAAGGTGAGTTTGTTCTCCTCCGTATTCTTGCCCACACCTTTTGCTTTCTTCGTGACGCTACTCTCTGTTCTCATGGCATACATCTTCGAACGCAAACCCGCAAACTCGACAATAATATCACCGTTACATTCATCTTTCAGTTTACCTAGGACTTTTTTGTTACGAGATGGAATTCCAAATCTGTTGGGTTGAGGATACGCAGAAGTATCGAAATACTCGAGCAAGGAAGGATTTTTTATGTCTTCATAGAGGTTAGGTGTTTGTATGCTGTAAATGAAGCTGTCGGTGTCCGTGTACAAAAGTGATATCTTATCATTGAAGAAGGGTTTCATCACGTCATAATGAAATTCGAACATGTAAAGTTTCGACAAGTCGAGAACCGTTGCGCCAACGTAAATTGGTTTTCTGAATTTCATCAATTTTATATCTAGATTGAAAAGTGCCAAATTCTCGTTGTAAATTTTTCTCGACTTTTATCTAGGATCGGCTATCCACTTCCGACATTTATTCTTATCCGAAACCAATTTCACGTCTACGTGATTCCGCACGTTTTCCATCGTCTTGCCATACACCGCGTTATTCATCAATTTAAAAAAAATCTTTGTCTAAATCGGAAGTGGCAACCGTCCTATGTTGCGTGTTTGTTTCAATGTACGGTTTGAGCCACTCGGAATGTTTAAACCTGAGGACTCTTCTAACATTCGCTACCTTAGCACCCTTCCCGATCAAGAATCGGAGATCGAGTAATGAACAACGTATCTCCTTTTGCCCTCTAGAGGCAACAAAAGCTTGCATTGATTAGAATGAGGCGAAGATTTGAACTCGGATGCCGGTGGTAAATCGCTGAACAGATCGTGTAAATGGTCGGGGAATTCGATATCCACCTCTGCGAAGAAGCCATGCTCGCTATCGTCGAAATTTTCTATGTCTATTGATGCCCATTCGAATCCCCCGTAAGGAAGTTTCTGAACCATGGCATGTCCGTAGAGATTATTAACGTCGGCGTAGAAGATGTAATTCGATGCTCGATTTGAATCGTAATCTTCTTTCATGTGTACGTTATTAGCTTTTGCATGTCTCTGTACGCATTGCACCATTCCACCTCGTATCCCTCTTTCGATAAATAGCAACATGTCAACGTCCGATATCAGTTCCAGCTTGACCTTTGTCTGGAATAACATTGCCGACCACGCTAATCCCGGTAGACTGTAGAAATACGCTGGATCTAATTTTTAAATATTCGTTGCCGTTTTCCTGAACGCTTGAAAAACATCCGCGAGTATCGTCACGTCTAATTTTAAGTATGCGTCGTGGTAGTCTCCGAGTGTCCTACATTCTAATTTCTCCCACATGAGTTGCGCGTGTTGGTATTCTTCGTCCGTGATTCCTTTCTCTCTGAGTCTGCTGTAAAATTCTCTTGGAAGTGGAAGAGCGTCGTCGTTAAATTTAGAATTATCACTATCATATTCGTAAGGATAAACCCCTTTACGTCTAACGAGTTCTATGTCTACGTTGGGAAAACTAGCTTTTGTAATTTTGAATTGTTCGTCTAGAAGTTTGCCGGCAAGAGCGTCCAGGCTGGCAGAGAGAAATCTGTACGAATCCAGAAACCTCATCTCGATGGTATTTTTTAGTCTCGGGAATGATAACTTTCTTACTTATGGAGATGTATCGTTCTTCGTTTTGAGCAAGAATATCTATTTTTTGAGTGTCGTATCCGAGTTTCCTAATTAAGGGATGAAAATCGTAATTAGAACCATTGTGAAAGAATATGGGGACGAATTTTGGTTTTTGGATTTTGAGGTTGCATGCATTACAGATTCCGCTTATGAAGCGACCGTCCGTATGCGAATGGTGAAACACTTTACGATTGTCGTCCGTGAAGTGGTTATCGCACACAGGACACTTGACAGTGTCATAGTAATTTTGAAGTTCGATAGCAGATAACGGAAGCATCGGTTTCGATGTTTGCAGCATGCATCCAATTTTCCCAACCTCCTCGATCATCCTTTCGAAGAAGCGTTCGATTGCATCGGGTCCTCTGTATACGTACGGTTCATCTATTTTATCCCGTCGCACGACAACGTAACCGAAACTGTTTGGTTCGTGAAGCTGGTAAGGTGTGGTGGAATAAACTTCGGGATCCGGATCGCAGTACGAGAGTGGTTTGAGGAACGCCTCGAAATCAGCAACGATGATGACCGGATGTTCCAACAATGCCTTGTGCATTTTGAATTCTTCCACTTCGTTCTTTTCGGGCATCAACATTCGAACCGGTCTATTGTCGCCGCAATATATTTTATGTTCGGCAAGTTTATCGATAGAAATCTGACGTCCGGTGTATTTTCGATAATCGGATTGTTGTCGATCGTTGAACGTGGTTAGACATCTCGGGCAAACTTCGATGTGGTTTGCATACTTGGTTGATTGACTTCTGACCAAACGTGATAGTGAACGAATGAGACAGTAATGGTGAACCCTGTCGTTTGAAATAAGAAGAAGATTAATCACACGAGCATCGTCATCGTCGACTTCGCTTATCCTGACGGGATGCACGACATGTTTATCCAACGTGTAGGAATACACGTTGATGATTAAGCGTTTTTCTTCTGCATCTCGTGCTCGTGTTTCGAATTTTGATATATCAGAAATGGTACCGGGTATTCGATGCCAGTCATTGCATTTTCCAGTTCGGGTTCATGCTGCTTGTAATGATAAACTTGTTCTGGATGATTTGACCAATGAATCGGGTGAAGTTCCGCCAACACACACCAAAGAAAACACTTGTTATCGCTGTTCTGTATATTTAACACAGCCCTCTTGTGTTGAATGTTCGGTGGAAGAGGAACGTAGCTGGAAGCGCGAAGAGGCGAGAATCGGTTCACGTAAACAGTTAACGTGTGAGGACTTCCACACAGAGACCATCCCGATCCTTTAGCCTCGAAATCGTCGTGTTTCTTAACCAGTTCATTTGAAAGATCAGAATAAAATTCGTCCAAATTATCGACGTCCGCCAAATGAAGAGCCTGGTTTTTTGTTCGATGATAAAAGACCCTTGTTGTACCGTCGACTTTTTCGTATTCGGAAAATAGATCAATGTATACTTTTATGGAATTATTTTCCAATTTATTTTTTAGAATATTTATCACGGATGTTTTTGTTTCACGCAAGAAACTAAGAATGTCACGACCTGGTTCCGAAGTAAAAGAGAAATCCTGAATATGACGGTTGAATGCAGATCTAATTGGTTTGCGTTCATCGGATAATTTTACTTGTTTGGAAGTAGAAGCTTCCGTTTCTGAATCATCAATTTTTCTTTTCAATGTTCCTTGTTCGGTCGATGGTTTGCAAATTTTAAGGTGTTTACTTAAATGTGTAATGCTGATCATCTTTCCGCATCGAACACAAGGCTTAGAAGGTAACGAACGATTAATTCTCGAACCTGTTTCGCTACATATTGCCCTGTGCTTGCTAATATTAGTTTTAGATATTAATTTTTTGCAAGTAACACATTCGATCAAACTGGTAGATTCCATTATGCTTTCTCAGATCACACAAACCAAAAAAAATAATTTCCAGGTATGTTATTTTATATGGAATTTCTCGGGGTGATTACAAAACTCAAAAAAAATTCAATCTATACTGTGAATAGAATTTCAGGTATGTTATTTTATATAGAATTTTCTCGGGGGGAATACAAAAATCAAATCGTCACGAGCATCGTGTGGCCCACGGCGAAGGCTTACCTGGAGTTCGTGGAAAGGCACGCGACTCAATTCGATCTGGGGAGGAAGCTCGATCTGTCAGCCCCCACAGCTGGCTAGTTTCAAGAGCGACTGCATCAACGCTCTAGCTTGGCGTCATACGTTTTCGAGAAGGTTTTCGGAAAGGATCCGGCCAGGTACTTGCGAACGATTTTTCCGAACACCGTCTGCGACGGCCACGTTCTCAACGAATTCACGTGGACGACCCAGCATCGTTTCCACACACATTATACTTTCTCGGCTGGGGTCTGATCTATCGATTCTGCTGCATCATCCCGACTTTTTTCATCATACACTGCAACATCAATTACCTGGTGTTGCATTACACGGTTCTGGAAAACAAGTTGAACGTCCTGAAAGATTTGTACCAGGACGTGACCGAAACTGACGCGTTCAAAACTCAATTTCTACGCCTCCTGAGGACAGAAAAAAGAATATCGAATCAGTACAAAACCTTCGAACGGACGATCCTGCCGGATAATTTTCGTTTCCACCAGATTGTTGAGGGTTGTGGCAGCAGCAGCAACAGGGATCAACAGCACAACGTGTGGTCTTGGGCCGCGTACATCGATTCTCTCAACCTGGACGCAAGCAAAGAACGCTACTTCCCCAAAAAGGATTCCGCATTCGTTCGGGAGCGCATCGAGCGCGTGAACTGGGTAAAGATCCCCTCGCCGTGGGTCGACGTCGTGCGAACGCTTCTTTCTTATTTTCACATGAAAGATGATCGCAATTTCGGAGCCAGGCGATTATTTGGAATCGAGGCAAACAGCAACAATACCGTGAAAGCAGTCGTTTCCCCGAAGTTAGGATTCAGCTTGATCCTCGACCAGCTCATTTCTTCGGATTTGAAAGTTATACTCGTAGGCACAGAATCTTCCTCGCTGCAACCCATCCCGAACAATTACAAAGTATGCCAAAAATGCCGCGCCTGGTTTAGATCGTCGTCCGACGTCGATGCTGCAAATTTGCAATTAATTCATCATCCTAGTGGATTAGTTTTGGATTTGCGCCAGCCCGACAAAATTGTTTTGAATCCTTTCTTGATAGAAGCCTTATTGTCCCGAGACCGACGACGAAATTGAGATGACGAGCATCGCCAGCACGACGGACACCGCATCTTCGACCACGAGTCCTTCTAATAATTCGAGCGCGAAGATGCTCTCAAACTTCGGTGTCGGTGCGAAAAATAAATTTCCACACTGGTCCGAGCACACCCTTCCACGCATACGAAAATATTTCGGCAGGCGTGTGTACAATTTGGATTTTCTCTTGACGGTGCTGCAGAACGACGATCCTGTCGATAAGGCGCCTCCGATCAAATTGACGCTGCACACTGCGATCGGAGTCCAATGTAAGTTAGTTCGGTGCGCAAATTAAAAAAAAAATAATAACAACTCATGAAACTCTATACAGAGGCGCGCGTGGCTTTGATAGCCATGACCATTTAGAAGTGGTTGTTGGGCACCACGCACCCCCCACTCTCTGGCAGGATATATTTTATTCTCTTTTTTGATGGGGCCTTAACAAAAATAATTTTGATTATCACACACACACACACACACACACACACACCGCAGAAGATCACACATGAGTTTAAAAAAAAAAAAAAATCGTAGCAGATTACGCTGAGAGCACACAAGGTCGTAGTAGATTACACTGAGGGACCTTACAGTAGGAGGAGACAGCAGACTTATAGGAAAAAATGTCGTAAGTCATTTCAAAAGTGTGTAGGTCAAAGGACGAGTTAGCATAAGAGCAGGAGGTAAAAAATAGCTTAAAAAGTGATGCCAGACCTTTTTTTTCTGTCCACTTTTCATTAGGGGGTTGCTAACACTGAACCTCACTTAAGGGCGCAGAACTCTCTAAAGTCCACTACACATCGTTCCCGAGAGAGGTTTACAAAGGTCACGATATATAAACACGCTGTGAAACAAACATCATCAGCGCAATAAATGAGAGAAAGTGAGTTTTTTTTTTGAGATTTTGGTGATCCCCAAATGAGTAAAGTGAGTTTTTGATGTTTTGGTTCTGTTTTCTACGCTGCGAAACATCGTCAGCGCAATAAATGAGGCGCGGAACGTGGAGAGAAAGTGAGTTTTTAAGGTTTTTGTGAGAGCCACTTGGTGTTTCTCAACCGGGCCATATACACTACTAGTAGAGGCTCTCGTGTAGTTTAGCACGTAATAAAAAAGGATAGGTTAAGTTATATCACGTAAGATCGTGGCATTCGTACCAAGTGCGAGGTGGGAAAAAAGGGAAAAAAAGGGAATTTTACTAAAAACATCGCTAACCGCTAAAACATCGACAAAAAATTGTCAAAATATGTCAAAAACTGATATTCTTGATAAAAAAAAGAGGCTAAAAAAGAGCTCGTACCAAGTGCTGCGTTGAAACAATACATTTACACTACTGAGAATCGATAGATCTGGCAGTTTTGTGGTAGCCTGGGCCCCAAATTTACTGGAAAAGTGATTGACGAGATATCGGTATATATACGGTGTATTTGTATGTTTACATCCATCCTCATCTTCTATTTCTGTGATTATTTCCGTTGTTATCTTTGTCGCTCTTTTAACACATGACATAATGTTGATAGTTACTTAGGATCGAACATAGGTAATTGACTATGATAGTTGTATTCCTGTAAGTTTTGGTTATACATATTCAACACAACAGCTTGCATTTTCTTGTATTCGGGCAATTGTGAGTAGTTACTTTCTATTTTATAGGCTAGTTCAAGTAATACACCATAATGAAAATTTTATTTCAAGTAGAAGTCAGACATTCGTTGTTTACTGTGTTGTCGACAAAAAATATTTTATGGACGGTTTGAGGAAAGAGTCCCACCACTGAATCAAATCTTTCTGACAAAAACTCATGACTTCCCTTTTCTTCCACTGTTGTTCAAATTCCGTACGGAATGTGGAATCTTGCAATAACTGTATATTGAAAATCCAGTAACCTCAATCTTTCCTAACGTGAGAAATATTTAACTGAATGTCTATGTTTACTCCAAGGTGATCAGTAAAACATGTTTGTTGTACACTTATTCTTGTAGTCTTGAAAAGTAAACTGCTGTTTAAATAAAATCCATCCAGTCTACTGCCGAGTCGGTTCTTATAAATGTGTTGTTCCCTTGTTCGTGAGGGTGTTTTTCTCCCATACGTCACTAAACGTAAACCCATTCACTTGCAAACTGTGGCATGGATTAAATCCAAGTTTTTACCCTACTTTTCGCAAAGTAGAATTAAAGTCACCCGCACATATCAAATGTCGATTTCCCCCTAATGCTGTCGCTACAGGGGTATTAAAAAGGTATGCGCGCTTCTTCGTTGCTGCAGTACCCGAGGGTGCATTTACATTACACCGATCCCACAAACACACATGTAATCCTCCCTGATGTGTGTTTTATACCTCAGAGACAGGGATAGTGTTATTAACAAATTATTACCGTCC
Source organism: Lepisma saccharinum (assembly GCF_977018435.1). NCBI lineage: Eukaryota > Metazoa > Arthropoda > Insecta > Zygentoma > Lepismatidae > Lepisma > Lepisma saccharinum. The sequence continues at coordinate 10,609,213 of NC_139252.1, forward strand.
CTGTGAATTGAGTGTTACTGTTATTATAAACTTCATAGTCTATTCCTACCTGAAGGTTTTCTATACCGATTTCCTTTATACATACCATGTGCAAATCATAAGTTTTTAAATAATCTTTGAAAGCTTTAATTTTTACTGTCGAGGTAAATTTATTTATATTAATCGTGGCTAAATGAAATATTGTATCTTACGCCATTTCCTTTATGCTATTGAAATGTAGGATATTCGTGACAAGTAATAGAAATACACACCAAAAAGTACACGTTAATAGCATTTCTGTTAAATGTATCTCTTAACTGAACCCCTAAACAAAACCTTCTCTTACACTCAATACCAACAAAACGGGTTGAGAGAAGGGAACATTAGCACATCTAGTTAATCACACATCTTTTATGTCAAATGTTGTATACCAAAAGTACTTACAGACTTTCTGTAGAGCCATTCTTCACATGTTTATCATCAAGAACAAGGGTTGTTTCCAGATTGTTGGTTACATTTTGGGACAGGTTATCCCTCACTTGCTAAGGCGAAAATTGTTCACTTGGTTTCTTTGCTGGAGGGCCATTGATCGATTCGACGTGACGATTACTGCTCCGTCTCTGCTACCCCACTATAGGTGATGATATGATCTGCACTGATGAACATGCTGGAGACTGGTCCCTGGTAGTCATCTGCAATGAACTTTCATCTGTTGTCGGTGAATCTTCAAGTGTTTCCCTTGTTTCTTTTTCCATAAAAGTGTTGCTGATCGCAAACTGGGATCTTCGTATTTGGTTAAAACTAAACTCTCCATAAATTCGTCAGTACTTTCAGCATTTTGTGCGATTTGTTATTTTCTGGTAGACATTTGTGGAACATCCTGTATTGTCTCATTACTGACACATGCAGATGGTTCGTTTTGTTGCTTTTTCTTTACACCTGAGAGTATTGTCGGCTCACTGGTTATAATTTCTTCTGTGCTGTTCAAGTTATACGGGATGGGTTGGGTTCTTCCTGCATACGAATTTTCACCCACTCTTGCTGATTATCGTTGTCGATTGGGGCATTGATTGAAGAAGTGTTTCTGAGAATAGCATGCCGAACAAGTCTTAGCTTGACCAGTATGTGTGACCAAATACGTTCCTCTACTTATAGAAAGTATTGAACGGGTAAAAATCATCTTTAAAAATTTTCTGCTCATACGTACTGGGTATATATTATCATCATTATACCTCTCATCTACCAATGTATGTATGGTTCCATATTGGTTCAAAACTACTCGTATCTTTTATCTTCTAATTCACTTGGGACGACACGAAGTCACACTATTACTGTTCACTGTCCGCCCATGTCATTTAAAATCTCATGGGCACCTTCCGAATCAATATACACATAATATCCATTCGATTGATTCAACAACCGTTCACACATAAGCTTAGAAACTAGATTCAGATACAAACATTTTCTAAAGTGATCTAACTCGATACTCACGACCTGATCCGGTGTTAGTTTCAATGTGTCGTTTATCCATTCGTGTAATCCCGTGGACGTGTGTTTGTCTCTGATGTTGCTGAAATTTATTTCCAGTGTGTTGCACTTTAAATCGCTTTTGACGTCTATGTATTAAATTTCCACAAGGCACTTACGTAAAGCACTGGCTACGCGTACGCGTGGTCGGGAGTTGTACGAGCGAACGTTCGTACAAATTCCTTGTGTCGCAGCTCTCGCCAGACTACCAATCAGCTACAGGGGCCGACTTGACCACAACGTCACTTTCACAAAGCATTTCATTAGCCCACTTAGACTTCTGTAAAAAAGAACTATTATATGACTTTATATGTTATTTGACAATAAATGCAAGATTAGGTATTTAAAGGAAGTGTAGGGCAGTACGGATAACAGAAACGCCTGTTATGCCCGGGATACAATTCACTCACCGAAGTTAGTGCCTTGATCTCTCTGCAATAGGACGTTACCAAAACGGGTCGTTAAAGTGTGTAGCATCCGCGAAACAATATATGATTATATGACGTCACACATTGGTTCAATCACGTGGATCCACAATCGAAACCTCCTTGCAATGCAGAGACGAGTAATTTCATAAGCAAGGGATATGGTGGTCGAGCGTAGGGGGGGTGCGGTTTTTCGCTCACTGAATAAATACAACGCCTTAAATACAAAATCTTTCAAAGTATGAATCAATATATATAATTTATTATTTTAATAGAAACTGATGGTATATAAATGGCAAACTGAAAGAAACGTCACTTTTTGAAATTACAGCTTGACACTGGGTTACTAAGATATTCAATATTATAACTTCCGTCTATGTTTGAATTTAGGGGCAAGATTTAAACACACAGTAATCCAATGATGCACTAAGAATAAAATATAGTTCCATCAAGGCAACAATCGCACTCTCTGCCTGAAACCAACATTCACACAGTCAACGCGAATGTTCTTTCCGCAGTATGACGTCACCCTTGGTTGATTTGGAGGAGTGCCCAGGAATTTGTAAACGACATGTAGGGTTTTCATGACTTTTTACAAAAATAATAATAAGAATAAGAATAAAAATCAACGTCCATTTTTCCTCAGAGATGGGCAACGAATATTTCATATTTCTCTCTTCATCTTTTTGCCTCATGTAGGAAATAATTGAGTATTGAAAAAGTTATGTGGAAAAACAGAACCAAAGTGATATCGACAAGTAATTAGATTTACCAGAAGTAGCGTTTTCATATTCTCCCTTCTCTAAATGTCCAAAAGCCACACTTCTAATAAAAAAAGTAGATTGTACAAGAGATTTGAATCTGCGACATTCATACAATGCTTTACCACTTTCACACTTCATCCCTCGATCAAATAAAGTTGAAATTTGGACCTAAGGCCGTCCAAAATGTAATATTGTTGTAATTTTTCGATAACAGATGGCAGCAGGTTTGCTATGGCAACCGAGGATCATGTTACCAGATCTCCACGTAATTAAGGCAGATGCATACAGGTTGCTCGACAAGAGTACTCGCTGTGAGTTGAAGCCATATTGGTTAGAGTGAGATATTGGATTAAAAAGAAATAGTAGTAAATCAAATAAATTGATGTAGAAGCTAGTAATAGTCGAAATATTAATATAAAATCCGTTGTTTTATATTAAGTATTTTTTAAAAATATTTTCATCGCATAGAAGAAAACACAATAATGAGTGTAGTTAAATATTAATATAAAATCCGTTGCATTATATTCAGAATTTTTATCAATATTTGGAATGCAGAGAAGAAAATACTTCTATAAGTGTAGTTAATTCAAACACGAAACGTGCCAAGTGAGGGCCGGAATTGAAATAATTGAAAACATGTTGTGAATTTGTTTGATGCAAATCCTGAGTTGACTCAGGCACGTAACCAAGCGGTGCATCAGGGGGTTCGAGCCTCCCCGAAAGTTTTCGGTTAACACTAGATAAAATGGGTCTTTTTGGTTTCTTGTGTGTGTGAAATTAAATAATGTGACGAAAATTTAAGAAGGCAAGGACAATTTTTATATAACCCTGTAATTGATAATAGCACTTATCCAAGGTGGGGATAAGCGGGTGGAACCCCATTAAGAAATATTTCAGTTCACACTAGATAAATTAGCTTTTTGGTTTCTTGAACAATCCGACGATAATTTAAGGAGAGAAATAATTATGGAGCAAGATAGATAATGTTCCATAACCATTTTATTGATAATAATACGTATCCAAGGTGAAGATGAGTGGGTCGAGCTCAAGCAGGAAATTTATCAATTTACACTGGATAAATATTTTTTTTGATTTCTTGAATAATGTTACGATAATTTAAGGAGCGTAATTATCGAGGCAAGACAGAGTATGTTCTATAACCCTTTGGTTGACAATATTGCACGTAAACTTTTCTTGCGCTTTCATTGTTGTTGTCGCAGCGAGCGCGATCATTGTGTAAAAATTTGTCATCATTTAGAAGCTGCACTACAAAGTATGCCACGAGTAGGATGATTCTTTGTATTATTTGTTCTTTGGAAAGAGTAAAAGGAAACATTCTGAATAAGAGGCGAAGTCGAACTAACGGTAACATGAAAACAAAGGTTTTATCTGGGGAACTATCTAGAATATTATGAAGACATAAATAAATACTCGGCTTCAATTTCCCGTTTAATCTCCACAACAGAATCGGTTAGTAATTCGAAAATGAAGAGGACTAGTTACGCAATTTCCCGTAAAATACGGAAGTCTACTTCTAGTTCCAGTTCTTGTCCAAAGTTGATTATATTGCCGACTGTTTAACTCTAGGAGCCTTAGTGTAGTGCTAGTTCGGGGGATGAGCCGAAGAGATAGAAAGTCTCTAAAGAGAATATTTCACGAGTACCTGTAATTGGAGCGGTTTATTAAGACATAAATAAGTTGCACAGATCAACTGTAATTTTATTTGCGCACGGGCAAAATTTCGTGTATGCAGTCCCCGACTTTCATGGGATAAAAATGACTTTTATTTAAGCCACACTCAAACACTTAACTACTACAAAGGGAGAGCAGAAATTTTTATGAATGTCAGGAAGAGAAATCAGGAAGATGTTGCATATGTAGAAATATTAGCATAATTTTCAGGCTCTGCCAGGACCCGAACCAGGGTCTCTGGTATATCGTGCAGTTGCTATACTGGCATACCCAGGATTTTCAAAGGGGGGAATACGTATACTCCTTTCGGCAGTCAGTCCTATTTTTGCCATCTTTCTCTGCTTTTGACGTTCATTTTTTAGAAATACTTGACCTAAGGAGGGTTATGACCCCCACCAACACACCATCCCTTGGGGACGACACTGGAGATAAATGAGTGGGCGTTTTATCATATTGGAAGACGAAACATTAGATGTGTTGGGAGCGGAAGGGTTTTCACTGTCCATTAATTGTTTCTCGATCAAACTGTATACGAGAAGACTTGCTTTGTTTCGTACCGATATATGACAAGACTGCAGAAGCTGTGACGGACAATTTCGAACAATTGCGAGTGCTTAGGCCTGAATATGCACAATTTGGTGAGTTTCATAATTTACAAGAGATGGAAACATGGGAAGACAATACACATTTTTGGTGTTCATGCTCGAATCAGGGAGAAATATTCGAAAACTGTGTGCGTTCAGTTCGTAGCCCACAGTTTGTAACTCACATTGTCGAGTCAATTGTCCATCAGTTGTGTAACAGCTTCGAAAAAAACATTCAAACACCAAAGATGTTTTGATGTCTGATGAGAAGAAATGGACAAATACGTTGTCATAAAAATGTCATCCTTAAACGGTGGCTACTATTTAGGGGACAGTTGTTTCCCATTTGTTTGCCTCCGCACTATGGCCTCTTAATGGTAGGTCTTGTCTGCCAAGAGAAAATACACTTTCCTAGCCCTCTCCCAAGTTTTGCCACCAAAGGGGCACCAGTGGCCTTAAATATACACTTGTGAGTTTATAGCTATACCATTATGCTACGATAGCTGGTAACTACAGCCGCTTTCACCTGTTCCACGCTTTTTCCGTTCCCTCTCACGTGTTCATTGGTATAGCCGTCTCGCGTCACTACTTGTGCAGAGGTATGTTTTCGTTCGTTTGTTCCCGCGAAGTTCTTTTGTCGTGTATCGAGCAACCGTTCAAAATATTCTTGGGTATATCGAAACGAAACGCACAGTGCTTTCATTGTTGAAACGCCATTTTCCGCACCTTCTATTAGTAAAATGAAATTAAAGATAAAACACATTTTCAATTTTTCAATTATAAACATTGTTGAAAAATGCTTAAAAGTAGTAATGTTAATTTATCCACAAGGCCTTAAAATTCTGTTTCTTAATGTATTTCTCTTGCAGAATTCCAAATGATACAAAATTTAAAAAACACATTAAAAACATGCCTTTTTATATTTTTATAGTATAAAAAAGATATATATATATATATATCAGAACGTAACGTTTTCACCCTCTAACAGAGTCTTCTTCAGACGAATATTTACATTTGAGGGTGAAAACATTACGTTTGCATGCATATTTTGTTATTCTATAAAAGTTTTCCTGGGCCACCATTTTAATGTTTTATTAACATGGAAACAAGGCTTAACAGTGTTACAATTGAAATTATAGCTCAAATTACTATACTATCAGAAAATTATTTATTTCAAAACCTTGAATTGATGTTGTAAGTCTTTTTGTGCACAGATAGGCTATTCAGGACTGTACAGTAGTGGTATTTGTGGTATTACTGCTGCAAAAAATCATACAAATGAAGAGCTCATATGATTAGACAGACAGATTTGGCTACATTTAAAACTATGTCAAGATGCCCATATGGCTCAATTCCCCAAGTGTGCTATGCTGTCAATCGCAAGAATCCTGAATTCTAGTGTACAAATGAAGAATTAAAGTGTACAAATGAAGAAGCCTCAACAGACCGATTTGGCTACACTTAAAACTATGTCAAGATGCTTATATGGGTCAATTGCCCCAAGTGTGCTATGCTGTCAAGTTCCAAGAATCCTGAATTCTAGTGTACAAATGAAGAATTAAAGTGTACAAATGAAGAAGCCTCAACAGATTGATTTGGCCATGTGTACAAAAGCTACATCTGTGAGATTGTTGTCCATAAGCTTGTCAAAAATATGCCCCTCTTGATATTGTTATGGCTACACTTAAAACTAAGCCAAAGAGCTACCCATATACACCCACACACACACACACATATTTACTTCCGGCCCACTTCCGGTTCACTTCCGGTCCACTTCCGGTTAATTTCAGAGAATTAATATGCTCAATATATTAATTGGGCGCCAGGCTCAACTTGTATATCTAGTACTAAGACAATGTAATATGCAGAGACTTTCTAGAATTGCTCTGTGACTCTCTCATTTCTTACATCATAAACATTTGATTTTTCACCTATAAGAATAACACTGCATATGGTGTCATCAGGGAGTGTATCATGGAATTCACAGATAATTTTAATGTTTGTCCTGTTATTAACCACAACTTGTTTCCTTTTTGGGGTGTTGATGACAAACATGGGTCTCTGTGCTTTGAATTCATCTGGTGAGTAATACATGTCTGTATTCCCGGTTGTAACCCTTTTGTATGCTGTAAATGCCTCGTATAATTTAAGAAAATCATCCTTGGACATGTTTAAATTATAATTTTATCTAGGGAACACCTCATTTCTGCCATTTTTAAGATAAATGTTTTTGATGTTGCAGCTATCAAATTTACTTGAATTTTTTTCCTGATTATTGTGTCTTCCAGTTTGAAACAGTACCACCACAAAATCTGACATGTCATATTGTATACTGGAGAATGAGTTTGTAGCATCAAATTCATAATAGCTACCAGTGGCAGGCTTCTGCACACATTGATATGTATAAAATTGTAAAGGCACCTTTGGATTTTTTAGTATATCTGCTTTGTATTTAAGAGCATAACTGGTTTCATATTCAACAACTGGAATTCTTAGCTCCATAGTCTGAATAAGACATTTGCCTTCATCACGTAGGGTATTAGGCAGAGCTACCCCAGTAGAGTTTAATGAACTGTACCTCATCAAAACATTATTATCATTGGCGGCTGTTCGAAATGTAATTCTTAAACCACCCTTCCACATAATATCTTTGTAATCTGAGAAGAATCCTGGCAACAGGCGCATAGGAAATAGTACAGTGTGACTCTTAGATATTATTTTATCACCAGCCTCAAATCCATATATTTTGTAGTTTGAAGCCTAGGTCTTGGATAATTTTAGTGTGGCCAAAGCTGTGGAGGTAATACCCGGATAATCTACTCTGCTTATAACAACACCATGTTTTCTGATCTCAATTTCAGAGAACAGATGTGGCACAAAATTGTCTACCAGTCTTATATTTGAATTAAACGGATAATCTGTACCATCGAGCTTGACAACATCAAATTTGATGTATAGGTCTGCTCTGTGAGTGTGTATAAAGCCATCTCCTACATCAAGATCAACCTCGATCTCTGTGTTGGCTTGATTTAAATTTGCAAAGGTCCTCCTGTTTGGAGTTAATGATTGTAGCTCATAACTCTAAATATTTTCCATTTTTTACATGTATTTTTATTTAAATATTAATTTCTATGATAGCAGTTGTTGTGGCTCCAGCAAAATCAACTAATTCTTCTATTTCATTAGTGACCATCAACTCAATGTAGTCTATTCTATTATGGCACACAGGAAAATATAATGTTGGGGACGGAGTGTAGATGATCGGTTCCATGAATTCAGAGTTAGGTTTGAATGTTGCAATGATGCCAGTTTGTTTGTGAGTGCCTATGCCATCTGATTTGGTGATCATACCCTCGGCCACATTACAGTGAATATTCAGAGTTTCTATAGCTAAGAATTTAGGTATATTAATAGCAGTGTGTTTAATGGCTGGTTCAAGTTTTGTGTTGTTCTGGAAGACTAACAGCTCTCCTACAGTACCCAGATCTACTGTTTCTGTTGCAGATACAATTTCTACTCTGTGAGTGACAGAATTTTGAGTTAACACTATACCTCTAGGTAACTGAGCATTTAAAGTAGACAGATTATACTGCCCTGGAGTGATGACAATGTTTTGGTCACCAACTGCAATCTTGTTGTTGTGGTGTGTAATATTAGGGATCAAGTACATGCCATAAAATGCTCTGAGAGCTATTGTTTTGGGATATACTATGTCATCATGTAATCTAAGTTTCAATATTGAATTTTGGCTGGTGAGTTGGAATACTCCCATGATGTTTCAGATACCACAATGCTTTTTGAAAATTTTCAATTCATGGCTTATTTATTTGAGACAGATATCTAAGAACAGATAAACACAGATGTCCACAATTAACAACTTTGAAATTTTGAACACGGGCATTATTGTACTAAAGATTAGTTGATTTTAGATATTTTACAAAATTCTCAGGTGGAACACCTCCAAATGAATCAAACACAAATGCCTCATTGTTTAAATATTTAAGATAACAGATCCAGTGAGTGCCCTGATTTTTGTACTTATCCAAATTAACTATGCCACACTCTTTGTTGAGTGGTTGTTCTGGTAAAGAATCAGACATGTACACACCTCTAAAATTTTTGATGCCCTGTGGTTTCATTAAAGCTTCAATATCTTGGTTTGTAAGCGGCTCTTGTTCTTTTTTACTTATTCATGGCTCACTTAACACCTTTGCCTTGTTTTTCCATGGCCAGATTATGACGCTTCAATTCATCTAATTCTGCCTTATTCTTCTTGGCATCTATTACTGTTTTTGGTATAGCAGCTGATCCCCCAGCCAAGCACCCAACAGCACCAAGTTCTGCTAAGATAGCTGGGATACTAAATATGAAGCCACCTGTATGCAATTTTTTTTCTAGATTGCTGTAATTTTTTTTCATTGAGGGGTACTAAGTAATAATTTCATACCATGGCCCTTGGCAAGACAAGAGCTTTCTTTCTTGCGCTGCTTTTTGGTTAGAAGACTATCAATAGTTTTAAGAGATTTAATACCTGAAGGTATCTGATACATAACACTCTTGGCCTTCATCCTAGGTTTATTATATACATATTCTGGGTTTACATAGCTTAATTAAATGGCATAAATGTATTTAATTTATCACAACCCCCACCCCAGTTTTTGTTTGGTGTTCATAGCTATGGTGGTCCCCAATGCTGCTATTCTCTCACCCAAAGAAGCATCTTTGCTTACAAATCTACCAAATGCAGCCTCTTCTAATTTCTTGTCTGCAACATGACGCTTGTCAAGATCAGTATGTGTGTTGTATGCTATGTCATGGTCTCTCCAAGCAGCATCTAGAGGATTAACACCAGGGTCACCTCTGTTTAATCTATGGTCCAATTTTTTACCGGGACCACAATACTGATAGCCTGGTATGTGTAGTTCAAATGGCAGCTTGTTTATGATGTCATTAACCAGCCCCCGACCCTCAGAGATATTCCAAAATTTAGGTGGTGGAGTATCAATAACTTTTATAAGATATCCAATGCCCTTAGTGTCATTCACTATAAAATTAGACAATTTGGTGCTTATCATGTCCATAATTCCAACCTTTTCATTGTAAAAATTGTGGTTGCCAGCATTTTCTTCCCCAGCTATCACCAGCAACCTCTCTACAAGTTTCCTGACATCATCAACCCAGACAAATTCTTTAGGCAGGGTGTTGTAATGTTTGATTCCACTACCAGTCTTGATCTGTAACCATATGGCTTGATTAAGTTGTTGTATTTTGCTCCACTGCTAGACTTGACTCTTTTTTGTGTGGGATCATTGTTCTGGTATAGAGCATCTGATTTAGTCATCAGTTCCCACAATCCAGGTGTGCCAGGGTACTTAACAAAACCACCTCTTTCTCCAAGATGAGATTCTGAATATACAATTAGATCATCTCCCATAAATGTTACTCTAAAATTGCCAATTCCATGTATGATGCTACCATCACGCTCTCTGTCAGCATATAAACCAAAAATCTCATCTTTGTTGTCTTTAGGTGTGCTTAAATATTTTTGAGCAAGAAGACCCAATTCAATAGGATCCTGAGTAGCTTCAATTCTTCGAGGAGGAACAGGACTAGGTGTATGAATACTAGAAAGTGGGGTGATTTAATAATCTAATATGTTCCTAGCAGCTACAGGTACAAGCTCTGTGATCAAATTTTGATTTTGCTCTGTAACAGTTTTGATATTTTTACCTAATTCACTAATAGCATCAATAATAGGTTGTTCTGTTTGCTTGTGTTGTTCATAGATTCCTCGGTTCTCTGATTTCCATCCCTTAAATCTTTTTACAAGATAATCTCTTAATTTAAGATCATCAATGATTGGCCTTTTCATGGTTATTTATATATGTTTAATGTCTAGAAAATTGTTAATTTTATTTCTATATTTACCACTATTAGGTTTGCTTGTCTTATCAATTGTGACAAACCCATAGCTGTCCTGGTTCCAGCACCTACTGCGAAACTTGGAAAAATCATTGTAGCTCAAGTCCCCATCTACATATTCATCATGTATGTGTTTGAGGTTGGTATGATCTTGATGAAACACACATATAAAATTGCTGTTGTCTCGGATCAGCAGTTTTGGAATTTTAGAAAAAGTCTGTGCCAGGTAGAAGCAATCTATATTTTTGTGTCGGCCCTGTGTAAAAAAATTTCTAACCTTGTTTTGATTATCCAGTATAATGTCATCAAACACAACAACAGAGTTATCAACACAATCATGCCGTGGCTTAACATCTGATTCAAAAGTGGCTATATCCAGTCCATCATATAGCTTCATCAGTTGCTGATATTTTAATTGTTCCAAGCTCTTAGAGAAGACATACAAGTGCCTGTTTTTCCAGTCTAACCAGTTGGGTGCCAATAAAAAATTATCAATCATTAGTGTAGTTTTACCACAAGCCGATGGTCCAACAATAAGACATCTAATATTATCAGGCAACAGCTTGCCATTTATCTTAATCTGCTGTTCAGGATCTGGTAGTCTCTTTATAACATCCCAGGTGTTCATAGTATCACTTTGTCTGCCTCGATCCAGCTGTGTTCTGGGAATCCTAGCCATTTCACCAGTATCTTGTTGCCTTTTCTGCGGATGATTTTTTCTATGAGATATGTGTCAGGCTGTTTAGTTTTGCTGAGTTCTTCTTCATAAAACCTGCCTTTGAGAGTTTCTCCTCGGTGGTCTTTTATTATATATGTATATCGGGTCCTAGGTTTAACTTGAACCACTGTAAATAATTCAGTGCTCCAGTTTCTGGTAAAGCCTCTTTTGAATAAGTGCTTATATTTGCTGATTCTTACTTGACCACCTACCTTGTATTTGGCTTTTCTTGTTGTTGGCTGGTATCTAGGATAATAAACAGTACTGATCAATTTTTGCTCATCAGATGAAGTTACCTCAGAGGGTTTCATTTTGATTGTGGAATGGACCGAGTTGTTATATCTATCTAAAAGTTCTGGTAGGATTGTGAGCCATTTATAATTACCTTGAAGGGTAAATTGTTTATACATATGATTTTTTAGGGTTATGTTGAATATCTCTAATATTGAGGCCTTGAGATCACTGTAACTCGAGTAATGTTGTATTGACTGGCTTTTAATAAATTGTTGGAACACCAAATTATAGAATTCTTTGCCATTATCTGTTTGCAGATAGCGCGGTGATCTTCCACTCTGATTGATGATTGTCCTGAAGGCTTCTGCAACACATGCTTGTGTCTTGGATTTGAGTGACACAGCCCAGGCATATTTTGAAAATGTGTCTATGACACTGAGTAGATACTTGTAGCCCTTGTTGATTTTGACTAATTTTTTCAGCTGTCCACTTGCCATCTCAACCAAGTCACACTGCCATAAATCATCTATGCCCTTTGTGACTACTGGCAGTCTCTTATAATTATGTCTGGCTTGTCTGTGTAATTCATCAACAATAATTTGTCTAGACGTAGTATGTAAACAAGAATATTGCAACTATGGGGTGTTCAGCAGCTGATACTACAGGATTTTCTAAATATAATTTGTCTCCTATTTGTATATTAAATTCCAGAGAACAATCATCTTCAGCATAAGATGTTTCTAATGTATTTGGGTCTGTAAAATCCTCTAACTCTACACTGGTGATTTTTGCTTTGTTGTCAGCATTTGTTATTGATAAAGTAGGGTAGTGGTGTGCCTGTGGTTGTAACCAATATTTAATCTTGATTGGTCTAAGTGTGCCCCCAACAAAAAACTGGTAATAAAATTGTGCAGGGGACAGCATATATATTTTGCCACCTGGTGTAAATGGTGAATCATATTATTTGTTGGGGATAATATACAATTCCAGAATTACTGTATGTTTAGGATTCTCGATTAGGCCAGTTATTTCTTTTTCTGCTGTAAGCAATCTACTTTTACAGATTCAAGGTGCTCATTGATAGTCAAAACAATCTCATCGTGGCCTGGTTTGATTCCTATATCCACTGCAAGTTTTTTGTATTGTTGCACAATCTCTTGTAGCTGGGTGGCAAAAACAGACAGCATTTGCTTGATTGGATTCCATGGTCCCTAGCTGTTGCTTGATGTTGGCTACAATTTGCTGTAGATTTTCAAGAACTGCTAATTTTGAATTTTGAGCTGTAAAATCATGGACTTGTCTTCTGATATCCTCAAACAAAGCATAAAGTTCATTAATATGTTGATTGGTTGGTAGAGTGGCCACTGTCTGAGTAAGTTGTTTGATCTCTCTCTGGATATTGTTGATATCTTGTGATTTCAATATGCGATTCACAGCTCTCTTAATATTTTTAAGTTCCTGTGATGTAGGCAGATTTGATACAGTATTCTGAAAAGATTCAAGTGCCAATTTCACATGATTTAATTCAGAAGCATCAGCCACACTACGCATAGTATCTTGGAGCAGGGCTATGTCTGCCTGAGTAGGTGTGGATTGTTGTAAAATTTCAAGCTTTGTTTGGATATCATCGATCAAGTGATGAAAATGAGATAGCTCAGCTTCAGTGTTGAGGTTTTCAAGTTTTGTGATCTGTTGCTGGACACTGACAAGGGTATCTACAATACCAGGCAGGCGAGATTCTAGAGTTTCTTGTACATTTGTCAGATCACTTTGCACTGCTGCTATGGTACCCTCAAGATGGGTTATTGTACTCTGAATTTTTCCAAAATCTTCATATGTCTCAAGTTGCAGCTTGATGTTGGCAACACTACGAGTTATAGCACTCAGAGCATCAGAAGATGGTAGGTTGTTCATAAAATTTTCAAGTGTTTCAATTTTTTCTTTAACCTCAGCTATGGCATTGTTCAGAGGGTCCAGATTAGGTACCTGTAGTGACTGAATCTGTTCCTTTAGAGTGGAAATTACAAGATCAAAATCTTCTTGTGACTTTATGCTTTTGACAATTGTTTGGAGCTGTGTCTGGACATTATTAATCTGCTCTTCTAATTGTTGTTTCAAAGGCACAGAATTGGTAGCCTGACTCTTAAAATTGGCTTGAAGAGCTGCTACAGCCTCCTCTATACTTTGAAAATTATCTAATGTAGCCAAGTCAGTTTATTTTTGAAGCAACAATTTCAGTTCTGAATCAATTTTAAGAAGAGGGTCCATGCATTGTGATTGTAAATTTGTAATCTCTAGTTGAAGACTGGCATTCAGTGTGGTTTGTGAAGCTTGTAAATAACTTCTTAATTTTTTTACTCTGACATCAAGCATCAGAATCTCATCACTGTGATCTTCATGCCTTGTATGGCCAAATATATCATTAGGCATTTTTGTTTTAGTGGTTATTTATTATAAAATATCTAATTCTTAATTCTATAAAAAAGGTATAAGCTTGTCATAGGATCCTGGGACCTCAATATATAAACAATCACCAGCAGAAACAGTATATACAGTGCCAGAAATCATGTTTGAGTGCTTAATTCTGTAAATATTTTTGCCTACTGAAACCTTGACATTACCCTTTTGGGTTGTAATAAATTGCAATTGACCACCTACAGGTAATTGGTAATGATTTAAATTATAATTAATGTAGAGATATGGAGACCATTAGACCGAGAAAACCTCGTCATGTTAATATTCACACTTGTTTATTTCCTGAACTTGTCCGACCAGCGAGTGATCCCAAGAATGCGCTAGCTTGTAACTTCCGTAAAAACCAGGAACTGGAAAGGCAAACGCGTGGATCTAAACAGGATCTACCGCGTTCGAAAGGTTTAACAACCTTTCGACGCCTATAATGATAAAAGCGAGCTCCTACCCGGAGCTAGCTCTCTTTTGATTCTGACACTCATCGACGCTACATGGATAACTAGTCCGATTACTTTACAACACGTTACACTGCTAACAACGACGATGGAACACGGAGTTACCGCTGCCTAGCATGCTACAAGGCGCAAGGGATCGCTTGGCTTGGTGAACTGAGGATCGCTGGATAGAACCTTGGAACTGTCACGAATTGGTCTGCGAGAAGCATTAGGACAAGACATCACACACATCTACCAGGTATGAACAAGCGTGAATAACCTTTTACACCAACTTTCCATATCTCTACCCTCCTACGGAGCAGGTTCAGCCATCAGACATTATTATGCTCTACCTAACTGTTTAAATTATACTTCCCTGTGACCTCTCAGAGCCCAGGTAAAACGGGCTTACAACATAGTGGAGGTGCTTCAGGCCCTTTTTTGCAATTAAGTACCCTCCTGTACGAATTGCTTTACATTAAATTATTCCCTCCCACCCCTCCCTTCCACTTTGGGAGCATTTTTAAAGTCAATTTTTAGTAATTCCACGTCATACTCCCACAGTACGCTTAAGATGCGTCAGACCCAGTGACAATTTTGTGTATTACCCTATGGAAAACAACCCCTCTTTTTCTTTTATGCCGAGTCCCCCCCTCCCAACAAAAATCTAGTTCTTCTGCATAACATGTATTCAAGCATAATTCACACAGGAATGAGAACACTTGCTTATACTTCTTTGACCAGCGATATATTAATGACATAAATAACTGTATACCCATACTTTCATTTGTTCTTTGGTCAGCACGACGAACCTTCGTTTATGAATACGTCACAGATAGCGTTGCACGAACACCTAGATTTCTCCCTCGACCAAATCATAGAGTTAGCAACTGCAATCACGGCAAATCCAATAAATTCACGTCCTTTATCCCCTATTCCCTCCCCTCCACTAACACGGTTAAGGTCTGCTCATAGAAATTACCCTCAATTTGCCCTTGGACTGCAAACACCCGACAGAAACCAACCTCAACCCTTAGCGAGTACCCCGGCTCCCGTGACAACTTCCTCTAACACTGTTAATAATTCTGGTAACGTAACTGTAGAAATTCCCACGACTAACATGGCCACCTCAATTCCAACTGCATTGTACCCGGCACCATTTAGCGGAAATGACCCTAAGCACATTGACTCATTTTTCCTTAAGTTTCAAAATGTAGCACACGTCGCAGGATGGTCGGAAGCTAAGCGTAAAGAGATGTTACCTTTATTTTTGACGGACACCGCTTTAACTTATTTTCATGACATACAGAAACGACCCAATTTTGTAGACTTGACATACACCCATATCAAAGACGAGCTAAATACGCTATTTAAGGGATCATACTTGTCAGCAGATCCTGTACAGATAATTCTCCAAAAGAAACAGATGATTAGTGAACCGATCCACACCTACGTTATTGCTAAAAAGGCATTAGTCCAGCAATACTTCCCGAACGCCACTGAAGAACAAACTCTCTCTTACATCATCACGGGACTGCGAGCCAAATACATTGGCTGTTTAACCAACAAGCATTTTGCTAGAACAGAAGAATTAATTGCCCTCCTACAGAATTTCGAACGCCAGCAGTCATTAATTAATTCCCGTATGTTGGAAGAGAAATTGGAAATTGATCAGGCCATCGCTCAGGCGAGCTTGCCCCAGACATTCATCCCGACACGACTTCACAGCTGTTCGCATGCACAGGTCTATTCCCCCCTCCCCAGTAGTGCACACGACCCGACTCAGCACTTTGTACCATACAACCAGTGTCCATCTCCTTCTCTCCCACCATTGACACATCAAGTCCAAAGTCCACAGTCCAATCCGGCTCTCGTAAATAATTCCCACACAGTGTATCAAGGAATGTATCATATACCGAGTTCTGATAATGTCCGCTGCGCGGCGACACCAGCCGTACCCAGAGTAGAACACGCTCCAAATGCCGCCTCTGGTGACGAAATAAACAAACTTTCGTCACATCTCGACCTTAGCTCTGCACTCAACCGAAGAGATGAACGCCAGTTCTCTCTTCAATCTTTGCTCAAATGTGCTGGAATTTGCGAAGACGGCTAATCAAAACGCACATAACAGAGGTTTCAACAAGGGGAATAATAAGTCCTCTTCCTACAGAAATAATAATAATTCTAGAGCTAATCACAGAGGTAACTTTCGATCGAACTCTCGAGGCCAATTCAGAGCTAATGGTAACAAGAGGTTTCAACGTCGAGATCAGGCTAATCGCGACGATGCAAATACTTCAGCCTGTAAGTTCTGTGGTCGTTATAATCACGAGAGCGACAACTGCTTTTACAAGCCACAACGAGACAGTGTTTTAAACTAAAATCGTCTTCGACTTGCAGGAACGAAATCGAAGATAATACCAGATTAGATAAAGTTCCTATAATTGAGAGAAATGGCCTATACTTTATTAATAGTAGCATACAAGGAAAACAGGTAGATTTACTTATTGACGTGGGTTCCCAAATCTCAATTTATCATTCCCATCTTCTCCCAACTGAAAGAAAAACATACAAGGTACAATCCACAATCCAAGGTGTGTCCGGATCGAAACTGAGTGTGTCTGAAATTGTAGTGCTTCCTATCATAATTGGAAAGCGTAAATATTCGCACCCATTTAGAATAGTAGATTCAACTAACGTCCCTCCCCTTTTAGGAAATGACTTTTTACGAACGCAAAGGTGCGAAATGTCGCTAAAAGACAATACAATAACTCTTTGTCATTTAGGACGTACTCCTAATTATAGTATTTTAAGATCAAAGTACAAGACTCACCAGCTGTCGCATGACATATTTACCCAGATTGAAAATGTAAATGTGTATGAGGGAAAAGCTACCCTTTCAAACACAGTTCAGTTAAGTCCACGATCCAAGACTTATATCAATTTGAACATTACCACTACGACACCTAATACCCATAAGCCTGTACTTTTTACACCATCTGCTTCCCTTATGAGCCAGCATCCAGTAGTCCTTCCCAATGCTGCAGTAAACCCGCTGTCACCTGTCATTCACATACACAACCCTACGGAAACCACAATCACTTTGGAAAGTGACACAATATTAGGCGAAATATCGACATGTGAAATTTTAACTGACGTTACTTCCGTTTGGGAAAAAAGTGAAGATGTTGCATTTTCATACTCTTGTAATGAAAATACTACAGTAAAGCAACAACTTAGTGAAAGTCAAAAGAAATTTGACCCCTCCCTCCTCACAGTTAACCCTGATATTCCCCGAGAAGAAAGAGAAAAAATCCTAAAGCTCGCATACACGTATGCAGATATTTTTCTCTGGCCAGGGGATAAATTGACGAAAACTAATGTTTTGGAATACGATATCAAACTGACAGATGACACCCCAGTGTATGCCAAAACCTACCCTATTTCTTTTCATTACCGAGAACCCATGAAACAGGAAGTTCAGAAATTACTAGACCAAGGTGTTATAGAGCGCTGTGAAGGGAGTCCCTATCGACACCCAGTCCTATTAGTTAAGATACCCAATGGGACTTACCGTTTTATTTCTGATTTGCGCGACCTTAACAGGATAATAGCTCCGATTTCCTTGCAATCCCCAGACATAAAAACCATCATGACAGAAATGTCTGGAAAGAAATATTACTCAATTTTAGATATGTCCAGTGCATTCTTTCAGGTATCATTAACAGAGCGTTCTAAGGACATTACCGCCTTTTCTATTAACAATCTGGGTAGTTTTAGGTATGCTAGGTTATGCCAGGGATTGAAAACATCCCCCGGTGTAATGAATCGCGTAAGCGAACTTGCCCTTAGCGGAATAGACAGTTCAGAACTTTCTGTTTACACTGATGATATTATTATTTACAGTTCAAATCTCCCGCACATGCTTAACATACTGGACAGAGTGTTTCAAAAGTTACGAACAGCATCCCTTAAATTATCACCCTCTAAGTGTAGGTTAGCTTTTACCGAAGTAAAAGTCCTTGGTAATTTGGTATCTCAAAAGGGAGTTAAGATTTCAGAACACATTCTTAAAGCTATTTTGGAATATCCCACCCCTACCACCAAACGCAAGCTTCGTAGTTTTCTAGGACTTGTCAATTTCATTCGAAGATTTGTGCAAGGTTTTGCAGGACCAACAGAATGTTTATTTAAGCTTCTTAAAAAGAATGTTAAGTTTCAATGGACTGATGAACACCAGAAAAGCTTCGAAACACTGAAAGAAATGATCACGTCCGCCCCTATCCTCCGCCCTTATGACCCTAAACACCCCTCATATGTATACATTGACGCGAGCGGAATTGGGATTGGAGGAGCCTTGTTACAGCCTGATGACGAGGAAATTTACATCCATGTGCCTATTGTTCACGAGCCTTAACAGACACAGAGAAAAGAGCTGACACATTTTCACTCGAAATTGCAGGTGCATATTATGTATTGAAAACTTTCAAATTTTTTCTTATGAATCAACATTTTGTGGTTCTCACAGACAACAAAGCCTTATCCTATCTTCGTTCAACTAAACACCATAGTTCTATTTTAGGAAGAAGAGCCCTTTATTTTCAGAATTTTGATTTCGAAATAAGGCATGTCAGCGCTAGTAAAAATGAACTTGCGGATGCACTCTCCCGTGCAAGTTTACCGCTTGACAAGACTAATCATGACAAGAAAGAAGATGATGATGATGATGATCTATTCTTTCATCAAGTATTTCATGCACAAGCAGCAGATTTTGATATTACTTCAGAACAACGTAAAGACCCCTATTTCAGAGACATTATTGATGTATTAGAAAACAAAGATAAAGCTAGTGACCCTAAACTAGAAAAGCTTTCGTATTCTTATGTACTCAAAAATGGAGTCTTATACAGGACTAATAAAATCAAAACTGGTAATAGGGATAGACTTTGTATTCCTCATGCATTAAGAAATCAAGTTTTCGACCTTATTCATGCACACAAAATGAATGGAAGTCACCAAGGTGCACAAAAGACATATAATTTAATGCTTATGCGCTACTTTCTCCCCAATATGAAGAAATTTGTGTACGATAAGGTTCGACATTGCATCCCTTGTCAGATCTCGAAGAAACCACAAGGTTCTAAACCGCATACGCTGCAAACATTTCAACCAGCCCAAATTCCTTTCCAACGAATCCATATTGACGTATGTGGTCCTTTAGTCTCTTCAAAAGCGCACAAATACAAATATTTCCTATCGGTAGTTGATAGTTGTACAAGGTATGTAATTACAGCTCCTTTGGCTAATCACGATGCACAAAACATAGCAACAGCCCTAGTTGAGAAAGTCTTTTTAGTTCATGGCATCCCGGAAACGATCTATTTAGATCGTTCAACACCCAATTCAAGTTTACTCTTACGAGAGTTAGCTAATATTACGGGCGTACAACTAAAATATGTAGATACTTGTGCCCATTTCACGAATGGATTAGTTGAGAGTTCATTTAGTTACTTAAAGAAGGTTATGAGAGTCTTTGTGTTAGAAAAGAAAGCTTCGTGGTGTGACTATTTAGCTAGCGCAGCGTTCAGCCACAACGTTACAATCCATTCTGGATCCCTCCAGAGCCCGTATTTTACTTTATTTGGCTACAACCCAAGGATCTTAGCAGACGCAGTCCTTCCTTCGAACCCCGACAATGTTTCCCAGACGAACGCACAGAAACTTGAACTCCTGACCTCCATACGTAAGACCGCTCATGACAACTTGAACAAGCGTTACGAACAGCAGAAAAGGTACGTAGACAGCACTTCTAGGAAAATACAATACTCACCAGGACAACATGTATGGATTCTAGATGCCACTCCAACTCCAGGCGTGTCAAAAGACTTTGCGTCCTCTTATAAGTACAAAGGAACTATTCTTCGCAAAGTTAATGAGAATTCCTACGAAGTAACTTACATCGCCGGCAGGAATAAGCAAAAGACTGACACTATCACTATTTCTAGACTCAAAGCCCGCTACGACTAGTGCCATGATAACCCCACTAACATTCATTAACACGCCACTCCGTTGTCACTCGCTTTAGCCTCTTCGCTCCTCGTTGCGTACATTGCACATGCATGATCCAGCATTTTCTCACGCTCATCCACCTCCCCCCCCCCTCCTTCCACTTCTCGTGCACGCACTGCATTTCTGCGTTAGAACGAACTCATTTCTATTTTTAATACAACATGGACATTTTTATTTTTAACAAGATTAGGATTACAGAATGCTATCTCAATCGTCGGAACATTTATAATACATTTCTTGCCTAATAATTTTTTTTTTACAGATATTTTAATGTTATTTTATAATTTGCGTTTCAACGCATAGTAATAGTCAGAACATATCACTTAGCTGATTTGACTAATAAGTACTTAGTGTGTTTATGATTCTAACTAGCAAATATTTTTTTTCCCCATTTGCTGGTACATATACGTTCAAATGAAGAAAAAAAAGTACAAAGAAATAAAGAACGAAAGAACTAAGATAGAACAAGATCAATGATTTAAAGAACAAATGAACTGCGTAGAACTTTGCTTGAACAATTGGCTTTTTGAAAGCTGCAATGCACTAAATATGTTAATAAAGCATATAATACATATAGGCAAATGTTCCCACTCTCTCCTTTAATTTTATAGTTCAAATATTGATAGCATACAACATGGTATAGCTCATATCCCATGCAATTAAAACCTACTCTATTTTTCAATGAACTTTTACACAAATATATTACTTACTCTTTCTCACTTCTTTTTCAATTTTTTTTTATTAGCAGCGAATCGAAGGCGCTTAATCCTTTGTCCACAAGAAACGTAAAATTCTTGCAATTGCTTTTATAAACGACATTTACACATATTACAGAAGGAAATGTCTCGTAATCACTTAGTTCGTTCTATTATCGCTGAATTCCCCTTTCTTTTCTCATTTCAGACCCCTACAACAAGATGTCTCCAGCTCATTATGCCATTATCGCATCCATCGTAATAGCTCTTCTTGGCATACTTATTTTATTGGCATTATTAATTATATCTTGCTGTCGTTCCCCCAAATCATCTGTCACCACACCCCAACAACGGTTAGAAAATCTTCCATCAGTGCCCCAATTGCCTTACAATCACTTTCACATGCCCCGGAGACGACAGTCATTCCCACACCACCCCCTCTTCCACCCTCCCCTTTCACCTCTGGTACGAAACAAGTAAATACTTCCACTCAATGTACCACCACTCTTTTGAAAGGACGCCGACTTCCGGCACCTCAGGTCAAGCCACCGTCGCCCCCGGCCCATAATCCGGCTAGGCCGATTATTCCACCTATTCCCCCCCCCATTCCCCCCCGGCGAACTTTCCTTACAACATGGAATTATTCCACCTACTCCCCCCCCCCGTTGCCCCGGCGAATTTTTCTTCAGGTAAACCTGTTAATCATAAACAGGCCTCCTTAAAACCACTACATCATATAAGTAACAACGCCCCTTCGCCGTCATTCAAATCAGATATTACCTCCCCTCCCCCCCAAAATAATTCACCAGTTTTAACTGAAAGTCCCTTTTCAATCGATTTTATAACCCGTCATCACTTATTGTAACTCTGTTCCACTACCTTTTGCTTTTTCCTAATTTTTCCCCTTTTTGCGCTTGTTTCATTATCTCATCGCCACGGATGTTACTGGACCCATGACGACCACTGGCTTGTACCATCGAGCGACAGACCTAGGCTCATCGCAGAGACCAACAACGATCTTGTGGAGTTCCAGCACCAACAAGGACCCGTTCCCGTCTGGACCCATGGCTGATTTTTCCATCTCCCACGCCGCGACCCAGATGTGGAGCGCTTTACCCAGGACGTTTGTTGACCCAAAGCGCCATCGCAAATTTGACTTCCAGACTGCCTTCCCATGACGATCTACATCGACAAGGCCCCGCCCACTGAGTGCATTGTGCTCTTGTTTACTGACGACACATGATCCTTATTGTTATCTTACATCGGCTACAAGTGTTCCGGTGCTCAGCTACTTCAAGTACCGTAAGGCACACGCAATTAATACAAACATATGTCATTTATAGTGCCAAAGTTAGTGCCCATGGGTACTACCCATATTGGATTAGAGATACGTCTCTTTCTTTTGTTTTTTTTTTATCGTCAGCTGCACAGCACGTCCAGCCTATGGCGGCATGCAGTTTACAGTGTTGCCATAATAACATACCTCAAGGCTCCACCCAGCATCGTGTATGTTCCGCCGAGTGTACTTTGAACTCAGCAAACAGTAAATACAACCGCTTGCGGTTCCCGGCGTTTCCTCACACTGTGCTGACATGTGTTTTTTTTTTTATTATTGTGCTGTCATCACTCAATCAAAACTAGTTCAGTGTTACACTTAAGCAATTATTTTATCCATGCCTCAAGACTTAGTTGTTGTGCTCATACTTTTTGAGTTTATACGAGGCTATGACCTACAATTTAATTTTTTTATTATTCTACGTGTTTTTCTATTATTTTTTTTCTCAACGGTGTTTGGTGCCACGATATGATATGACTATTCTGGTGATTTCAATTTTTTTTACGGTGATGTGATTTTTCTAGTGATTGGTTTACTGTAACGGTTTTCTACGAGTTTGATTTGTTAATAAATATTAATTTTTAAATATAACCTACTCCGGACGAGGTAGTCGACCATCACAGAGTGGTTCGATTATTTCAACAAGGGGAATGTAGAGATATGGAGACCATTAGACCGAGAAAACCTCGTCATGTTAATATTCACACTTGTTTATTTCCTGAACTTGTCCGACCAGCGAGTGATCCCAAGAATGCGCTAGCTTGTAACTTCCGTAAAAACCAGGAACTGGAAAGGCAAACGCGTGGATCTAAACAGGATCTACCGCGTTCGAAAGGTTTAACAACCTTTCGACGCCTATAATGATAAAAGCGAGCTCCTACCCGGAGCTAGCTCTCTTTTGATTCTGACACTCATCGACGCTACATGGATAACTAGTCCGATTACTTTACAACACGTTACACTGCTAACAACGACGATGGAACACGGAGTTACCGCTGCCTAGCATGCTACAAGGCGCAAGGGATCGCTTGGCTTGGTGAACTGAGGATCGCTGGATAGAACCTTGGAACTGTCACGAATTGGTCTGCGAGAAGCATTAGGACAAGACATCACACACATCTACCAGGTATGAACAAGCGTGAATAACCTTTTACACCAACTTTCCATATCTCTACCCTCCTACGGAGCAGGTTCAGCCATCAGACATTATTATGCTCTACCTAACTGTTTAAATGATACTTCCCTGTGACCTCTCAGAGCCCAGGTAAAACGGGCTTACAACATTAAATATGTATCATATTTTACCTCTTTTATCATCAACATCTGTAAGTATGCTGTTCTGATGAATAATTAACAAACCACTTAGTTTAGATATCATAGATTGTATATCAGAAGAGGGTGCTGGTGTTGGCAGGTCCATAATAGCTTGTTTTTTGAACCGAAATAAGTTCATAGACATGTTTATTTATTTCAAATCATGCTCTGTAATTGGGCATTGATTGCCACTTATCAAATCACAATGCCCCCATGGTAGAGTATGTATGCCACATGATAAAATACATCTCTTATCATCATGTGGGTCCGGAGCCACTTTTCTTACAACATTTGTAATCAACAAGTGATACACACTCTGGATTCTGCATTCTGATGTTCAGATTAAACTCTGGGTTTTGAGAGAATCTTCATAATGTTTAAATTGGAGCTTTTTGTCAACAGTTACTCTGCCAATGCCCTTGGCTTTTTTGGCAACAGCACCATTACATGTTTCAAAACTGTACATCTTGGCCCTTAACCCAGCAAATGCCACAATAACATCACCAAGTGTCTCATCTTTTAACTTTGCGAGGCACCTTTTTGTTGTGGGGTTGAATTTTTGTATGTTCACTGGTATCAAAATATTTAAGCAATGCAGGCTGTGATATATCTTGATAAACATCTTCTGTCTGAATATCAAGAATAAAGCTATCTGTGTCCATGTACATCAGTTTTACACTATCACCATAAAAAGGCTTCAGCACATCATAATAGAGCTTTAGCATGTGTAATTTGGCCAATTCTAATATCATAGCCCCTACATAAATAGGCTTATCAAACCTAATCTTTGTTTTTTTCATGTTGAAGACTGCCATATTGTCATCATAAATTCTTCTGTTGTTAAAATTAGGCTTTGCTATTAATTTTTTGCTCCGGCTGGGGTCAGTAATTAATTTAACATCAGTATCTTTTCTGACATTTTCTATGGTTTTGCCATACACTGAATTTACCATCAATTTAAACAAGGTCTTATCAAATTGGCTCATTGCAGATGTTCGAAGCTCTGTGTTTGTATCAATATATGGCTTCAACCATCTTGAGTGCCTGAATCTTAAGACTTTGCTAACTTTGGTCACTTGAACACCATGATTCATTAGGAACTTTAGGTTTTTGTAATATATGACATAATCCTATTTTGGCTCTAGAGTCATCATGAGCTTCTTCTGTTTAGAGCCAGGTGAACACTTAACCTCAGGAATTGGGGGCAGATCAGAAAATTTGTTGTGTAAATCATCAGGAATTGTCAGATCAAATTCTAAGAACAGGCCATAGTTACTGTCATCAAAATCCTGAAGATCTTCAATATTGAAATCTTCAACCCACTCAAGCCCTGCATATGACAATTTATCCATCATAGCATAACCATACCGGCTGTTGTCATCTACATAAAGTATATAATTTGATGGCAGTGCTGGATCATAATTGGGAATATACTTGTTATTTGCTCTGCCATATCTCTGAGAACATTGCACCATGCCTCCTCTTATACATTGTTCCATAAACAGATACATGTCCTGATCCTGAATGAGATCCAACTGCATTTTAGTATTCAAAAATATTGCAGACCATGCTAGGCCTCGAGCACTGTAGAAATACATTGGATCCAGCTTATAATTTTCCATCTATGATTTTCTAAATGCCTGAAGTATATCGTCTAAGAGAGTCACATTAAGTTTCAAGTATGCCTTATGATAATCACCAAATGTCTGGCATTTTAAATTGTTCCACATCAACTGGGCATGGTGATAATCTTCATCAGTGATTCCAGATGCTCTGACTTTGCTGTAGAACTCTTGTTGTGGTATCAGAGCACAATTATCAAATTTAGAAAAATCTGTAACATAGTCATATGGGTATACACCCTTCCGCCTAATTAATTTCAGGTCCTGATTTGGAAACAAAGCACATATGATTTTGAATTGGTCATCAGATAATTGATTGGCCAGTGTAGCCAAGCTAGCGGACAGAATTCTGTATGAATCAAGAAATCTTAAGTGTATGGGAACACCATTAACTTTAATTATCTTGCTAATAGCTATATATTTCTCATCATTTTCTGCTAAAATATTTAAATTATGCTTGTCAAACCCCTCGTACCTGATCAGATGATGAAAATCATAATTGGATGCCCCGTGACAAAATATTGGGACAAATTTTGGTCTCTGGATCTTAATATTACAGCTATTACACAGGGCCATTTTGAATTTACCATCTGTATGAGAATGGTGATGCACCTTGATATTTGTATCTGAAAATTCAGAATCACATACCGGGCATTTTTCTGAATTGTTGAAATCTTCAATCTGATCCTCTGTTAAAGGCAACATAGGTTTTGATTTTAATAAGACATTAGATGCTATGTCATGGCACTCATTTTCTATTCTATGTGCAAATTCTTTGATGGCATCTGGTCCCATGTATATATATTCTTCACTAACAACACCATCCTGTACAACCACATAATAAAAACTAGAAGGTTCATGTAGCTGGTATGATGTACTTGAAGATTCATCAGGATCTGGGCTGCATAATTCAAGGGGTTTGAGGTTTGATTCAAAATCACAAACTATATATGCTGGGTGTTCCAACAAAGCTTCAATTTTTTTGAATTTGGCATTTTCACTTGGATTAGGCATCACCATATGAACAGGTTTATGATTGCCACAGTATTTTAAATGTTCAATTAACTTGTTTTTAGCAATTTCTGCATTCTTCTCACAAACACCATTTTCCATTTTTCTACCATCAAATACAGTTAAACATCTTCTACACAACTTGAATATTATCTTAGATTTGTCTAGTTGTTTTCTGACTAAAGCTTCAAGACTGTGTATCAGAGTAGAATGATATGTGCCATCCTCTTCAATTAAGAGCAGATCAATCGGAACAGCAGAATCATCATCAGGTGTACTGAATCTGAGAGGTTCTATCAAGCAATTGCCACGGCCAGTAGAACAAATAAATACATTAATAGATAATTGTTTACCATTGATATCCCTGGCCTTTTTTTTCAAATTTATCAATATTCTGAACAGACATTGGATATTCTAAGCCCTCCATAGCATCATCAAAATCATGTTCATGCTGTTTATAATAACTTATTCTCTCTGGGTTATTTAAAACTGGAAACAAAGCAGCTAAAATACACCACAAAAAGCATTTCTCATCATTATTTTTTATGTTAACCACAGCTTTTTTGATTTTGGTATTGGCAGGTAATGGCAGATATGTAGATCCTTGTAATGGGCTGAATTCAGAAATATTAATATATAACTTGTGTGGAGTTCCACATAAACTCCATCCTGATTCTTTTGCAGCAAATTCAGAATGTTTAATATTCAATTGATCTATCAAACTGCTTATTATTTTGTATAAATTTGTATTTGGATATATAGCTACAGTTTCTGATATGTGGGGCTGTGTAAATTTTGTGCCATTTGATTTCTTATATTGTGTAAACAATTTGAGGGACAGCTTATAAGAGCCTGCACATCAGGATTTATACTGTTCAAAAAATTCTTAATATCACATCTTGGCTCTGATACAAAACTGTAATCCCTAAGTTGGCCAGCAAAACTGCTTGAATAGGTGCATTGCGCTTCTGCTTTGCTGGCCTAGCATTAACAGGTGTTTCAAGTTTCCTTTTCAGACCAGATGTAGATGGCTGTGATGATGTGGAAGGCTGTACATAACAAGTACACTTATGCCTATTGTAATATGCTTTGCTTAATATTTTATGGCATCTTGGGCATATTTTTGTGGGTGTTCTGCATTTTTCTGG
This sequence comes from Lepisma saccharinum, assembly GCF_977018435.1. NCBI lineage: Eukaryota > Metazoa > Arthropoda > Insecta > Zygentoma > Lepismatidae > Lepisma > Lepisma saccharinum. The sequence goes on from NC_139252.1 coordinate 10,637,159, forward strand.
ATCACAATTATGCCCGTGCCTAGCCCAATTAGAACTAGATATATATTTTTTTTACACTGATTGCAATATTTCAAGTTTGGCATTTTTATTGTTTATTTATATAAAATTTCTTGGGGTTCAAATCAAAACTCTATACTTAATAAAAAACATCAGTTGGGTTCAGCAGTGTGCTTTTTATACTTAGTGTGTGTGTGTGTGTGTGTGTGCGTGTGTGTGTTAATATGTTTGGCTTTGGCATTTTTTGTTGTTGGTTTATTATATAAAATTTCTTGGGGTCCAAATCAAAACTCTACACTTAATAAACCTAAAAAACACAGGTGTCTGTCAAGTAAACCGGAAGTGGACCGGAACTGAACCGGAAGTGGACCGGAAGTAAATATGTGTGGGTGTGGGTGGGTGTGGGTGTATATGGGTAGCTCTTTGGCTTAGTTTTAAGTGTAGCCATAACAATATCAAGAGGGGCTTTTTTTGACAAGCTTATGGACAACAATTTCACAGATGTAGCTTTTGTACACATGGCCAAATCAATCTGTTGAGGCTTCTTCATTTGTACACTTTAATTCTTCATTTGTACACTAGAATTCAGGATTCTTGGGACTTGACAGCATAGCACACTTGGGGCAATTGACCCATATGGGCATCTTGACACAGTTTTAAGTGTAGCCAAATCGGTCTGTTGAGATTTCTTCATTTGTACACTTTAATTCTTCATTTGTACACTAGAATTCAGGATTCTTGCGATTGACAGCATAGCACACTTGGGGAATTGAGCCATATGGGCATCTTGACATAGTTTTAAGTGTAGCCAAATCTGTCTGGTTGATCATATGAGCTCTTCATTTGTATGATTTTTTGCACCAGCAATACCACAAATACCACTACTCTGTACCTACAGTTCAAAGTGGAATCCGAACCACTGTGAAATGCACCTCCACCAATTATCAAATCTCTTGAGTACAAGGCCACGACGTTACCACTACGTCATCGAATAGGCTCTTATTTGAAAACCGGGAATAAAGGTAAACGAGCAGCAGAGTGATTTTTTTTATTCATAATACTTAAGTACAATTTTACAAAAGTTGCCTCCGCACAATGTCCAATTCCTGTTTCACAGTTCTGCACGAAATATACTGGTTTGTTCTGCAGCTGTCGTTGGAAGTAACAGTAACATTTTCGAGTAACAGTAACTGTAAACTACTTACTTTATGAAATTAGTACCAGAAATTCAGATATTTTTCCACCTAACTAGTAACTAAATTGAAATTGAGTTGTACCCTCCTGTTCACATAAACTGTTAATCTTAATAGATTCGAGCAATTGAAGTATGTACCAATTCATCTGAACAGAAGTGTATAATTACTATTTTTGCGCATAGACAGGAATTTCCTTCTGTTCCAATTTTACAATTTCTTGAATCATATTCTTACCTGAAACAATGGATTGAAATGGTGAGACCATGTGAACAATGTTTTTTATATTAACTAATAATAAGTTAATAATTACAATTATTGTGATAGTAACTAAATTATATACTTTTTAAAGCAACATAATTTATAACTGAATTAATTTCTCAAGTGATTGACTTTGGATTACTGTTGAAAGTAACATTCCAGACACTGTTGATATCTTAGAGTTCAGCATTACTCAGATAAGAATTGTAAGAGAAGTTTTCTAAGATACAATATGGTAATAATTACCATTAGAATAAAATTCGAATCATTCAAAAATCATTGCATGAAGAGACTAGAAAACTACATTTTCTGGATATACGTATAAATTCACATTAACATTTTCGTTTCAATGTAATTTCATTTTCCTTCTTGTTCATCCTGCAGAACAATATGTCGTTCCTTCATAGATACGTATGCTTCTTGCTGTCTTGTAATCATCATCCCATTCAGAAAGTAATAATGGGCAAATACCCTTAGAAATTGGAACTAGCAAAAATTTCAAGGAAAGTTTGCTATGACTTGACAGACAAGACACATACGTTATAGCATCCCCATTATATTCAGTTTCTCGAATATACGGTTCCAAATTGCTGACTACTTGCAACCAGATATTAAGAAGTTTTGCAATATAATTTCATGAGTATATTTTGGACTCTTTATATCTTGTAAACCATCACCATTCAACCATGTATCTCCAAATTGTGTACAGATCAAACAATCAACAAGACGATTTTGATTCCTTAGAAACACATCAACAAACTTCTATGGTATTGGGTTTGCCATTCTTAGTCAAATATTTTGTCATTTTTACAAATATCAAGGTATTCTTAGTAGACACATCAAATAGATTCTCAAATGTTCATCTGCAAAGGGAGCGAATTAAAATATTGTTAATATGGTTTATGAGACTACGAACTTAACAAAGATGAAAAAAATATTTTCATTACATTATTAAAACCTGAGACAAGTTGAGTTAATAAGAAAATGAAAACATCTTAGAGATGTTGTGTAAGTGGATCTGAATATAATTGATCTAAAATGTACCATAATTGTTAACGAAGTGGTCCTGTTATTACAGAATTATTACAGGTTGCATTCACTTTATCAGCTGAGATTCAGATATATCTTTACAGTGCATATGAAATATGACTTGGACTTCAGTATGTTATTGAATCAAATATTCGTAACATAATCAGAACAGATTATGATTTCTCTGAAAATCAATCAATCTTACCCACAAATAAATGATTGGCTTTGAACTTGTAATATATGTAAATTAGTAAACTTACATAATATATTCTAATTTGTAAATTCTCAATAAACAAGAACTATTGTTTGGTAAACTTTTAGGACTTTATTCTTTTAGCTGTTAGGGTGTACTTTTACACATTAAATACATAAATCATGAATTTATTGGAAATGCTTCACTACCATTACACGACGTTCAAAATTATGTAAGAACGAGAAAACCGAAGAGTTTTATATAGCTTAGAAAACCGGTTTTCTGACCTGATTCTGTGAAAGGTGATAACAGAACGTTGTCCAGAACATGCACAAAATTTGATAGAACATAGAGGTAGAACTTAAATATACTTGTGAGTTAAACCTGCTCCGACTAAGAGAAAGAAGAAATGGAAGATTGAATTTACGGTTATTCACGCTTGTTCATACCTGGTAGGCGAATGATGTTCTTCTCCAGATACTTCTTGAAGACCGAATTGTGACTGATGCCAAGGTTCGATACTGTGACCCTTGGCTCACTATTCGGAGGAATCCCGCACGAATGGCTGCAGGCTTATGCAGCAGTAAACTTCGTACCCCGTAGTTGTAGTTTATTCGTTGCAAAGTGTATGACTTAAATAAGTGTAATGAGAACGAGCTCCAGGGCGAGATTGCTTTTATAATCTTCTGCCTCGAAAGGTTATTACACCTTTCGAGAACGCTGGATCATGTTAGATCCACGTATTTGCCTCTCAGTCAATGCTTCGAGGAAGTTACGAAGTTTGGGTATTCTTGAGATTGCTCGACGGTCGGACAATTCCATTGAATAAACAAGCATAAAATAATCTCTTCACGAGGTTTTCTTGTATTTTTAGTCACTATATCTCTACATTCCCCTTGTTAAGTCAATCGATCCATTCTGCGATGGTCGATCAACCATGTCAGATAGGGTTAGATTTGAAATTATAATTAATTAAAATTCCAAAACCGTAGAACAACAAAACACCAAAATATTCATATCACCAAGCACCGTTGAACAAAACACGTAGAGAAAAAAAATAACTGTAGGGTAAAGCTTCTTGTGTACTAAAATAGTTTTAGCACAAACAAGCGAAGTCTTAAATGAAATCGTGTAGTATTGAAGGATAAACTAGTTGTGAATAAAACACGAAGGACACTAGAATGGCCGGAAACACACAGGCCATAACACAGCGAATAGAACTTTGCACAACTTATGTGTGTTTGTTGAATGTTTGCAAATTCCAAAGCACATTGTAGCCAAGCACATTGCGGGACGGAACATCGAGCGATGGTCATTTAGGCAACACCACAGACAGTATGTTGCCAGAGACGGGGCTTACTATAGCAGACAAAGTAATGCCATTTCGTAACAAAGAATCGTAGCATCGTACCTCACACGGGGCTTGAAAATGTAAAGGCACCAAAATATACAACAGCACCCGTGTGCACACACCTGGTGAAACACACTTGCGGCCAAAGAAAGTAACTGAGCTCAACACGTGATGCGGAGATGTCAACAAGCACTGGGTGGGAGAGTTTAGCCGAGGTAGTTCTGCGTCACTTCATACGAATGGCATTCAGACGAAAGTAAATCTCGAGCGTATGATGTCGCTGTTCGCTGCGACGGGAGATTCAAGCTTCAGGGGAGACATTCTGAGTTGGATGGTTGTAAAACTTTGCGGTACTGCGTTGCGTCCGGCATGATGAGAAAGTCAGCCGATCGATCCAGACGGGAGAGGGTCCTTCAGCGATGGAATACCACAAAATTCTTATCCGTTCACTTCAAAGAGCCAAGATCTCTCTCTCGTAAGCACAGGCAGCAGATCGACATGATGAATTATCCAGCAGCAGTGGTGGTGATGATGATGAAACAAGCGAAAAGGAAATATTAGGGAAAATGAAATGGGAGCTGAGCAAAGGAATAATAAATGGTGGCGAGTAATAATCTAAACAAAAAAGGACTTTCAAAAGAAACTGGGGAAGAATTTCGAGTGGGAGGGGAGGCAGTACCTGTTCGAAATGACGGTGAAGGTGCGGAGTTACTTATATTATGCAGAATTTTTAAAATTACCTGTTTATGAATGACAGGGTTACAGGGGGAAATTTCGCAGGGCGCAGCGGGAGAGGATAGGGAATGGCCGTACAAGCCGGGAGAGGGGGCGGGGAGGCGGCCCCACTGGAGGTACAGGAAGTCTACGTCCTTTCGAAACAGTTTTGGTACATCGGTTATGAATAGTTGTTTGTTGTTTCGTACCAGAGAAGAAAGGGGGCGGGGGAAGAGGGTGTGGTTGGGGAATAGCTGTTGTCTCCGGGGCATGTGAAATTGATTGTAAAGCAATTGGAGAACTTATAGAAGGTTTTTAATCGTTTTTGTAGTGTTGTAACACGTGATTTGGGGGAACAACAGCAAGATGTAATTAATAAAACCAATAAAATAAGAATGCCGATAAAAGCTATCATGATGGTCGCGATAACGGCATAATGAGCGGAAGACATCTTGTGGTGGGAGTCTGAAATGAGAAAAGATAGGGGAGTTCAGTGATAATAGAATGAACTATGTGATTACGAGGCATTTCCGTCTGTAATATGTGTAAGTGTCGTACAGAAAAATAATTGCAAAAATTTTAATGTAATGTGAGCAAAGCATTAAGCGCCTTCGATTCGCTGCCAACCAAAAAGAAAATTGATGAATTGAAAAACTGATAACAATAACTAATAGATTTATAAAAAGTTCATGGAAAGAGAAAGTAGGTATTTATTTTCATGGGATATGTGTTATGAATAGTTGAACTATAAAATCAAAGGAGAGAGTTGGAACATTTGGCTATATTTATTATATGTTTGTTAACATATTTAGTGCATTGCAGCTTACAAAGAAGCAGTTCGCGTTACACCTGAGCGTAAATAAAAAAGTTGCTATGGCCAAAAGCCAAAGGTTCAGCAAGTTCTACGCAGTTCATTTGTCTTTATGTCGTTCATGTTGTTCTTTATTTCGTTCTTTTTGGTTTTTCCTTCATCATTTGAGAGTGTGTGTACCAGCAAATGTGGAAAAATGTTTGCTAGTTAGAACCATAGAAGCGCTAAATACTTATGAGTCAAATCAGTTAAGTGATATGTTCCGACTATTACTATGCGTATAATCGCAAATTATAAAAATAACATTAAAATGTCATGGGGAATTAATTATTAGGCTAGGAATTTATTATAAATAATCCGGTGTTTAGGAGGGCGTTCTGTAATCTTGGGCTTTAAAAATAGAAAGCGAGTTCGTTCTGATGCAGAAGTGTATTGCGTTCACGGGAAGTGAAGAGGGGGGAGGTAGGCGTGGGAAAATGCTGGTGCGTGGGATTTTAGCATGTGCAATGTACGTAGCGAGGTGGCTAAAGAGAGAGAATGGGAGTTGAATGTGTTAATAAATGTTAGTGCATATGTGAGCTGGGTTTCATTGCACTAGTCGTAGCGATCTTTCAGCCTTGATACTGTGATTGTATCCGTTTTTCTTTGTTTCTGCTGTCAATGAAAGTAACTTCATTGGAAGTCTCGTTAACTTTTCGAAGAATAGTTCTTTTGTACTTATAGGAAGACGCAAGGGCTTTATAAACGCCGGGAATCGGACTGGAATCTAGGAGCCACACATGTTGGCCTGGTGAGTACTGAATTTGTGTAGAAGTTCGGTCTGTGTACTGTTTCTGTTTTTCGAAGCGCTTGTGCAAATTCTCATGGGCGGTCTTACGTATGGATGTCAAGAGTTCAAGTCTTTCTGCGTTTGTCTGGGAGATATTGTCAGGGTTCGTAGGGAGGACTGCGTCGCTAGGATTCTGGGGTTATAGCGAAACAAAGTAAAATATGGACTCTGACGTAATCCAGAATTAATTGTAATATTATGGCTATACGTGGCGCTAGCCAGGTAATCACAGCCTGCATCTCTTATCTCCAATACAAAAACTCTCATGACTTTCTTTAAATAGCTGAATGAGATCACAACTAGTCCTTTCGTGAAATGCGTAAAAGTGTCTATAAATTTGAGCTGTAGGCCGGTAATATTGGCTAACTCCCGTAGAAGTAAGCTTGAATTGGGTGTTGAGCGATCTAAATAAATAGTGGTCGGGAAACCATGGACTAGAAAAACTTTCTCAAGTAGTGCTGTTGCTATGTCTTGTGCATCATGATTAGCCAAAAGAGCTGTGATGGCGTATCTAGTACAAATGTCGACTATTGATAGAAAATATTAGTATTTGTGTGTCTTAGAAGAAACTAACGGTCCACAGACGTCAAGATGAATTCTTTGGAAAGGAAGGGGGCAGGGCGAAATGTCTGGAAGGTACGGAAGGTAGAACTTTGTGGTTTCTTTGAGATGTAGCAAGGGATGCAATGTCGAACCTTATCATAAAAAAAAATTCTTCATGTTAGAGAAAAAGTAGTGCATAAGCATTAAATTATATGATTTTTGTGACTTCAGTTCATTTTATGTGTTTGAATAAGATCGAAAACTTGATGTCTTAATTCTTGGGAATGCAAAACCTATCTCGACATCCTGTCGTGATTCTGGTTGTCCTATAAAAGATGCCTTTTTTGAGTATATAAGAAGAGGAAAGTTTCTCGAGCCTTGGATTCCTAGCTTCATCTTTGTTTTCTAAAATATCAATAACGTCTCTTAAATAAGGGTCTTTACGCTGTTCGGTGCTAATATCAAAGTTTTCTGATTGTGTATGAAATACTTGATGAAAGAATAGAGCATCGACATCATCATCATCGTCATCGTTTTTGTCATGATTAGTCTTTTCAAGCGGTAAGCTTGCACGGGAAAGTGATCCGCAAGTTCATTTTTACTGGCCCTGATATGCGTGATTTCGATTTCAAAATTTTGAAACTAAAGTGCTTTTCTTCCCGAAATTAAACTAGGATGTTTAGTTGAACGAAGATACGATAATCCTTTATTATCTGTGAGGACCACAAATCATTGATTCATAGGAAAAAAATTGAAAATTTTCAGAATATTATAAGCAGCTGCAATTTCAAGGGAAAATGTGTCAGTTGTTTTCTCTGTTGGTGTTAAAGATCTCAAGCAGTAAGCGCAGCGATGTAAATTTCCTTCTTCGTCAGACTGTAACAGCGCTCCGCCAATGCCTTCTGCGCATGCATCAATGAACACATATGAGGGGAGCTTAGGATCATAAGGGCTAAGGATATGGGCTGATTTTATACTTTGTTTTAGTATTTCGAAACTTTTCTGGTGTTCGTCAGTCCATTCAAACTTGACATTCTATTTGAGAAGCTTGAATAAACATTCTGTCGGTCTGGCAAATCCTTTCACAAATCGCCGAATAAAATTTACAAGTCCTAAAAAACTACAAAGCTTGTGTTTGGTGTTAGGGGAGGGATATTCCAAAATGGCTTTATGAATATGTTTAGAAATCTCAATTCCCTTTTGAGATACCACACTACCAAGGACTTTTACTTCAATAAAGGCTAGCCTACACTTAGAAAGTGATGATTTAAGGGATTTATTTTAACTTTTGGAAGACTTTGTCCATTATGTTAATCATGGCTGGGAGATTTGAACTATACATTATTATATCATCCATGTAGATAGAAAGTTCTGATCTGTCTATTCCACTAAGAGCGAGCTCGCTTACGCGGTTCATTACACCTAGGGATGTTTTCAATCCCTGGCATAAACGAGCATATCTAAAACTACCAAGATTGTTAACGAAGAAGACGGTAATGTCATTAGAACGCTCTTTTAATGGAACCTGAAAAAATGCACTGGAAAAATCCAAGATGGAGTACAATTTCTATCCAGCCATACCTACCATAATCGTGGAAATATGCGGTACTTGTAAAGTTATCGGAGGTATTATCGAATTTAGAGCGCGAAGGTCGGAAATAAAACGATATGTCCAATTTTGTTTCTGGATTAATAGGACTATGTGTCGATAGGGACTCCCTTCACAGTGTTCTATAACACCTTGGTCTAATTACTTCTGAATTTCCTGTTTCATGTGTTATCTGTAATGAAAGTGTATAGGTCAGGTCTTGACATTCACTGGGATGTCATCTGTAAGCTTGATGTCATATTCCAAAACGTTAGTTTTAGTTAATTTATCCCCTGGCCAGAGAAAAATATCTGCATACGTGTATACGAGCTATAGGATTTTTCTCTTTCATCTGGAAGAATTTCATTGTTAACTTTCAGCAGGGAGTGATCAAATTTCTGTTGACTTTCACTGATGTGTTGTTTTATTGTGCTATTTTCATTACAAGCGAATGAAAATGTGACAACTTCGTTATTTAAAATTTCACGTGTCCATATTTCGCCTAATATCGTGTCTATTTTCAAAGTGATTGTGTTTTCAATAGGGTTGTGTATGTGAATTGCAGGTGATTGAGGGTTTACTGTAGCATTGGGAAGGACTACTGCATGCTGAGTCATAAGGGAAGCATATGGGGTATGAAGTACAGGCTTATGAGTGGAAGTTGTCATAGTGGAAATTTTCAAATTTATATTAGTTTTGGATCGTGGAATTAACTGAAGTGTGTTTGAAAGCGTAGCTTCCCCCGTATACACATTTGTATTTTCAATTTGGTTGAACATGTCATACGACACCTGGTGAGTTTTGTACCTTGACCTCAAAATACTGTGATTTGGAGTATGTCCTAAATGGTGAAGAGTTATCGTATTTTCTTTTAACGACATCTCGAACCTCTGTGTTCTCAAAAAGTAATTTCTTAAAAGTGGGGGGAGGGTTGTAGAATCTATAATTTTGAAAGGGTGCGAATATTTGTATTTGCCAATTGTGATAGGGAGGATTACAATTTCAGACACACTTAGTTTTGTTCCAGAAACACCTTGAATTGTTGATTTTATATTGTAAGTTTTTATTTCAAAAGGGTGGAGGTGAGAGGGGTAAATTGATATCTGGGAACCATCATCAATAAGTAAATCTATTTCTATCCCTTGTCGATGTAATACAAGCCATCTTTCTCAATTATGGAAAGTTTGTCTATTCTATTCTATCTTCGATTTTGTTCCTGCAAGCCGAAGATGATTCTAGTTTAAATACTGCCTCTTTGTGGTTTGTAATAGCAATTAATACTCAAGTGGTTAAATCGACCACAGATTGTACAGGCCGATGTATTTGTATCGTCGTGATTACCCATATTTCGATTCTGACCTCTTCCTTCAAACCTATTTTTTCCTGAAAAGTGTCCTCTAGACCTATAGTTTCCTCTTTGATTAGCCCTACAATTACCTTTGTAGGAAGAGGAGTTATTTTTCCCCTTGTTTTAAACTCTATTATCTCTATTATGCGTGTTTTGATTTGCATTTATCGCAAATTCATAGACATTAACTCAAACGTTAAGTAATGAGGCTGGATTCAGTTGTTCCTCAGAATGTAGACACAAATTTCCAAGCTGCGTGGAAAGTTTATTTACATCGTCACAAGAGGCGGTGTTGTCCGTGAGTTGAGAGCTAGCGATAGCTGGTGGCGGGGACTTTTGGAATTTTGCACTACCAGTAGTGCTCTAAGAACTGAACAAAATTCAGCTAATACGAAATTATTCCCAACATTGGCCTTTTTATGTCTTTCATTGACTGGGCTATTCTGCGCTGAAATATTTTGTGGGAAAATTCCACATGTTTTTTTATTGATTTATCACAAACGTTATTTGGAACTAAACGATTTAATTGCACTACTGTTTTTCTGATAGATTCCACCGATCTCTTTTTCCATAATTTAGTCCACACATATATGTAAGTAGACAAGAATCGTCTCATGTAGGCCAACAATGCTCGAGCAACTGCACTCACTGTATAATCCTCTGTGTAGCAGGCGCTTGGTTTATTCTTTCCATGAATGTTTGTGTAAAAATGAAGCGCATCTATGCTTTAGCCACTACATCAAATACCAATGAACTTTCAGTAGGCTTCTATGCGAATTCGTAGCGTTCCTCTGAATATCTAACTATTCATTATAATAGATTCATGATTCGTTTCTAGACTGAAGTGAGCAATGCAAATGACAGAATGGGTGTAGACTAGCTTACCCTGTTCGGTTTAGAAATAAGACCAGTAGCTCCTGCTTCTCTGATGATTCCAGATTAAAAGGCCTCGTGTCGCTCTCATGCGCACCTATTTAGACCCTCGCTTGGCCTCTCGTCACCTCTTGCCAAAGGCCAGTTATGAAATGTTATGAAATTAACGAATTGACACTTAAAATCATCCATGCTAGGCCGGGATTCGAACCCGGGACACATGGCGTCAAAGTGCGATGTGCTAATTACTCCGCCACGGTAGCGGCAACACATATTTGTTTTCTAGAACCTCTATATTTATTTATTTCGTTATTCAAAACTTTTCTTTGAAGAGTTTACAGTATTTTAAGCTAAAAATAGGTTACAAAAAAGCGGTGCGGACGGGGGTGCGGAAGAAAACCAAGGGATTTGCGAGCACCCCTTCGATCCCCCCCCCCCCCCGTGTACTTCATGGCTCTGGGGTTAACATACGTGACCAATGATTCAGAGCGAAAGGAAATAACAAGGTAAAGACAAATATGTACCAATGTCTGTTAATCACACGTAATTTAACTGTTTAGGGCAAAAACTGTGTGGAAAATAAACGATCGATTTCACAAATAATTGTAATTGTTGAACAATTGTTGAAGGTGTGTAGGAAAAGCTAAGAAAAATTCGTGGGAAATTGAATAGGCAGATAATGAGAGTGGTTTTCCCTCCTGGGAAAAAATGTTCTTCCTTTTCTTATATTGCTGGTATTTCATTTACCTCTTCAAACCATCCTACTAACACGAAGAAAGAGTTTGTCTTGTATAAATATACTCGCATTTCTTCTATCATTCACCTGTTCCCTTTTGTGAATTGTGATATACCGTCATACTTGTGGACTTAATGTCATCGTGCATGGTGCCTCATTTAGAAATATCTATTGTTTGTAAAAGGTAGTTTCAGGCACTTGGGACGCAGTAGACGCCATTAACACACCTGACGTACACCAAAGTTTCCCTTTTGGTTTCAGCTGTGTGAAGGTGTTCTGTTTACACGTGTCGCCTTCTGCCGTGAAGGTAGTAGCTGAAAAGCATTACTTGACTGCCTACATTCTAAAATTGTAACTTTAGCGTTAATGGAAGAGTGTGATTTGTTGTGATGCGGAAGTTGTGCCCATCCCCTCCCAAGGCCAATGACGCGTCTCTAACATAGCAAGCCATACGACCCCCAACCATGTCATAATCCACATAACGCTTTTAATAACTACAGAGTGTCTACTGAAACTATTTTGTTTTTGACTGTACTTAACACTGTACTCGATTTGTCCCTCCATCTTAAACCCATGTTTATAACCTACAGGACCGTGGACTCATAAACCCCAAATCGTTTATCATAATAGCCCAAGAACAGTTTGGATAAATATATATTTCTCTATTTTTTTACAAGAAATCAAAATACGGCGATAGCAATTTTGGAATGTATAACAGTAAAAAAATACAACAAAAATAACAACAAATAAAAGTACATCAGATAAAGTGTCTTACATAATAATTGATTATAATTTTAATACAATTGGCTGCCTATAATATTTCCACTGTTCAAATTTGAAAAGCAACGGAAAGCTAGGACATTGATTGGGTAAATGCGTAAGTTAATCTAAAATATTATTGTAAAATTCGGTACAAAAAGAGAAAAATTCGATAACAGTATAAGATCCTCAATTTTCGAATATGAAAAATACAATTTCAAAGGAACCAGGTATATTGGTATATGATATCTTTTATAAGGAGCTTAGTACAAAATGAAATTTTTGTAGTACATTTTGTGACACCATAAAAAATAAATTTTCGATCTCGGGGTTCTTTCGTTTTACTGGAACCTTGTATTATGGTATAGGATATCTGTTATGAGGAACTAACATTTGAGCTACAATTCGGTACAAAACGAGTACAATATACAATTTGTATATTTTACACACATCATGGATCATAAATATGTTTTGTGTGTGTACAATGATTGGCGAAGGGTGAATTGATGGTCTCCAATAAAAATCCTTTATTAATTATTGCAAACGTTACAAATATGCCACAACATTCAAATTTTGTTACATTTGACCCCGGTCTCCCCTGCAATTCGATGGCAGTATCAGAACTTCAATTTTCGACTTTCGAAAATACCATTTTAGTTGAACCCGGTAATTTGGTATACGATAACTGGTATATCAATTTTGGTACAAAACGAAATTTTTGTGGTACATTTCGGTACAAAAGGAAATTTTTGTGTTACATTTTGGTACAAAACTAGTGCAATTCGATGACACCATAAAAATGTCGAAATCCGATTATCGGGGTTTTCTCGATTAACTGGAACCCTGTATTTTGGTATACGATATCCGGCAAAAGGAGATTGGTACAAAACTAAATTCTTGTGGTACATTTCGGTTCAAAATTAGTACTATTTGGTGGCAATATCAGAACCTCAATTTTTGAATTTCCAAAATACCATTTTAGTGGAAACCTGTATTTTGGTATACGATATCTGGTATAAAGATTTTGGTACAAAACGAAATTTTTGTGGTAAATTACGGTAGAAAACGAGTACAATTCGATTGCAGTGTCAGAACCTCATTATTTAAATTTCGAATATACCATTTCAGTATATTTCGGTGCAAAAAGAGTAAAACTCAATTCCAGCATCACAATCTCAATTTTCAAATTTCGAAAATACCATTTCAGTGGAACCCGATATTTGGTATACGATATCAGGTATACGGATTTTGGTAGAAATCGAGATTTTTTTGTTACATTTCAGTACAAAACGAATACAATCTGATGATATCGTAAAAACGTCCAAATTCGATTGTCGGGGTTATATCGTTTCCTGGATCCCGATATTTTGCTATACGATATCTGTTATAGGGAGCTTGGTAGAAAACGAAATATTTGTTTTATATTTCGGTACCAAACGAGTGCATTTCGATGGCAGTATCAGAACTTCAATTTGCGAATTTCAAAAATATCGTTTCAGTGGAACCAGGTAATTGCATCAGCAGTTTGAAGATGGGAAAAATCCAAAAAGCTGATTGTTGGGAAATTACAAAAAAATGCCTATTGTCGTTACTGTTCATTATGGCTGAATCAAAATCGTATAAGAAACTCGTTACATGTACCTACATTCCTAGTGCGTAGTATTTTTGGTATTGGACTTTAATAAAAAGGAATATGAGGATTATATTAATAAGGATTCGTTCCCTTCTTCAAACTGATGAGATGCGCATTAGTTATTATGCACATAAATGCTGGATTGAAAAAAAAAATATATATATATTTATTTGTCACAAAATATCATAGACATATTAAGTAGCATTTATTTTGTTGTGATTTCAACATTGAGGAATCTTGAACTATTGAATACAGTGTCCAAACGTACAAAGAAAATTATAGCTCCCATTCATTCAGACCATTATCCTCCATTGTCGCAGTTCTTGGCCTTTTCAATACCTCTTCATAAAATGGTCTGTATTCATCGGAAATGTACGTGACTATCTTGGCTACATCTTGTATCTTCTTGTGATTAATGGGGATCATCATACGCTAGATCAGTTGGAATCTGGGGTACTGCTGAGTTTGGCTTTTGCAGCAGGAAAGTGTGTTTCACTAGGCCATCGATATACTCAGACATGATCAATTAACCTCTCGGTAAGGAGTATTCCACTTTCCTGTATTTATATATCATAAATGATGTGGTTTTGTCAAGCGACTTTGCTGTTTTTTTAGAACTGCGGCCACCAGTTCTAAAATTCAATGACACTTTCCGCAGATATCTGAGTAACTTTAAAACCTGACTTCTTAGATGTTTTAATTAACTCAATGTACTGTTGTGGTGCATAAATTCTGTCCATTTTTCTGATTGTTCTCTTTGCAGTCCCGACGTTACGGTCACATTGCAAGAATAAATGATCCTGGACAGGGAAGTACTGATAGATCTTACGAAATCGTCCTGTGGCAACCAATGCCAAGAAAAACCGTACTAATGTACTATTACGGTTTTGTCCTCCGCAGGCATCATTGCAAACGTAAAGTTCTCTGACTACAGGGATCATATTTTGTATTTTCAAATATAACATTCTACAAACTTCATCGGGACCGCGTTTAGCTTCACTTTCTGGGTACACATATAAATCGGCAGCATTATTTTTCAGGTCATGAATGTAAAACACGTGTAACCAAAGTTTCCGGAGGTCAATCATTTCTTGTACCGGTATGTACGGTAACGGAAGATTTTGCATAAAGTCAAAAACAATCGCTCCAACTTTAGGGCCATTAGCTCATAGATTCTTGACTTCCTGCTGTTTCTTGTTGGCTCTGCGAAGATGAACAATCGTTTCGGCGACAGCAGCAGGTTTTGCATTATCATTGAGATGCGGACTTTTAATTTTTGTAGTTACCTCTTCGCAAGTACTACACACATCTCTTTGGGGACGTCCAAATCTATAAGCATGATTTTCATTATAATATTTCCTGTAAAAATTATATTTCACTAGCTTGGCCAGAGTTGGGTGTTTTTTACAGAAGAGCTCATACAAGGTTGTAATATTTAGGTCAGCACTCAAATATGTTATTGTTCTGTTACTGTAGTATGTTACGTGTAAAGGTAATTCTTTAATATGTTCATTGATCATTGCACGAACATCTTCAGGGATGTCATTTCCTCGGTGACAATGCTTCACTCTATTATCAAAGGCCAGTTTACCAGACGTAATCAATGAAGTTAACCTAAACAGTGCTTTATTTGTGATACCGTACAAAATTGAAAATACTTTTTTACACACAGGTAGACGTTCAGTGCCTTTCATTACGTGCTAAACAAAAATGCTATCACGTTTAAGAGGAACTGCACTTTTCGAACGCCTACGTGCTGGTGATTTACGGTCAATGAGTCCCATTAAAAATGTGTCTTGCTCATTTTTCGTTTCAAACCCTTGTTTTATGCACTACATAACTATCCGTTTCTGGGCGACGAACACCCTTCCTCTTCTTTTTAGGCGTAAGAACAACATCGCTGTTCGTTGAACTAGCAGACAATCCAATAAGTTGCAAACACTTCACAATCGTTTAGATTACTCGTTTAGACCATCACAGATTGTAACTCATATACTAATTGCAAGTTAACCTTGGTATACACAACAGAAATGTACAATAATATACACAAGGTTCAACATACCATCGCAACTTGTAACAGCTGTTAACAAGTGCGATCTCAGCACCACTAGTGGGAAACGGATGAATCAGTTTGAAGTAGGGAACAAAACTTGGATTTGTTCCTTTCTTCAAACGTACGAATATTTTCAAGGCCAATTACACCATCAAGTGTGTGGTTTTCGGTTTCTTTACTAACGTCCTAGATCCGGGCATATGTTAAAACACGTTTGGAGTAAAAAAACGAAAATAGATTTTTCTGGCGCTTTTTCCCTTCTTCAAAGTGCTGTTTGTTATACGATATCTGGTATAAGGATTTTGGTACAAACCGAAATATTTGTGGTACATTAGGTACAAAACAAATACAATTCGATGATATCATAAACACATCGAAATTCCATTGTCGGGGTTTAATCGTTTCTCTGGAAGTCGGTATTTTGGTATACGATATCAGGTATATGGTTCTTGGTATAAAACGAATGGGACTCGGTATCTGGTATACGATATATGGTATAAGAATTTTGGTAAAAATCGAAATTTTTGTGGTACATTTCGGTACAAATCGAGTACAATTCGATGACATCTTAAAAACGTAGAAATTCAATTGTCGATGCTTCATCGTTTCACTGGATACCGGTAATTTGGTATACGATATCAGGTATAAGGTTCTTGGTATAAAACGAATGGGACTCGGTATCTGGTATACGATATATGGTATAAGAATTTTGGTAAAAATCGAAATTTTTGTGGTACATTTCGGTACAAATCGAGTACAATTCGATGATATCTTAAAAACGTAGAAATTCAAATGTCGATGATTCATCGTTTCACTGGATACCGGTAATTTGGTATACGATATTTGGTATAAGGAGCTTGGTACAAAACAATATTCTTGTTTTTCATTTAGGTACAAAATGAGTATAATTCGATGAGAGTATCAGAACTTTTATTTTCGAAATTCGAAAATACGATTTCAGTGGAAACCGGTATTTCGGTATACGATATCTGGTATAAGGATTTTGGTACAAAACGAAATTTTTGTGGTACATTTCGGTACAAAAGAAAATTTTTGTGTTACATTTTGTTGCAAGAATAGTGCAATTCGATGACACCATAAAAATGCCGAAATCCGATTATCGGGGTTTTCTCGATTAACTGGAACCCTGTATTTTGGTATACGATATCCGGCAAAAGGAGATTGGTACAAAACTAAATCTTGTGGTACATTGCGGTACAAAATTAGTACTATTTGGTGGCAGTATCAGAACCTCAACTTTTGAATTTCGAAAATACTGTTTTAGTGGAACCCTGTATTTTGGTATACGATATCTGGTATAAAGATTTTGGTACAAAACGAAATTTTTGTGGTAAATTACGGTAGAAAACGAGTACAATTCGATTGCAGTGTCAGAACCTCATTATTTAAATTTCGAATATACCATTTCAGTGGAACCTGGTGATTTGTTACACGATATCTGGTATGAGAATTTTGGTACAAAACGAAATATTTGTGGTATATTTTGGTACATAATGAACACAAAACGATGACTTCATAAAAAAACATCGAAATTCGAATGTCGGGGTTTAATTGTTTCTCTGGAACCCGGTATTTTGTTAAAGGATATCTGGTATAAGAAACTAGGCAAGAAACGAAAATTTTGTGGTACGTTTCGGTACAAAACGAGTGCAATACGATGGCAGTATCGGAAACTCAAATTTCTAATTTCGAAAATGAAAATAGCATTTCAGTGGAACACGGTATTTTGGTATACGAAATCTGGTATAAGCATTTTGCTACAAAACGGAATTATTATGGAACATTTCGGTACAGAACGAGTACATTTTTGATGACATCACAAAGACGTTGAAATTCGATTGTTGGGGTATTATCATTTCACTGGAACCCTCTATTTGGTATATGATATCTGGTATAAGGAGCTTGGTACAAAAGGAAATTGTTGTGGTACATTTCGGTACAAAACGAGTAAAGTTCGATTGCATAGTCAGAACCATAATTTTCGAATTTCGAAAATACCATTTTAGCGGAACTAGTATTTTGGTATAGGACATCTGGTATAAGCGTTTTGGTAAAAAGCGAAATTTTTATTGTACATTTCAGTACAAAACAAGCACATGTATGCATTTTATTTGGAGTTTCGTTACTCTTGGTTTCTAGTAGAGTGATCCCAATAAGTTGGCTACAGGTAAAAGTTCTGTTTTTCAATTTTGGTAAGTTAATTTTCGAAGCACTGTTAGGTATCGTAATTCAGACTTAGTCTCCTATGTTAAACTTGACTTTTCCTTGTGGGTTGATATTTTGAGCAGTAGGTAATGGAAATCAAATTCTCCTTGCTATATTTATAAATTGAAGGAGTGCTTGCTTTACTGTCTGTCAATATAATGTTGTCCCGTTTTTTTTAATATTAACCTTGAATGCACCTACAATGTTATCACAGGTGTTGGTCATGAAAAGGATCGGTCATCCAAAAACATTACCTTTATTAAAGTATTAAATCTACATGCACTTTTGACATGCAGAACAAGCCTGGACTAGCGCAAGCAAACTGAAACCCTACTAGTTCTCACCCATTATGACCCTTGTCCTTCAATCTGCGAAGCAGATACGACGATGAAGATGGTAGTTTTACGGTTTGCTCACTTAATTTCATTTAGTATTTTATATTTTCGCGCACGCAAAGCACAGTTGCAAGTCTCAAGATGAAAGGCAAAATAAGGTAAATCGAATGATATTTTATTGTACCTTCATGACTACATATTACTGTAGTGCCATTTTGGTAGCAGTATTCTGGCAGTAGATATACAGCAAGAAAACTTATATAGTACATTAATTCACTTATGCGTATTTTGTTCTACATTGTATACACAAAGTATATACCTGTGCATTTTTGGTTGTAAAAGATAATGATAAGTAACTTCTAATACCCTGCACCAGGTGGGTACCGTACGTAATGCTATTCGTAAGTAAAGACGGCACATGTTATTTCCTAATTTAATTCTTCACCATGGACCTCATTGTCAAAATAACAGCAACGTATCTCAGAAATGGTTTTCCTCCATGTTCTATAATTTCGGAATTTTATCAGTGATATCAGTTTTTGTTCGAGCCGCTTAAAGAACACATGAGAGGGAAAGAGTTTGAAGACAGATGGTACACTGAACGAAATGTCCTGCAGGGTCTACAACAGCTGTCATTCTTTCTACACCAAAGAACTCAAGGATCTGACACAATGGAAGCAGCTTTGCTTGGATCCTCAGTAGCATTCATTTAGGGAATGTGCATAGTTTGGTGCTTGAGGAGATTTAGATTCTTCACTATAAATAATCGTCTGGGTCGATCTTGAACTGTAAATTTCAAGTTTGTATTTATTGTAGTATTATATTCAATTCTCTATTATGTTTTCTAATTAATCAATTGCAGGTGTTTCTGGTGTTTGGCATTTGTAATGAACTTCACATTCGCAGCAGTGTTTATGGTTGAGTTGTATAAAATACATTATTCTTCATCGGTGGCATATGAACCATGCCAGTTATCAGAGGAAGAAAATATATCTTATCCAGCCGTACATTTGTGTTTTCCTCAGTGAGTATGTTATAGGTAATTCTTAACATTCTTAGAATCAGTAATATCGAGTAATTCAAAATTATATGCATACATATTAGTAGTATAATTGGAGCGGTTCAAAATAACACTTGGTACGAGGCCTAATATTTTTATTAATTTAAGCACAACGGTAAACCTATTTTGATGATGTTTTTGTTGATTTTATACTATTGCAAATCTGTGATTTTTTTACCTCACACTTGGTACGAGTGGTATAATTTCTTATGAGTTAAATTACGTAACATTATATAATATTGTGGTGCCCCCTATATTAATCTCCCATTATTGTATTTTTATAAGGGTAAACTATTGCATCATGCTTATGCAACAGGTTATCACATAACAATACGCAACATTACAATGGCACAGAAGAAAACTATTTGCATCATGTTTATGCAAACAGGTTATTACGTAATATCATGATGACTTGTATCTGACGTGGTGTCTTCTGATTAGCTTTTTGTTTCAGATGTTTTTAGGCTAATTAAAGAGTTTTTTGCATTACATTATTTGAATTTATCCAACCTATCTAAATACCACACCGAAATACTCTGCAACAGTTGCAGAGTCTGACATTTTCTTGACATTTTACAATATATACCAACATAAAAAATAACACTAATAACCAAACATACTAAGGCATAGTCTTATAAAAAACTGAATCTTAATAAAATACTAACCTGTTATGATAAGATGTGACGTGACAGATTAGTCAGTTTTGCGAGATAATTTGAAGAGTACGGACCTGTTGTTACAGGCTCCTCTATACATTTTTTCATGTGCTAAGCACAGGGGGATTTTATTTACTATATGTATTTATTAATTTTTTATGCTTAGTAGAAATATATATTTTATATTATAATAAAAAATAGCTAATATAAAATAAAACGTCATGAATAATTTTGGGTTTAAGGAGCAACAACATAATCAGCCTGTAGAGAGAATTCCAGTAAACATGGATATATTTAGAGAAATTTATCATCAATTGAAAGGGTTACTTCTTGTTCACTTGAATAGTATTTGGTCTCATGTTGACGAGGATACTGGAAAGCACTTATTTGTATATATTAATAAGTTATCATCATATAAGTTACCTGTTAGTGGGAAAATTCAAAAAAATATTTCACCACCGAATGCGGCAGTTTTGTACAAAAGTTGAAATTTGTATAGAATTAAACATAGTATATTACTTTCTGATACGCCTTATGATGTGGCATCAAATTACAGTTGGAGACTTATGAAGATTTTGGGAAGATACATGGTACCATAGCTCACATAGAAGATACTATGGCAACTATGAGAAATGAGCTAACAAGTGTACATGAAACTCTGGAATCGAAACTGCTTGGTATTACTGACATTCTACCTTAAGTTCAACAGAAAGTTACTAAGCTTGAAAGCTTGAATACTGAATCAGAATTATAGCATTTTCATCATCTTACCGGAGACATTTAGAGTAAATTAGAGACACTGCAACAGTCTACACCTACGCAGGATGAATAACGCAACTGCAAGAAATTTTGAAAAATGCAGCTGATGCAACAGAACTCGATGCTATAAAATTAACTCTTACCACACTTCAGAATACTGTAGCTGCTTTGCCTACTTCCCAGGAAAACAGAACTATGAGGAGGGTAGTACATCGAATTTTAAAATCTGAGGATATCAAAAACTTTCAAGCAGAAATTGCGCAAATCAGAGAAACTGTTGCTAGTCTCCTCAACAATCAAATAATTATTGAACTACATGCATTATTTACAGAAATCAGAAGTCAATTACACGATTTGCTACCTAGAGTTCTAAATTGAAACTTGTAGAAAATTTACAGGAGATTATTTCTAATATTACGTTACAAATTACCAATCTTGAAGCAAGTCAAGAATCTGCTTTATCAGGTTTTGCTACTCAACTTCACGATCTCAAAGAGGAATATAAACAACTGTATGTTTGTGTAAAAATCAAACCTAGTTACGTTGAGTTGGTTCGTACTATCAACGAACACTTGGAACCTGTATTAGGCAGACTAGATGACGTAGATACTCGTCAATTTTATTCTATGGAAATTGTTTGGTTACAAAGTGTTCCAAATGCTCGAGGGCACTGGACGTACGTCAATGCTGGCAATATTTATAAATTATATCCGAACACTCAGGTACATGAATTTTCTGTTGATGGTTGTTTACGATTTCTGAAGTTTAGTTTTTTAAAACATGGAAAACATATTGAAGTTCCTCAGTTTCCTATAGTGCGAAAAGATGGTATACACAACGCAGTTCAAATACCTATTACATACTGGGATGAGTCTACCTATATAAAGTACATGACGACGAACAATTATCAGTTTTTGATATTGAAATTGGTGACAAGCTAGTATTTGACATAAAGCTGTTATACCCTGAGGACAGACTATTTTATGCGATATTCTCACTTTGAACTCGATGACAAGACAAGATATAGTTCATGAATTACACAATCCAGCCCGTTGCAATTACAAGCGATTAAGTGTAGTAACAAAAGATATAAATGACTTATTTCAGGCTGATCAGGTTGAGATGGCCCCTCAAAGGGTGATTTTGAAAAAAATTGGATAAGATAAATCATGGTTACAAATATATGCTTACAGTTATTGATACCTTTAGCAAATATGCATGGGCTGTTCACTTAAAATCCAAATTTGCTAAGTTAATGCAACAACATAATATTAAACATTATTCTACATACAGTGATCTGAAAGCTAGTTTAGAGGAATGATTCAACAGAACATTAAAAAAACCGATGTGGAGACAATTTACTCTACAGGGCAATTATAAGTGGGTGCAAACTTTACCTGAGCTACTTCATGATTACAATAATACAGTACACAGTACTTTTCACATGAAACCTGCTGAGGTAACCAAATCTGATGAGCAACGATTGATTTCTACTGTGTATTGTAAAAAGTATAAATATACTACCAAGAAGCCAAAGTTTGAAATAGGGGATCAGGTAAGGGTCAGTAAATATAAACAGTTGTTCGAGAAGCTTTTACTAGAAATTGGAGTACGGAGTTATTCTCAGTGTTTCAAGTTTTACGTGGAAATAGAAATACATATATAATAAATGACAATCATAACAAAATATTGAAAGGGAGATTCTATGAAGAGGAACTTAGTAAAACAAAATATCGAGATATATATATCTAATCTAGAAAATATTGAAAAATAAAAATAATAAATTGTAGGTGAAATGGATAGGTCTGCAAGACAAAAGTTGGATAGAAGCAAAATAGGTGATTCTTTGACACCAACATGGAATGTGGTACAGCGTTTACCAGATGCGGTGGAAAGAAAACTGGAGAGTTGTTACCTGATAACATGAGATGCCTAATTGCAAGCCCACCAGGTTGTGGAAAACCCACTTTGCAGGTTGATAATTTCTTGCTTGTCCTCAAATTGGCTAGATTGGAAAAATAGACACTTGTATTTATTCTCAAAGAGTTTAGAATAACCGAAATACCAACAACTCATGAAGCTGTACGAGGGAATGGGCATAGCTACATTTGCATCAACAATAGAATATCTAGAAAATTGTTTGAAAAATTCTGTTCTGGTATTCGATGATGTTATTCTGGAAAATCAGAATAAAATTAGAATTTTTTTTTACACAGGGTCGTCACAAAGAAATAGACGGTTTTTATTTAGCTCAAACTTATTCCAAAATTCCCAAACAATTACTATTCTGAAAAAAACAACGACTTTTTAAACGTTGAAACGATATAAAATATCCATTAATCAAAAAATAAATATGACGAAACAAGAAATAGAAGATAATTAGAAATTACGAGAGTACTTGTCCAAACGTTTCAAAGGTTGGAAATCAGAGAATCGAGGTTTTTACGAACAACACAAGCGTCAAGACCAACCTCTTATCGATGCAATCAGTGGTCATGGTAAAGAGATGAAGAGTGTTACAGATCAAAATAAAAACCTCATCAATGAAGTGGTATCTCTTACTGTTAAAAATTATGCAGATTTCCCTCCTACGCCATTATCTAGTATCTACACTCCTCTGGTACTTAAGGAACCACCTGCTAAACCAGCTATAGAAGAATCAGAGAAAATCGAGTTGGGTCCCCTGGCAAGAGATTATCTGAGTTTAGGAAAATTCGAAAAAGATGAGGTGTTTGGTTCGTATCCAACTATGTAGGAAAATGAAGGTGTGGTATGGAAAATTGGGACGTCTAAAGTTACATTTGAAGGGGATAACATAAAAATTAATTTGGGTGGGAGAAACAACTGGTCCGGATATCCTGGTACCGTAGGTCTGTGGGAGCTCATTAACAAAAAACAAACAAAAAAATTTAGAGAAGATGATTATCAAAGTTACTTTGAAATTTTGACACTCTCTGATGCTTTCTACCAAAATAACGATGCCAGTCAAAAGCGTGTAAAATCGAGCAGCGGCGATAAATACAAAAATCTGATTAAACCTATCTGGAATCAAGTAAAAACCGGTAGTGGTATAAAACAATATAATACTCTACCTAAGGAATTTGCATGGATAAACGATGTGAGAAAACTTATAGATAGGTTGCTGGTTATAGCAGGGGAGGAAAAATGCTGGGAACAATAATTTCCATAATGAGAAAATGTGTTTTGTAAACATGATTAGTGACAAATTAGCTAATTTTATTGTAAACGATTCTAAAGGTATAGGATACTCAAAATTATCAATACTTTACCTCCTAAATTCTGGAATATATTAGAGGGTCGAGGTTTAGTAAATGATATTATTAATAAACTTCCGTTCGAGTTACACGTACCTGGTTACTAATATTGTGGTCCTGGTACAAAACTTGAGAAACGAATAGAAAGAGGGGACAGGGGTATTAATCCTGTGGATGCAACTTGCAAAGAACATGATATTGCATACAACACACACAAAGATCTGAATGATCGTCATGTGGCTGATCAAAAACTGGAAGATGCAGCTTTGGAAGATTAACAAGCAGAGATGCATCAGTGGGTGAAAAAATAACAGCGTTGGGTACAACTAATGCTATGAATACAAAACAAAAATTAGGGTGGGGATTGTAATATAAATACCCTGAAAAATAATAATAATAACAACAACAACATGAAACCAAAGGAGTTGTTTACCAAATATCATACCACGATCTTAAAAATTTAAAACTTAATTCGATTTTAACTAAAAAACAACAAGAAAAGAAGAGGCAATCTACAGCCAACGGAAATAGAATGAAATTATTACTCAGTACGCCACAATTAACACCATTGCAAAATACAAGAAGGAAAACACACAGTGGAGGATTCATATTCAGCATTCCAGCTATACTGGCTACATTGGGGGCAGTTAGGAGCTTAGCCGGGGGCAGTGTTGCTATTGCCAAAACTGTAATGGATTCGAAAATAATAAGGCAGAACTAGTAGAGCAAAAGCGTCATAACTTGCCATGGCGAAAAAATAGGCAAAGGTGTTAAGTCTAGAGCACTCAGAAAATTATAAAAATGAAGAAGCTCTTACCAACAATGACATTGAATCTTTAATTAAAAAAATTAAAATTGAACACTTTAGGGTTTTTTTCATGTCTGATTCTCTCCCTAAAGGTAGTCCTCACTCTCGGGAATGTGGGGTGGTGAAATTGGACAAGTCCGAAAATGTTGGTACTCACTGGATATGCTATTATAAACAAAATGACAATGCTTTTATTTTCGATTCTTTTGGAGGGGTACACCCTACAGAAATAATTGGTAACTTTAAACATGTTAAAATTTATTACAACGACGATCGTATTCAAGATTTCGAACAAATTATATGTAGTCATGTTTGCATTACGATGCTCAGAATTTTAAATAAAATACCAAACATCAAATTAAAAGAGACCTCGGCCTTGAAACTACATCTTCACGATGATACTATCTATCCATAATACATAGCTCAAAGAGCATTCTACACTATATATCTGATACCGAATATAACTACCTACAACAATACTCTATTAGTAGGTAATGAAAAAATAATTATTCCTCCTGGACAGTATAACTTATCTACTTTACAGTTTGAACTTCCAAACACTGTCTTGCTTTCTCAAAATTCTGTAACACAGAGAGTAGAAATTGTAACTACCAATAAAACATTGGACTTGTCTACCATGGGAGAACTTTTAGGATTTTAGAACAATAGCAAATTAGAACCAGATGTTAGTCACATAGGTAAATTTCTACCGAAATTCTTAGCTATTGAGACATTGAATATACACTGTAATATTGCCAAATGTATGATTATCAAAAGAGAAGAAAATTCGATTGGCAGTCACAAGGAGAATGGTATCATTGCTACATTTAAACCGAATTCGGAATTTATGGAACCTATCTTCTATTCCCCAATCCCACCAGTCTATTTTCCTGTTTCTATTGATAAAGTTAATTACATGGAAATAACAATTACGAATGAGAAAAATGAAATCATCGATTTTGCCGGCGCTAATAGCACTGCGATAATAGAAATTAATATTTAAAATATATGAATAAATAAAAATGGAAAATATCGAGAGTTATGAATTACAGTCCTTTCCTCCACACAGGAGGACATTTGCAAATTTGAATCAGCCCAATAAAGGGACACAGTATGACATCACGGTGGGGGATGGATTCATTCATCCACATATTTCTGATCTGTATATAAAATTTGATATTGTAAAACAAAGTAATGGTAAAGAATATCCCCTCCCATGGGCTAATATAAAACCTATAGATAATTCTGTTATGTTCTTATTTTCTCAAATTGAAGTCAGAAAGCATTTTGCAGTGATTGACAAGATTGATTGTCCTGGAATTACATCCACTACAGTGGGACATTGAAACTGCCCAAATCAGAGAGTGCATATTATAAAGTTGGTGGGTTCGAAGCTGGAACAAAAATTCAAGCAAAAGTCAAACAGTACTGTTCCCCATGAGATTGCTATTTGGACTTTTCTCTGATTATAAAGAAATTATGTGGAAAGGTGGTTTGATTGTCATATTTCGCAGAGCGCTCAATGATGATAATGCCATCATGAGATACAAATCTTTAAATGCAGATATAACAGCTAATGAGGCTAGTTTACCCGAAGCTGCGAAATGTGTGATCCAGTCTATGGAGTTGCGAATGCTTATAGTTGAATATGAATAGAATTATGCTCTCAAATACAAAACCAACATTTTGAAAAATCCTCGATCTCCGATTCAATTTTATACATACCAATGCATTCAGAGGATAGTGGAAGGTAAATTGTTTGAATTTGACATTACTAATCAGTTTCAATTTTTGCAATATGATATTTCAGAGTTTGTAGCTGTGCTGTTTCAAAACAGGGAGAGATGGCAATCAGGAAAAGGATAACAGCAAGTTTGATAATTGTAAAGTTAAAAATGTGTATCTGAAGAATCGCAGAAATGAAGTATTTCCTCGTGAAAATTACAATTTAAACATTACAGAAAAAGATTATTTAAAATTATGTGAAGCTTATAGTGCATTTGAAAGAGTAACTGAAGGTAACATAGTATTAAAATCCAGAAGAGTACATAATTCACAGACCAATGTTTTAAATCAATGCATCAAAAATATAATTGGTTGTTATAAATGATCCAACTAATATTAAATTGGTATGTGAATTTCATGAAACTCTACCAGAAAATACTACATACAGTGCAATTTTATTTGAGGAGAAATCATATATTTATGATGTAAAAATTTTATTTAATAGGAGAGAATAAAATGTCAAAATTTAAACTTAGTGTAGATTTTCTTGTTATTTTCAAAATTTTGGTTTCATGTTAGGTTTATTTTATCACATGTGTTGAGTGCAATTATTATTAACTTCTAAACTAAAGTGTTCCCAAGGTAAAGTATGGATTCCACACTCGAGGATACACCTCTTGTCGTAGTGTGGATCCAGGGCTCCTTTTTTTAATTTGTTGTAATCTCATGGTTTGAGCTTTGTATTCTATTATCCTCTCGAAGTATCCTCGAGTGTGACGAAAGGTAAACAATATAATCCTAAAATGTTAGTTTGTTTTCCACGGTATCTTTGCACGTTCCTTTTGCTTTCTTCGTAACGCTGCTTTGTGTTCTGAATGTATACATCTTCGAACGCAAACCAGCGAACTCAACAAAAATATTACCTTTACTTTCATCTTTGAACTTGCAGAGAACCTTCTTCTTGTTTGAAGGAATTCCAAATCTGTTATGTTGAGGATAGGAAGAAGTGTCGAAATACCCAAGCATGGAAGAAAGTTTACGATCTTCGTAGAGGTGTTTTTATGTCACAAATAAAACTATCGGTGTCTATGTTTCGTAATATTGTAATGAAATTGGAACATGTACAGTTTTGACAAGTCGAAAACTGTTGCACCAACGTAAATAGGTTTTCTGAATTTTATCAATTTTATATCTAGATTAAAAAGTGTTAAATTCACGTTTTAAATTTTTCGCGATTTGATCTACGATCAGATACTAATTTTCTACATTTATTGTTAACTGAAACGAATTTTATGTCATATGTTTTCTGACGTTCTCCATTGTTTTTCTATAAACGGCATTATTCATTAGTTTATAAAAATCTTTATCTAATTCTGAAATGGCAGCTGTTCTCTGTCTCGTGTTGGTCTCAATATAAGATTTTAAACTTGGAGAGTGTTTGAACTAGAGAATTCTTCTCGCATTTACTACCTGAACACTCTTCCCAATCAAAGACTGGAGATTTTTGTAGTGGACGACATATCTCTCTTTTCTCTCGAGAGTTAACATAAGACTGCTTTGATTAGAATCAGGTGGACATTTAATTTCTGGAGCCGGAGGTAAATCAGAAATAATATCATGCAAATTATTTGGAAATTCAATGTCCCCCTCAATGAACAGACCAAATTCACGATCGTCGAAATGATTAATATCAATTGAAATGGGATCTATCCTCTCGAATCCTCCGTAGGGAAGTTTTTGTATCGTTGCGAATCCATAGAGAATGTTTACAACAGCGTAAAATATTTAATTTGATGGTCGATTTGCATCGTATCGATTCTCAGACATCTGAATATTGTTTGCCTTTGAATGTCTTTGAGAGCATTGTACCATCCCCCCACGTATCCCCTTTTCTATAAAAAGTAACTTGTCCACATCCGATATCAATACTTGATCCTAGTCTGGAGCAAGATAGCAGACCACGCCAAACCAGGAAGACTGTAGAAGTAAGCTGGATCTAATTTATAAATATTTATTGCTGTCTTTCTGAATACCTGAAAAACATTATCAAGTATTGTTATGTCTAATTTGAGATATGCATCGTGATAATCGCCGAGAGTATTGCATCTTAATCCCTTCCATATTACTTTCGCATGTTCGTATTCTTCATTCGTAATTTCGTTTTTTTTTCAGTTGACTAAATAATTCCTTTTAAGGTGGGAGAGTGTCATCGTCAAATTTAGATTCATCGGTTACATATTCGTAAGGATAAATGCCTCTACGTTTAATCAGTTTTACGTTTATGTTGGGAAACTAGCTTTTGAAATATTAAATTGTTCGTCGGTTAATTTGCTCGCTAAAGAATCGAGACTTGCCGATAAGAATCTAAAATAATCTAGAAACCTCATCTCTATAATTTCATTCGTTCCTCGAATTTTAACTTTCTTACTTATAGAAATATAACGTTCTTCGTTTTGAGCAAGAATATCTATTTTTTGCGTATCGTATCAAGATTCCTAATTAAAAATTAGAAGTCGTAATTGGATCCATTGTTAAAAAAAATATTGGTACACTTTGCAACATCTTATTTGACCGCCCCGAAAGAATTCTAAGTCCCGAAATCGTAAATTTAGCAACATTGCACTTCAGCTCCAAGTGAGAGTAGCCAACTTTGAGTAGGTCCTTCCACAAGAAGAAAAACGCTGCGGTGATAGGTTTTCAATTTAACACTTTCCATGAACTTAGAAACTATAAACCGCTATTATAATACACAATCAAACAGAAATAATAAATTGGAAAAAGAACCTTGAAGGATATTTACGATTCTTCTTGCTCGACTTGAAATTTGGGGGGTTTGAAACACTGAATAGAGTTTTTCTCCACCTGGAGGAAATTGCCATCAAGTTTGTGCCGAAAGAAGCAAATTTGTGAGGAGTTTATGGGACATTTTATTTACAATACCTTGCGTAATATCGAACAGTTCTCAAAAACATATATTTTACACGACTTGTCGAGAAAATGTGCTTGAAACACAGGAAGGTGGGAGTCTTCATAAACGTCAACATGTTTTTAAAGTTATAACGTCATTAAGTTAACGTAGAGCAGTTGGTGAGGCACTACTATCCTTATTTTTCATCAAGCGTGAAAGGTCGCGGGTTCAAATCCCACCCTCTCCTCTTTCTTTCTTTTGTTTGCTGAAAAGATACCGTTGGTGTTAGAATATTTAAAAAATGAATCCCATGCACACTTGGGACGTCCCTTCTGCGCATATTTCCCCTTAGAAGTTGAAGATTTCCAGGATTTAAAGTTAAAACTTTTCTTTTTAGTTATTGTTCATGTGTTGTGTTAACACACACATCATGATTAATTCACAAATCACATATATGTATTCAGGAAGCAAAATGTAATATTATTTAAGTTATGTTCTTCCCTGACAACTAAAATATTGATTATTTGATTTCGATATACTAAAAAAAAGACATACAGTTATTTTAAGAAGTGATGTAGTGCAGTACTGTAACGAAGGAGAGCGTTTAATGAATTCAAATTGCTAAGATTGGAAATTTTATGTCCGTTCCTTCGTAATGACTGTTGCCAATCCCATTACCACCATCTTACCATGCGTCTAAAACTAATAGAAAATCTCTAATTAACATAAATAAATTGTTATTGCAAAGGAGGTCGATTCGATAAGAACCTACTAATAAGTATTTATATAATGAGTGACAAACAAAAATTCAAAACCTCATAATGATCGTTAATTCCTCACTGCTTTGTATCTAAAATGTTTGTCTTCTTTGTACAGAAAGTACGAGTATCAGATATAACAAACTTTCGGCACTAACCTTGCAATATTCAAAACCACCATTACAGACTTAGATCTATGTAACTTGATTCTTCGCATTCCACACGGCATGTGACTTCCTCCTATCATCCAAACAATTTTCTCTTACTATTTCCTTTCTTTTCTTGAAATACAGAGACCAATGTTAACTTATTAGCATGGTGGAAAAACTTTACACCCAACGATATACTCCTTAAAAAAATCCTGCCTACGTGGAGAATCGAAACTACGACCACCCTCGTAAGAATCAAGCACGCTACCTCTTCTCCAGGTAGCTCATGTTAAAATTTGCTACAAGTTTGAAGAAACCAATTCACACATAATGTCATGTCTATAATTTCCTCATGGCAATTTTCATGAGGAAACGAATTCAGATAAAATCGAGAAACGCTGAAAGGGAAAAATGATGAATAAGTCTATTGGCGTTTTGTCATATTTTGTAAATTGTGTAAAAATTCCGTGTTTTGAACAAGCAATCGTTTAGTTACGAAGTATTTTGTCGTTTGTTTAAAGTAGGAACAGGAGAGCGAAAAGGAGTAATTTGAACCAGACACCGTTTGACAAGAAACTTCAGCTTTTTTCCAAAGACTGTATGAAAAGAGAGAGGATATGAATATTCAACGTAATATATATGAAATATGTTTGAAATTATAACAATGGAAACCTTGAAAGATTATACTAACGAACTTCAAACTATGAAAAACATATTTTCGTGGTGGAAAACTCCAAGTCATTTTCGAAATATGAACATGATGTTTTTCTTTATTATGAAGTGGAGATATAGGACGATACGATCCCTCAGCCAGAAAATTTTAAGTAAGCTACCTCCAACTTTTTCAATGGTCATAATTACTAATTAGGGTCCGGAAGTTGATGAAAAATCAAATTTTTTTTCGGACCCTTAACAACAATGCTAAACCTGATATCATGTCCGTTTTTCTTCAGTTAGAGCAGGAAAACACTTTCCATTTTACATTTTTTTTCATTTTTCGGCTTTTTTGGCTTTTAGTTTATTTATCAGTATTTTTAACAGTCTTTGTTGCATTTTTACTTATTTTTGAGGTTTATTTTCTCCTCCCCTGCTGTTACGTGCATTTTAAATGCATTTACTAGTAAAACTTACATATTTAGATTTCTTGACGTGGTCCTTTTAGCAAATTCACCATGAATCGAAAATACGGTCATTGGAAAAGCATAATGTTATTCTTAACTGAAATGTTTGGCAATGGATTAAAATACTTTGTGTGAAGATCTACTTTGAGGTTCTTTTTCTGGACACTATTATCGCTTTAATCTGTAGTTTTAAAGTAAAATTCGTCACAATATTAAATGCAATTACACTCTGGTATACGCGAAGAAGAACTGTATTTTCGGATGCTGGCCGACTACAGTATCATAGAATGCCCACTCTGAAAGGGGATGGATTGGTTGATTTAGTGTTTTAAGTTAACTGTATGCATAGTAAGGCTAATCGGCACTGGACCTACAGTTTAAAGTGGGATCCGAACCGAGTGCACAAAATAACGTGAACCGTGTGGTGTAGGGGAATCGTTTGCTTATGGAATGGAAAGTCATGGGTTCAAACCTACTTCTTTGCAAAATCTTGTTCGGGAAGTAAACGGCTTTGGACGAGAATGCTTATCTACGTTTCTTGAATATTTCCGTTGATATTTATGCGATTAATGTCCAGCATTTCCGGATGTAAAAAGTTGACATGTAAGTTCTTAATATGTGTTAACTTATAACAGCTGAATGAAAGGAAAATTATTTCCTAAATTCCTGCCAATCACTGAAAGATTAAAAACATTAGTAGAAGCATTACTTGTGCATGCACAGTGGCGACGATTATGGAGTGTGGAGGGGCAGATGATCCAGCACTATGCTAAACATTATCTACCAAGGGAAAGAAACTGTCCTTGCCCTACCCCCTCCCTCACCTTGCCCCATCAGTTTTGAAACCCAATCGCCGCCACTGAGCATTCATCGCATAAATATTTACAGTAATATCATGTAATATTATATTACGTTATTAGAACACTTCGTATTCAGTAAATAAAAAGGAAAAAATAATAAGGAAAGGGTGGTATTTGAACCTACGATGTTTCGATCTTGACGAAAACAGTAAACAAGACTAAAGTGCTGCCATCTAACCAACTACTCCAGGAGATTGCTAGCAAAGAGCTCAGTAAAACACGTTAATCTCAGTTGAAGCAACATTGTGCATGAGTTTCGAACCATTTTTCGCCAAGAACTAAAGAAAAGACACACTTCGCAGAATCTTTTGGTGTTGTACAAGGTATCTTTACTAAACATTTCGCATAAAATCATCATAAATTTGCCTTCTTGCATTCAAATGTGACCGCCATTCTTTCCAGGTGGATGAGAACCTGTTCAGTGCTTCACAATGCACATAAATTTCCCTATTTTCAAATTCAGAACGAAGAATCTTGAAATATTTTCAACATTCGTATTTCTACTTAACATTATTTTGTCTACTCATATATTTTGTTACTGCTTTAGGGTATCTTTACTTTATGGAATGTGAAAGAATGAAAAAAAATCACAAGAGCGTTTTCATTCAGGAAGAAGAAATGTTGCAAAGTTGGCTACTCTTAGTTGGCTCTGAAGCCCTATGCTGCCAAATTTACGAATTCCGGACTTTGAAATTTTTCAGGGCGGTCAAATAAGATGTTGCGAAGTGTACGAATTTAGGCTTCTGGATCTTGAGGTTGCAGGTGTTACAGATTCCACTAATGTAGTTTCCGGTGAAATGATTATGCTGAAATATTTTCCGATTCTCATCCGTGAAATGTTAATCACACATCGGACACGTTTCAATGTTATTGTAAGATTAAAGTTCATCACTATATAAAGGAAGCATTGATTTCGATAAGAGGCTGCAAATTTTCTCAACCTAATCCACCATCTTCAAAAACATTCGGTCCGCGATATATGTATGGTTTATCTATTCTATCCTGCCAAACAAATACATATCCAAAACTATTTAGATCATGAAGCTGGTACGGTGTTGTGGAAGAAAATTCGGGATCCGGATCGTAATAGGACATTGGTTTGAGAAAAGCCTCAAAGTCTGCAATGATAATGGCCGGATGTTCCAACAAGGCCTTGTGCATTTTAAATTCTTCGAATTCATTTGCTTTGGGCATCAACATGCGAGCCGGTCTGTTCACTCCGCAGTAGACTTTATGTTCAGCAAGTGTTTGTTTGGCAATTTCTTGATTTTGGAAATGTTGGTAATTTCGTCGGTCACGATCGTCGAATACGGTTAAACACCTTGGACAAACTTCGATGTGTGAATCACGCTTGGTTGTCTGGTTTCTGACCAAGCGGGAGAGTGAACGAATTAGCGTATAATGATGAACATCATCGTCAGCAATGAGAAGCAGATTGATTTCCACGGCTTCGTCATTAACAATATTTGTTATCCTAACGAGATGAACAAAATGCTTAACTGAAGTATACGGATATACATTTATAGCTAATCGTTTTCCTTCTCCATCTCGTGCCCTGTTTTCAAAGTTTGTTATGTCAGAAATAGCAACAGGGTATTTGATGGCTGTCATAGCATATTCAATCTCGTCTACATATTGTGTGTAATGACTAACCTGTTGCGGATTATTAGAACAATGAACCGGGTAAAATGCAGCTAAAATGCACCACATAAAAGACTTATTGTCAGTGTTATGAATATTCAGCACGGCTCTCTTATGCTCAATTTCTACTTGAAGTGGAACGTAATTCGAAGCAGAAAAAGGTGTAAATTTGTTTACATAATCGATTAATAAGTGAGGACTTCTACATAAAGACCAACCCGAACCCTCACCCTCGAATTCATCATGTTTCCTATTCAATTCACTTGTAAGATTAGAATAAAAAAACATTCAAATTATCAATATCTGCCAAATAAAGAACTTGGTTTTTCGTTTTGTGAAAATAAATTCTTATACCATTGGTTTTCTCATATTTACAAATTAGGTCAATATATACTTTATGGAGTTGTTTTCCAGTATATTTTTCAAAATATTATGATATATATTTTAATTTCATTCAAGAATCTAGAAATATCACAGCCTGGTTTCGAAGTAAAAATAAAATCCAGGAGTTGGATGTTGAATGCAGATCTAATCGGCTTTTGGTCTTTAAACATCTTAATTTGTTTGGAAGTAGAAGCTTCAGCTTCAGGATGATCAATTTTTCTATTCAATGTTCCATGTCCGGTTGATGCTTTGCAACTTTTCATGTGTTTACTTAAATTAGCAATGCTAATTATTTTTCCACATTGAGGACAAGGCTTAGTAGGTAACGAACTATTTATTGTTGAACCTGTTTCGCTACATCTTGCCCTATGCTTGCTAATAATAGTTTTGGAGATTGATTTCCCACAAATAGCACATTTGATGAAATTGTTAGATGACATTTTTTTCAATACGCATTTCTAGAGAAAACGCAAATCGAAAAAAATAAGTAAATAACAATAAGACGCACAATCGACTCAAAATTCAATGAGATAAATACAATAATTGATAGAATGTAACTTAAAAAAACAATAGTTATATTTATAATAGAATTTTTCAGCTCTGTTATTTATATATAAATTTTGTCGGGAAAATACAAAAAATCAAAACTCACAATTAAGTCAAAATTCAATCTATGTGAAAAAACCACTTAAATCACCTTCAAAATAGAATAAATATTTGTACTAAGTATAACAAAATAATTAATAATTACGATAAAATTTTTAGCTACGCTATTTATATAGAATTTTTCCGAAAACAACAAATAACATCCAATCACATCAAAATTAAATAGGATCATAATTACTATAAAACACACTTGAAACACCTTTAAACTTGAAATAATATATAGTATGTAGCTTTATAATAATTTAAAAAGCTTAGCTTTTATCAAAAAATAAGGAGCACTGCAACAACACGTCCGTACTCTTCAAACACTCTCACAATACTAACTAATCTGTAATGCGAAAACTCTTAAAGTAGCATAGGCGCAAAGCCATGTTTGAGTAACATAAGACACCACGTCAGATACAAGTCATAATAATATTACGTAATAACCTGTTTGCATAAACGTGATGCAACAAGTTACCTTCTGTGCCATTCTAATGTTGCGTAATGTTATGTAATAATCTGTTGCATAAGCTTGATGCAATAGTTTACCCTTATAAAAGTACAATAAAGGGAGATTAATATTGGGGCATCACAATATTATATAACGTTACGTAATTTAACTCATAAGAAATTATAACACTCGTACCAAGTGTGAGGTAAAAAAATTACAGAGTTGCAATAGTATAAAATCAACAAAAACATCATCAAAATACATTTACCACTGTAGTTAAATTAATAAAAACAATAGAACTCGACACTCGTACCAAGTGTGAGGTAAAAAATCACAGATTTGCAATAGTATAAAATCGACAAAAACATCATCAAAATAGGTTTACCATTGTACTTAAATTAATAAAAATAATAGGCCTCGTACTAAGTGTTATTTTGAACCGCTCCAATTATACTACTCGTATTAGAAAAATATTTATGTTCGAATGATACAATTATTACAAATGAAAATCTTTTAGTGTAAAAATTCATCAACTTAGTTACGTTAAGCAATTATTATGAATCACTTGATTCTCAATTTTTGCATACATTTTCATTTTTCCAAATTGTTAAATAATAATATCTATCTCCATTTGAAATGTTGGTAAAGTTAGAAATATAAACTGAAACAGCACATCAGAAACAACGCAATGGTTCCCGAAACAATTGAAGAGCTAAGATGTGCTATTGAAGAACAATGGGAGCTATTTGACAAAGAAGTTACTGTCAAACCTATTCGAAGTATGCCACGGTGGTTATATGTAGTAATTGATGTCCGGGTAGGTCGCAATCGATACTAGACAAGTAGTACAAGTGAGGTTGTTCTACGCCCAATAGTGGTGAATTTTCAGAAATTGGTGAGGGGCTCTCAGCGTAGCCTTCTGCGATTTTTTTTTGAGGGGGCATGGCCTTTTATTATGTATTTAAACCTCATGGCCCTTTCTCGAAGCCTTTTTCCACTCGTCCGAGAATCCAAAGATGTTTAGCGTATTTTCGAATGTGCCCTCGGCGTAGATTTCCACGATTTACTTTTGATAGAGCCTTAGGTGTACTTCTCGTATCCTTGTGGGCCCTTTTTGCGTAGCGTTTCACGATGTGTTTTTTTAGAAGCCTATATGCTTTCCACGATGTGTTTTCAAAGCGTGTGGGGTCCTGGTGAAGCCCTGTGGAGCTCTCTATGCATAGCCTTTCAGTTGGCAACATATATTCGATCATGTAGAATCTATTACGAATTAAACTAATCTCACCCACGCACCCACATATAGCTTTTAAAGCAAGGCGGCTGTAGTTAAGGTATAGCCATAAAAGTTGACACGTTGCCATAGCAACCGAATCAGTGTTGCCAACTCATGTTATCAGAGCAACCGAAAGGACCACGATCGATACCCAAATGGCATCTGGAGTTATATTTGTTTGAATTTGTAAAACATCTATCTCCAAAACCATTAGGCTTAGTCAAAATCTGTTTGTGAATTCTTGTTGAATGACTCGATGTGACTCTGCAGTGACTCTGCAGTGACGTTGCAAAGGGTATCGGCAGGCAGGGCTTCGTAGAACAAACACAGAATCTTGATGTTGGTGTTAGTTCCACGACGTAATTTAAGTAATTCGTGAGAATTTGCTGGAAGTGGCAATGGTTTCGATCTTGGAAACCAATATAATTATGACAATCTCTGGGCGCGACCCTGAGTGTTACTTTTAGCTTTTGATTGAAATCTTAGGAAAGCATAGAATATAGGACATTACGTTTGTTCGTGCGTTGATGATAGGTGATATCTATGAATTTGTCCTTTAAAAACTAAACGCTGGACTCTTCTAGTTTCGGGTTGTCATCTGTGGGTTTGATTCCGGTATCTCTGGAAAGAGCATCAGCCGGAATTTATGTAGTACTGCAGTGGGACACCGTAAATGAAAATTCGTCGATCGAGGATTCTCAACGAATATGTTTTGAACTAAGAGAATTGGGCCTTTTCAGATAAGTAATACTTTTGTTATCTGTGAAACGATGGAAGTGGCGCAATATAAGTTAAAAAACGAAGCTCCTTAGTGTATAGGGAATGGCCAGAAGTTCCAGTGCATTAATACCTAAACGAGTCCCATGATCTTTGAGCTTTCCTGAGCATCATGAACAAGGAAGTCACGCTCCTTCATAGGTCTGCTGCATTAACCTTCTAGCGGGCGCGTTCATAATCGTGTCACCAGCGGGCGCGTGACGCATTTTTTACGTCATTTAGTATAATTCATTATGAGCAAGAATTTTTATAATATAAACGAAAATGTTTTTGGGTCTACATTTATTTATATCATATCTGAGGTGAATATAAATGAAACATATTGAAATACAAGTTAGAATGCTGAAAAAAAGAAAAAAAACAGTACGTAACTTATTACATATTTATAGCGCACCACGCTTTTCATCAGCAGGCGCGTGTCGTACTTTTTACGACAGATATTCCTGCTGAAATCCTAAATATTACAAGTTTATGTACAAACACTTTACATTACAAGTTCAAGATTGACCGAGTCGAGTAAAAATTCTCTACGTCATATGAAAAATTATGGGCAGACTATGGGAATATCCTGTGTACACACTCCCGCCTCCCCCTTCCCTCACCGCACGCGCGCGCGCGCGCACACACACACACACACACACACACACAACACACACACACACAACACACACACGCACTATATCTCGTAGAAACTAAGTAAAATAAACCAAATAATAAGAACTTACTTTCACATTTTCGGATATGTCCTTCTCCTCAAAACATCCTGGGAACGAGCCTAGCTACCAAAGTAGGTCAAGTGGCGATTAGCCTTTCTGTGCATAAAGCGGACTCAAAATCAAAATCAATCAATCTATTCTATTCGAGAAACTTGAAGGATACGCAGAATTTCGCTAACGTCTACGTTTTGTCGA
The DNA here is from genome assembly GCF_977018435.1 of Lepisma saccharinum. Lineage (NCBI taxonomy): Eukaryota > Metazoa > Arthropoda > Insecta > Zygentoma > Lepismatidae > Lepisma > Lepisma saccharinum. The sequence goes on from NC_139252.1 coordinate 10,675,795, forward strand.
CTCATTTTCAACAATGACCTGACGAAATAATTACAGAACAGGAGCAGGCGCGCAGCGCAAACTTTACGACACGGTGTTCTGATCTGAAATAAACAACAATTGACAGAGTATAACATATGGATTAGTAACAATGACTGCTAATATGCAACACAAAATACCTCTTTGAGGAATACATAAAAAGCATAGGTCGATGAATTCAAAGGAAACACAAGAAAATTAAAGAAAATTACTTTTGGCGTACATTTTGCGCAGGCGCGCCAGCTCGAAGGTTAAAATGCCGGAAATAGGGGTGGTTCTGGCGTCCGAACACACCAGGACTTCCTTCTCTGGTTTGTAAGGCAAAGGAAAGGTGGCCGTAACGAGAGATTTCTTTAAAGCTTCGAAAGCATCTTGTTGAGTTTGTTCCCATTTAAAAGGTTTGTACTTTTCTTTCAGACATTGCCTGTAGTGGTGCAGCAATTTCCTAGTAGTCTTTGATAAACTGCCGGACGTATTATGTCAGTCAGAGAAAGCGGTGTATTTGACAGACGGTCGGTAGCTACTTGTAGTGAGTAATGGATACGATGATGATATCTGGAATGCGAAATTCGAATCTCCAAACCAATTCCCCACGGAAAGAAATTGCAATTAAACGAATGAACACTTAGAGGTGGTGAGTTTCAGTCTAGCCGCCTCTAAGCACTGGAAAAAAATCAAGACTGGCCAATAAATCCTAGAATTCATTCGCGATCAAAATAAACCGTCCATTGAAAAAAGTTCCATTCAAAGTGAATCAGCGCGTTAAACGCACAGAGATTGTTCTCGGCCACATTGCCAGGAAATTTAGTTAGAAACTTTACCTTTAGTTGAAATTTGTTCCAGATATGGGACGAGAAAAGTAAGTGCCTTGTCATAATTTGGTGCAGTTATGCAACATGCAGCTTTAGATATAAATATCGATGGTATGCCACACTTATATTTGAATATTAAGGTGGGTAAACTGACTCCCTTCCGGCATACATTCTGCAATCGTGTTTTCCAAACTTCCCCCTTCCAACATGCGTAAAGTCACGTGTTCGAATCCTGAGTTGACAGAGAAGCAAAAAATGCTTGGTATTTATCACGCTGTTTTCCTTCAAGCTTAGATGCAGTGACTCACCAGTAAGGTACACGGTCGTCTTTGTTTTTGAATTTTTGGAGCTTGCTTTCAAAAGGAGGTCCTGCTAAAATGAGTGGGTGTGGGAGGGGGGTCGGAAAGGGAGCGGGGTCAAATTTATGTCACCCCTATGCTATAAATGGAATGCAGCTGGAAGCTAGGAAGAAGCATAGGCAAAACAAACCCGGAATGAAAAGACTCCCCCCTGAACTTTTAGGAGATGTCTCACCAGAGTTGGTATGAGCAGTGAATGTGTAAGACTGTGTTTTGTGTTGTTTTTTTCATTTTGTGCTTCCTGGGCTGTATTGAACTTGTGTTCCGTGTGATTGTTTTTCATATATGCTTGTGTTTTTTTCTTCCGCACTTGTGTACTGCGAATACATTTCTTTCCTTTTGACTCGACTCTTTGGAGAAATGTGTCCTGAAGGAAACGATTGTGTGTCAGGGAGATCTGTGAGCTCTTACAGGATACGGACAATTAATGTTAGTGCATGAGATCAAATGTTGATGAACATGATGACTTTGATGACGATGTGGATTTCGGGCTGATTCTGATTCTTCTTCGGATGAAAATGACGCTCCTTTCCCATCAGCATCATCATCTTCGTGAACCTAGGGCCCGCGCACAGCTGATTTTCAGGGTCCAACCCCTTTACCCTTGACTTTACCCGGACCCAAGACATCAGATTTGACACCTGAATCTTCACATTTTGATTCCTTCCGCCTATTCTGGACGGTTGCTCTTTTAGACATTCTTCTGATAGAATACTACTACCAGCAGTTTGTGTATAAGAATAGTCCTTCCAGGATAGAGCCCCCTTCATCCTTGGAGAATTATTGCTTTTCCTTGTCCTGTGGATCTCGTTTTGACACAACTTGCACGACTACATGGACTCCTACTGGCAAAAAAATTATTTCACACACCTTGGGTAACGCATGTTATGTCAAGGCAGCACCGATAGACTTTGGAAACTGCGACGGGTTCTGGAACATCTAAGACAACTTTACTTCGACATGTATCATCCGACGGAACACGTAGCTATTGACGAGGCTATTGCTCTTTACAAGGGAAAGGTGCTCTTCAATATATCCCAAACAAGCAAAAGGGATTTGGCATAAAGTTGTAGTTGCTTTGTGATGCTTTGGGATATACTGCTGATATGTTAGCTTGCCTTGGAAAGAACATAGCTAGACAGACTCCAACAGTGACAGCCACCCATGCCCTGGTCATGGAACTAAGAAAGAGAGTACATGGAATTGGTCATAACATTTTTATGGACAATTACTTTATCTCTCCCGAACTTTTTGATGATCTCGGAACACAGGGCACTCAATGTTACGGGACTGTCAATAATAATTGGCGTTCCATGCCAAATCACTTGAAGACGGGCCAGACCAGACGTGGCGACCTGCACGTACATACATACATTCTCGCCGCGACGAATTAGGGTGTGAGATTAGCTCTTGTTATATGTGGCAGTTTTACAAAAACGTCAAAGGCTCTTCAGTTATCAGGTCGATGACTTGACGTCACTGGGGAACCAAAACGGTATGAAAGTCCAAGTTAGCCATCTGATTAGTTAAAAAGTCGTTTCCCAGAATAGCTCCCTGTTCAAAATTTAGAAAAACCCTATAGGGATGACGAAAGGAATACCAATTAATTAAAAATGTAAAATGAGCTATCCCCTTATCAGCAAGGGGAGAGTTTGACACTCCTCGTATTAGAGTGTCAATCTTAAAACGTTTTGCACTGGTTGGAACGTCAGAGAACCAATGACCGAAGGTATTTTTAGTTTTCCTTGCTGCAATACATTTACATAAATCAATTAAATTTCGGAACATGTGAACAAAGAGACATTTAATCACCGGTTCAAACAGGATATCTCTTCTTCAAGCAGCACCAGAGAATTTAAATCGTTCGGAATGGACTAGCAAACGTCGGCGGAATGATAGGGGTAGGAACACTGGGTGCAGCTGATACATTCTCGACGTTCCCCTTGATCTACACAGCCGCGTCGAGACGCAGGAGATTGAAAACGGGGAGGCTGGAAATGTGAGTTGCCTCCTCGCCACTGCTGTCCTTGGTCATTTAGGGCAGATCTATTCAAATTGTTATACCTCAAACGATACTGGTTTTTCCGCCATCTGAAAAGGATCTATGATTATTATAGAAACCTTGTGTTTTCTGACCGCGGTAATTTTGGAAGCGCGATAAAATCCATTACTGCACTCCATAGAAGCACAAAAATTTCTTATGTATTTCGCAAGGGGAAATGGATGAAAGAAAGACATATAATGACCACCACATCTAAAATGTAGAAAATTAAATTGAAACTTTACTACAGTCTACGACAGCCTTTGGCAACTCGCTCTGTCAAGCGAGAGGGACACAAGGAGTATAGGGTGACTCCCCAGATAAATGAAGTATCCCTCAAAAATTTAATATGAATTACTCTTCTACTGACTGGTGAGCCAGGGGGAGGATATGATAGAGGAATTTTCTTACCTGTAGTTCTGTGGAAACTTGAATCCGCTAGTCCTCGTTTCGATGTGATCCTTCCCTGGAATAAACCGTACGAACGTGTACACTCCGTGCTCCTATACTCGCGTAGACCGGTAATCTAAACTATACTTTCCGATCGTTGATTTTTCCTGAGCTTTTGTTAACGAAAACTCTAAAGACCACTCGCAAGAACTTTATTCTAATTAAAACTGGAAGTATTTGAAAGCGAGATCATCTCACGCGAACTATTTAATTGGAATTCAAACTTTCCATTGTTATAACAGTTGATTCGACCGGTTCAGTAATCAAAGGTGATTTTCATGGATAATGCTTACTTAATATATTTCCTATTCTTCCGGCCTAGTGTAATGTCAGCTGAGTTTTCTAACTCCACTGAAAGTTGTTGGCGTGATTTTGATTTTAGGAAGCTGCCTTCAAGTGTTTCAGCCGGACCCCTTTTATGAAGTGTATTATTTTATTAATTTATGAGGCCCGGGGTCCTGATTAAGAATCACACCTTACGGATGATACACAGTTTTACTGTACAGTTGATTTTGACGATTTTGCGCATCATTTTTTGGTCATGTTTAATTTACAAAAAGCATCAAAATATATTAAAAATCGATATTAAAATTCAAGTAAAAAAAAAATGGATTCTGAGTTTTAGTAGGGTATAGTTGTCTGTGACCTCACCCAACGTATCAGCTGGTATTTGCACATTGTTTGAGGGCGTGTGAACATAGATTTTTGGTTTGGCTCTGCTTTGTTATTTGTATTCCAACTCTTATTGTTGCCACTACTTCGAATACGATTTTTATTACCAAGGAAGAGGTAGGAAATGAACTGATAGCACGAGAAGAAATTGGTGACGACTGTGGTAGGTCAGATGACTCAGGTAGTTAAACAGAAGACTCTCTGTTATCACATAAATACTGCGAAGAGAATCTCTCTGGCAATACGGGGGTACCAACAGTTGATGACTCATTTAACAGCTACAGAAATCACATTGAAGTAGAAAGTTATATAAATTTCACTTTTGGTGTAGGTTTGGAAACTATGCAGACAGACAGTTGAGTACCAGAAAACCTAGAACTCCAAGCAGGGATCAAGGGACTCGCCTGCCTTTGCCGAAAGGAAGATCTATGGAGCTTAGGAAAGAAAATGGTACATTTTCTTGTTCATTAATTGATTGATTGAATTGGTGTTTTAAGTCTGCTTTGTGCACAGTAAAGCTAATCGTTGCTCGATCTATGTTTTAACATGGTATCGGAACCACTATGTGCCTCCACCGTTCGTGAACCTTGATTACAAGACGAGGACGCAACAACTGCGCCATCGGGAAGGCCCTTTCGTTGTTCATGCTTGATGATATTATTGATAGTCTTGTAGTCTAAACGAATGAAGAAATAAAACACTTAGCAACAAGGTACACGTTAAAACAATGGTACATTTCCAAAACATGTGCTGGAAAATAAAATGCATAGTTTATCTTAGTGCTAATATCATGTGTAATGAAAAACTTAAGCTTTACTATGGATGTTCTCGCGTATTTACAGCCCACCGTTGTTCAAATGTTCGATGACGAAAAATATATTTCAATTTTTGAAAATAATTTTACGTTTGACCTCCAAAAATGATTAAGAAGATGGAAATGTGTGCGTCTTTTCGTGATATTTTGACCATATAAACACTATCTGATGAAGCTAATTGCTTTCAAATGATTCTATTTAGCGAGAACCGACGTCAAAAGTTTCGAGCAGGATAGGAAAAGATGCATTCTTACCTAGAAAATACCCGAATATCTTGGTTTCTCCACCGTAGCTTGTGGCACATACCGGGTGGCCCGTAAGTAGAAGGCACACTTTGAATCGCCATAACTTCTAGCGGAAGTGCATTATTTGACAGATTTAACTTCTAACATGTAGCAGAAGTGTCATATTGCAAATTTTCTAAAGATGATCCTGACCGCCCATGCAGTTTGCAGAAGAGTGGCTTACCATGTTGGAAGAGGACCCACAGTTGGAACAGAGTGTGGTGTGGACTGATGAAGCCAAATTTCACCTGTCAGGTAGAGTAAACAAACATAAGAGTGTTTACTGGCGTGATTCGAATCCAAATGTGGTAGTCAAGTACGATGATAAAAGACCAGGCGTCATTGTCTGGGGAGGTGTTACGTACCAATGTGTCAATCGCCTTTCTTCTTTGAAGATGGCGTCAATGGTGAGAATTACCTGAAGGTCATTAGGGACAAGTAGTATAAAAGTATATATTATAAACCCAGGAAAGGAAGAGCCCCCTCAAGCAGGTTTGGCTATACTTAAAACTAGCTAAACATGAGCATATGAGCTTTTTGCTCTAGTGTGGAACCCTGCCTAATCCAAGATTTTTGTAAAAATGCCCTCGGGAATTTTTTGTGAAAGGAAGAGCCCCCTCAGATTGATTTGCCTATACTTAAAACTATGCCAAGTTCTCTTATCATCTTATTGTTTATAGTATGTTTTTCTGTCAAAATCCCAGGAATCTTGAATTGATATTTATTGGGTTCTGAGAGCCAGTAGAGTGTGGTGCATGGTTTTTATTGCCTTGTAATCAAAAAGCTCGGGTTTGAATCCTGATAAAATGTGAAGCCCCCTGATGGCAAAATGTTAATATTGTTGTCTTGTAAACAAGGGGCTCTGGGTTCGAGTCCTGATAGATTGAAATATGTGTGGCAAAATAATATTTCCATACGTGAGATTTTGAGAATAATTACTGCTAGTTGATATACAACTCCCAGATCTGAAAACCTGGTAAATGTGTTATACAACAGAGCCTAGTTAATAGCTGTTGTCTGGGTATAAAATCACATTAACTGCTGTTATATTTTTATGAGGCAAAACTCCCTGATCAATACAATGGAATGGAGGTCAAGCAAACATAATTAATTGCTTGCATGTTCTTCTAATCTTTTGATCAATCCTATGTTTTGGCCAGCAATAAATTATTGCTTGCCCGGGAAAATAATATTTCTTTTATGCCAGCAGATATAATCTACACTGCGTCTTTTCAGAGAGAAATAACATATTATTCATCATCAAAGAGTAATTGCCTTCTTTCTGTATGCCTGGGAGATTTTATCTGCTGGCATAACCTGCACTATGTTTTTTCAGAGGGAAATTACATGTCATTTATCATGGGACTCAAAGAGAAATTATTATCTACGCTGTACCCCTTTCAGGGAAAATTACTTACCATCCATCATATTGAGGAAATTCCTAGTATTGGCTTCTTGGATATTTGTCATGCAAACTGAATTAGGTTTGGTCTTGTCGCAATAATATGCCCAAGTCTGTAACTTACAAAACATTGCATATTTCTGTATTTAAGCTTTTGGCAGAGGTACTATAAAATTTGGGTAAGTAATATATTTCCTGACAGCAAAGTGTTGGTATTATTGGTTTATAATCAAAGGGCCTCTGTGTTTGAATCGGACCTCTAGAATTGCTCCGTGACTCTCTCATTTCTTACATCATAAACATATGATTTTTCACCTATGAGAATAACACTACATATGGTGTCATCAGGTAAAGCCTCATGGAATTCACAGATAATTTTAATGTTTGTCCTGTCATTCACCACAACTTGTTTCCTTTTTGAAGTGTTAATTACAAACATGGGTCTCTGTGCTTTGAATTCATCTGGTGTGTAATACATATCAGTATTGCCTGTAGTGACCCTTTGGAAAGCCGAAAATGCCTCATATAATTTGAGGAAATCATTCTTGGACATGTCTAAATTGTAATTTTCTCTAGGAAATACCTCATTTCTGCCATTTTTAAGATATATGTTCTTGATGTTGCAGTTATTAAATTTACTTGAATTTTTTTCCTGATTATTGTGTCTCCCAGTCTGAAACAGTACCACTACAAAATCAGGCATGTCGTATTGTATGCTGGAGAATGAATTTGTAGCATCAAACTCATAATAAGAACCAGTTGCGGGCTTCTGTACACATTGATAAGTATAAAATTGTAGAGAAATTTGTGGATTTTTTATTATATCAGCTTTGTATTTAAGAGCATAACTGGCCTCATATTCAACAACAGGGATTCTTAACTCCATAGTCTGAATAATGCATTTGCCTGCATCTGGTAGTGTATTGGGCAGAGCTTCCCCTGTAGAGTTTATTGCACTGTACCTCATCAAAGCATTATTATCATTGGCAGCTCTTCTAAATGTAATTCTTAACCCACCCTTCCACATAATATCTTTGTAATCTGAGAAGAATCCTGGCAATATTCGCATCGGGAACAGCACAGTGTGGTTTTTAGATAATATCTTATCACCACCCTCAAATCCGCCTATTTTGTAGTAAGAAGCCTCGGTTTTGGATAATTTTAATGTGGCCAAAGCTGTGGAGGTAATGCCGGGATAATCCACTCTGTTTATAACAACGCCATGCTTTCTGATCTCAATTTCAGAGAATAGATGTGGCACAAAATTGTCTACAAGTCTTATATTAGAATTTGCCGGATAATCTGTTCCATCGAGCTTTACAACATCAAATTTGATGTATAGATCTGCTCTGTGGGGGTGTAAAAATTCATCCCCCACATCAAGATCAACCTCAATCTCTGTGTTGGGTTGATTTAAATTTGCAAATGTCCTCCTGTTTGGGGGGAATGATTGTAGCTCATAACTCTCAATATTTTCCATTTTCTTCTTGTATGTATTTTTATTTAAATATTAATCTCTATGATTGCAGTTGTTGTGGCTCCAGCAAAATCAACTAATTCTTATTTTTCATTAGTGACCATCAATTCAATATTATCTATTCTGTTATGGCACACAGGAAAATATAATGTTGGGGATGGATTGTAGATGATGGGCTCCATGAATTCAGAATTAGGTTTGAATGTTGCAATGATGCCAGTTTGTTTGTGAGTGCCTATCCCATTTGATTTGGTGATCATCCCCTCTGCTATATTACAGTGAATATTCAGAGTTTCTATGGCTAAGAATTTGGGTATATTCATAGCAGTGTGTTTGATGCCTGGTTCAAGTTTTGTGTTGTTCTCAAATCCTAACAGCTCTCCTATAGTACCCAGATCCACTGTTTCTGTGGCAGATACAATTTCTACTCTGTGAGTGACAGAATTTTGACTTAACACTACACCTCTGGGTAATTGAGCATTTAGAGTGGATAGATTATATTGCCCTGGAGTAATGACAATTTTTTCATCCCCTACTGCAATTGTGTTGTTGTAGTGTGTAATATTGGGGATTAGGTACATGCCATAAAATGCCCTGAGAGCTATTGTTTTGGGATATACAATATCATCATGCAATTTGAGTTTCAATATTGAATTTTGGCTGGTGAGATGGAATACCCCCATGATGTTTTAAATACCACAAGGCTTTTTGAAAATCTTCAATTGATGGTTTATTTATTTGAGACATATATCTAAGAACTGATAAACACAAATGTCTGCAATTAACATCTTTGAAATTTTGAACACGGGCATTATTGTAATAAAGATTAGATGAATTTAGATATTTTATTAAATTTTCAGGTGGAACACCTCCAAATGAATCAAACACAAATGCCTTATTTTTTAAATATTTAAGATAACAAATCCAGTGAGTGCCCTGATTTTTGTACTTATCCAAATTAACAATGCCACACTCTTTGTTGAGTGGTTGTTCTGGTAAAGAATCAGACATGTACACACCTCTAAAATGTTTGATGCCCAGTGGCTTGATTAAAGCTTCAATATCTTGGTTTGTAAGCGGCTCTTGTTTTTTCAAACTTATTCATGGCTCTCTTAACACCTTTGCCTTGTTTCTCCATTGCCAGGTTATGGCGCCTCTGCTCATCTAATTCTGCCCTATTTTTCTTGGCATCTATTACTGTTTTTGCTATGGCGGCTGATCCCCCGGCCAAGCTCCCCACAGCCCCGAGAGCAGCTAAGATGGCATGGATGGTAAATATAAATCCCCCCACATGTGATTTTTTTCTTGATTGCTGTAATTTTTTTTAATTGGGGGGTACTAAGCAACAATTTTATACCATGACCCTTTGCAAGACAAGAATTTTTTTTCTTGCGCTGCTTTTTGGTCAAAAGACTGTCAATAGTTTTAAGAGATTTGAGACCTGCATAAGGTATTTGATACATAACACCCTTGGCCTTCATTGTAGGTTTATTATATACATATTCACAGCCCCCACCCCAGTTTTTGTTTGGTGCTCATAGCTATGGTGGTTCCCAATGCTGCTATTTTTTCACTCAAAGAAGCATCTTTGCTTGCAAATCTGCCAAATGCAGCCTCTTCTAATTTCTTGTCTGCAACATGTCTCTTGTCAAGATCAGAATGTGTGTTGTATGCAATATCATGGTCTCTACAAGCAGCATCTAAAGGATTAACACCAGGATCCCCTCTGTTTAATCTATGCTCCAATTTTGTGCCTGGACCACAATACTGATAGCCTGGAATATGTAGTTCAAATGGCAACTTGTTTATAATGTCATTAACAAGGCCCCGACCCTCAGAAATATTCCAAAATTTAGGGGGTAGAGTATTAATAATTTTTATGAGATATCCAATCCCCTTAGTGTCATTCACTATAAACTTAGACAATTTGGTGCTTATCATGTCCATAATTCCAACCTTTTCATTGTAAAAATTGTGGTTCCCAGCATTTTCCTCCCCAGCTATCACCAATAGCCTATCTACAAGTTTCCTGACATCATCAACCCTCACAAATTCTTTAGGCAGGGTGTTGTATTGTTTGATTCCACTGCCAGTCTTGATTTGTGACCATATGGGCTTGATTAAATTATTGTATTTTGCCCCACTGCTAGACTTGACTCTTTTTTGTGTGGGATCATTGTTCTGGTATAGAGCATCTGATTTTATTAATATTTCTTTGTAATCCTCATAATCTTGATCTGTATAGCTGCCAGGCCTTTTCCTAGTCATCAGTTCCCACAATCCAGGTGTTCCGGCATATTTAACAAAAGCACCTTTTTCTCCAAGTCGAGATTCTGAATATACAATTATATCATCCCCCATAAATGTTACTCTGAAATTGCCAATTCTATGTATGATGCTACCATCAAGCTCTGTGTCAGCATATAAGCCAAACACCTCATCTTTATTGTCTTTAGGTGTGGTTAAATATTTTTGAGCAAGAAGACCCAATTCAATAGGATCCTGACTAGCTTCAATTCTTCTAGGAGCAATAGGACTAGGTGTATGAATACTGGAAAGTGGGGTGAATGGATAATCTAATATGTTCCTAGCAGCTACAGGTACAAGCTCTGTGAGCAAATTTTGATTTTGCTCTGTAACAGTTTTGATATTTTTACCTAAATTATTAATAGCATCAATTACAGGCTGTTCTGTTTGTTTGTGTTTTTCATAAATTCCTCGGTTCTCTGATTTCCATCCCTTAAATCTTTTTACAAGATAATCTCTTAACTTAAGATCATCAATGATTGGCCTTTTCATGTTTATTTATATATGTTTCAATGTCTAGAAAATTGTTGATTTTATTTCTGTATTTGCCACTATTGGGTGTTCTTGTCATATCAATTGTGACAAACCCATAACTGTCCTGGTTCCAGCACTTGCTGCAAATCTTGGAAAAATCATTGTAGCTCAGGTCCCCACCTACATATTCATCATGTATGTGTTTGAGGTTGGTATGGTCTTGATGAAACACACATATAAAATTGCTGTTGTCTCGGATCAGTTGCTTGGGTATTTTTGAAAAAGTCTGTGCCAGGTAGATTCAATCAATGTTTTTGTGCCGGCCCTGTGTAAAAAAGTTTCTAACCTTGTTTTGATTATCCAATATAATGTCATCAAACACAACAACAGAATTATCGAGACATTCATGAAGTGGCTTAACATCTGGTTCAAAAGTGGCAATATCCAATCCATCATATAGCTTCATCAGCTGCTGATATTTTAATTGTTCCAAGCTCTTAGAGAAGATATACAAGTGCCTGTTTTTCCAGTCTAACCAGTTGGGGGCCAATAAAAAATTATCAACCATTTGTGTAGTTTTACCACAAGCAGATGGCCCAACAATAAGACACCTAATATTATCAGGTAACAATTTTCCATTTCTCTTATTCTGCTGTTCAGGTTCTGGCAGCCTTTTTATAACATCCCAGGTGCTCATATTATTATTTTGTTTGCATCGATCCAGCTGTGTTCTGGGAGTCCTAGCCATTTGACAAGTAACTTGTTGCCTTTTCTGCGGATGATTTTTTCTATGAGATATGTGTCAGGCTGTTTAGTTTTGCTGAGCTCTTGTTCATAGAACCTGCCTTTGAGAATTTCTCCTCGGTGATCCTTTATTATATATGTGTTGAGGGTCCCAGGTTTAACTTGAACCACTGTAAATAATTCAGTGCTCCAGTTTCTTGTAAAGCCTCTCTTGAATAAGTGCTTATATTTGCTGATTCTTACCTGATCCCCCACCTTGTATTTGGCCTTTCTTGTTGTTGGCTGGTATCTAGGATAATAAACAGTGCTGATCAATTTTTGCTCATCAGATGAAGTTACTTCAGAGGGTTTCATGTTGATTGTGGAATGGACAGAATTGTTATATTTATGTAGAAGTTCTGGAAGAATATTAATCCATTTATAATTACCTTGAAGTGTAAATTGTTTATACATAAGATTTTTTAAGGTTCTGTTGAATCTCTCTACAATTGAGGCCTTGAGATCACTGTAACTCGAATAATGTTTTATCGCCTGGCTTTTAATAAATTGTTGAAACACTGAATTATAAAATTCTTTGCCATTATCTGTTTGCAAATAGCGCGGGGATCTTCCACTCTGATTGATGATTGTCCTGAGGGCTTCTGTAACACATTTTCCAGTCTTGGATTTGAGTGGCACAGCCCAGGCAAATTTTGAAAATGTGTCTATTACAGTGAGTAGTTACTTGTAGCCCTTGTTGATTTTGTCTAAGTTTTTCAACTGTCCACTTGCCATTTCAATCAAGTCGCTTTGCCATAAATCATCTATGCCCTTTGTGACTACTGGGAGTCTCTTATAATTATGTCGGGCTTGTCTGTGTAATTCATCAACAATAATTTTTCTAGACATAATATGTAAACAAGAATATTGCAACTATGGGGTGTTCAGCAGCTGAGACTGCAGGATTTTCTAAATATAATTTGTCCCCAATATGTATTTTAAATTCCAAAGAGCCATCATCTTCAACATAGGCTGTTTCTAATGTATTGGGATCTGTAAAATCCTCTAATTCTACACTGGTGATTTTCACTTTGTTATCAGCATTTGTTATTGATAAGGTAGGGTAGTGGTGTGCCTGTGGTTGAAGCCAATATTTGATCTTGATTGGTCTCAATGTGCCCCCAACAAAAAATTGGTAATAAAATTGTGCAGGGGACAGCATATATATTTTGCCACCTGGTGTAAATGGAGAATCATATTCTTTGTTGGGGATGCTGTACAGTTCAAGAATTACTGAATGTTTTGGATTCTCGATTATGCCTGTTATTTCTTTTTCTGCTGTGAGCAATCTGCTTGTTACAGATTCAAGGTGCTCATTGATGGTCCTAACAATCTCATCGTGCCCAGGCTTGATTCTTATGTCCACAGCAAGTTTCTTGTATTGTTGCACAATATCTTGTAGCTGGGTGGCAAAAACAGACAGAGCATTTGCTTGATTGGATTCCATGGTCCCTAGCTGTTGCTTGATATTAGCTACAATTTGCTGTAAATTTTCAACAACTGCCAATTTTGAATTTTGAGCTGTAAGATCATGGACCTGTCTTCTGATATCCTCAAACAGGGCATGCAATTCATTAATATGTTGATTGGTTGGAAGAGTGGCCACTGTCTGTGTGAGATGTTTGATCTCTGTTTGGATATTCTTGATATCTTCTGATTTCAATATCCTATTCACTGCCCTTTTTATATTTTTAAGTTCCTGTGATGTGGGCAAATTTGATACTGTATTTTGCAAAGATTCAAGTGCCAATTTCACATTGTTTAATTCAGAAGCATCAGCCACATTTTGCATAGCATTTTGGAGCAGGGCTATATCTGCCTGAGTGGGTGTGGATTGTTGTAAAATTTCAAGTTTTGTTTGGATATCATCTATCAAGTGATGAAAATGAGACTGTTCAGATTCAGTGTTGAGGATTTCAAGCTTTGTGATTTGGTGCTGGACACTAACAAGGGTATCTACAATCCCAGGCAATCTGGATTCTAGTACATTTGCCAAATCATTTTGCACTGCTGCTATTGTACCTTCAAGATGGGTTATGGAACTTTGAATTTTTCCAAAATCTTCATATGTTTCAAGTTGCAGCTTAATATTTGCAACACTCCGAGTTATTGCATTCAAAGCATCAGAAGATGGTAAATTGTTCATAAAATTTTCAAGTGTCTCAATTTTTTCTTTAACCTCGGCTATGGCATTGTTCAGAGGGTCCAGATTAGGTATTTGGAGTGACTGAATCTGTTCCTTTAGAGTGGAAATCACTATATCAAAATCTTCTTGTGATTTTATGCTTTTGACAATTGTTTGGAGTTGTGTCTGGACATTATTTATCTGCTCTTCCAATTGTTGTTTCAATTGCTCAGAATTGGTGGCCTGGGTCTTAAATTTGGCTTGAAGAGCTGCTACAGCTTCTTCCAAACTTTGAAAATTATCTAATGTGGCCAAATCAGTATATTTCTGAAGTAATAATTTGAGTTCAGAATCAATTTTAAGAAGAGGATCCATGCATTGTGATTGCAAATTTGTAATTTCTAATTGAAGGCTGGCATTGAGTGTGGTTTGTAAAGCTTGTAAATCACTTCTTAATTTCTTGACTCTGACATCAAGCATCAGAATCTCATCACTGTGATCTTCATGTCTTGCATGGCCAAAAATATCATTAGGCATTTTGTTTAGTGGTTATTTATTATAGAGTATCTGATTCTTAATTCTATAAAAAAGGGTATAAGCTTGTCATAAGATCCAGGGACCTCAATATATAAGCAGTCACCAGCAGAAACAGTATAAACAGTGCCAGAAACCATGTTTGAGTGCTTAATTCTGTAAATATTTCTCCCTACTGAAATTTTAACATCACCCTCAGGGGTTGTAATAAATTGCAATTGCCCACCTACAGGTAATTGGTAATGATTTAAATTATTGTTAAATATGTACAATATTTTGCCTGTTTCATCATCAATATCTGTAAGTATGCTGTTCAGATGAATATTTAACAAGCCACTCAGTTTAGACAGTATAGACTGTATATCAGGAGAGGCTTGTGGTGTTGGCAGGTCCATAATAGCCTGTTTTTTGAACCCAAATAAGTTCATAGGCATGTTTATTTATTTCAAATCATGCTCTGTAATTGGGCATTGATTCCCATTTTTCAAATCACAATGACCCCATGGTAAAGTATGAATGCCACATGATAAAATGCATCTCTTATCATCATGTGGGTCCAGAGCCACTTTTCTTACAATATTTGTAGTCAACAAGTGATCCACACTCTGAATTCTATTTTCTGATGTTTTGATTAAATTCTGAGATTTGAGGCAATTTTCATAATCTTCAAATTCAAGCTCTTTGTCAACAGTCACTCTGCCAACACCCTTGGCTTTTTTGACAACAGCACTACATGTTTTAAAACTGTACATCTTGGCACTTAACCCAGCAAATGCCACAATAACATCACCAAGTGTCTCATCTTTTAACTTGCCAGGCACCTTTTTGTTGTGGGGTTGAATCTCTGTATGTTCACTGGTATCAAAGTATTTAAACAATTCGGGCTGTGCCATATCTTGATAAACATTTTCTGTTTTAATATCAAGAACAAAACTATCCGTGTCCATGTACATCAATTTTACACGATCCTTATAAAAAGGTTTCAACACATCATAATACAATATTAACATATGTAATTTGGCCAATTCCAATATTGCAGCCCCTACATAAATAGGTTTATCAAACTTAATTTTTGTTTTTTCATGTTGAAAAGTGCCATATTTTCATCATAAATTCTTCTATAATTGAAATTAGGCTTTGCAACCAATTTTTTGCTCAGGCTGGGGTCGGTAATTACTTTAACATCGGTATGTTTTCTGACATTTTCAATTGTTTTGCCATATACAGAATTGACCATCAATTTAAACAAAGATTTATCAAATTGGCTTTTTGCAGATGTTCGAAGCTCTGTATTTGTATCAATATATGATTTCAACCATCTTGAGTGTTTGAACTTCAAAACTTTGCCAATTTTGGTCACTTGAACACCATGTTTCATCAGGAACTGGAGGTTTTTGTAATATATGACATAGCCTTGTTTTGGCTCCAGAGTCATCATCAATTTCTTCTGTTTAGAGCCAGGTGAGCACTGAACCTCGGGAATTGGGGGCAGATCAGAAAATTTGTTGTGTAAATCATCAGGAATTGTCAGATCAACCTCTAAGAAGAGTCCATAGTCACTGTCATCAAAGTCCTGAAGATCCTCAATATTAAAATCTTCAACCCATTCAAGCCCTGCATATGGCAATTTATCCATCATAGCGTGACCATAGAGGCTGTTTGCATCTACATACAGTATATAATTTGATGGCAATTCTGGATTATAATCAGGCATATATTTGTTATTTGCTCTGGCATATCTCTGGGAACATTGCACCATGCCTCCTCTTATATCTTGCTCCATAAACAGATACTTATTTTGATCTTGGATCAGATCCAATGGCATTTTAGTGTTTAAAAACATTGCAGCCCATGCTAGGCCCGGGGCACTGTAAAAATACACTGGGTCCAGTTTATAATTTTGCATGGAAGATTTTCTGAATGCCTGCAATATATCAGCTAAGAGGGTCACATCAAGTTTCAAATAAGCCATGTGATAATCACCAAATGTCTGGCATTTTAAATTGTTCCACATCAATTGGGCATGGTGATAATCTTCATCAGTGATTCCAGATCCTCTGATTTTGCTGTAAAACTCTTCTTGTGGTGGCAGAGAACATTCATCAAATTTAGAAAAATCTGTAACATAGTCATATGGATATACACCCTTCCGCCTAATTAATTTCAGGTCCTGATTTGGAAACAAGGCACATGTAATTTTGAATTGATCTTCAGATAATTGAGTGGCCAGTGTGGCCAGGCTAGCAGATAAAATTCTGTAAGAATCAAGAAATCTTATGTGAATAGGAACACCATTAACTTTAATTATTTTGCTAATGGCAATATATTTCTCATCATTTTCAGCTAAAATATTTAAATTCTGCTTGTCAAACCCCTCATATCTGATCAAATGATGGAAATCATAATTGGATGCTCCATGGCAAAATATGGGGAAAATTTTGGTCTCTTGATCTTAATATTACAGCTATTACACAGGGCCATTTTGAATTTACCATCTGTATGAGAATGGTGTTTCACCTTGATATTTGTGTTTGAAAATTCAGAATCACATACCGGGCATTTTTCTGCTTTGTTGAAATCTTCAATCTGTTTCTCTGTTAAAGGCAAAATGCGTTTTGATTTTAATAAAATATTAGATGCTATGTCACGGCACTCATTTTCTATTCTATGTGCAAATATTTTGATGGCATCTGCTCCGATGTATGAATCTTTTTTGGTAACTACAGCATCCTGTACAACCACATAATAAAAGCTGGAAGGTTCATGTAGCTGGTATGGTGTAATTGAAGATTCTTCAGGATCTGGATTGCAGAATGCAAGAGGTTTGAGGTTTGATTCAAAATCACAGACAATATATGCTGGGTGTTCCAACAAGGCTTCAAATTTATTGAATTTGCAATTTTCACTTGGATTGGGCATCACCATATGAACAGGTTTATGGTTGCCACAATATTTCAGATGCTCAATTAACTTGTTTTTGGCAATTTCTGCATTCACTTTACAAACCCCTTTTATTATTTTTTTACCATCAAATACACATAAACATCTTCTGCACAACTTGAATATTGTATTGGATTTGTCTAGTTGTGTTCTCACTAAAGCTTCAAGATTATGTATCAGAGTGTAATGATATGTGCCATCCCCTTCAATTAAGAGCAGATCAATCGGAACAGCAGATTCATCATCAATTGTACTGATTCTGAGAGGTTCTATCAAGCAATTGCCACGGCCAGTGGAACAAATAAATACATTAATAGATAATTGTTTGCCATTGATATGCCTGGCCCTTTTTTCAAATTTATCAATATTCTGAACAGATATTGGATATTCTAAACCCTCCATTGCCTCATCAAAATCATGTTCATATTGTTTGTAATAAGTTATTCTCTCAGGATGCCTTGAAACTGGATACAAAGCAGCTAATATACACCACAAAAAGCATTTCTCATCATTATTTTCAATATTAACCACGGCTCTTCTGTTTTTAATATTGGCAGGTAATGGCAGATATGTAGATCCTTGTAATGGGCTGAATTCAGAAATATTAACATATAACTTGTGTGGAGAACCGCATAGGCTCCATCCAGACTCTTTTGCTGCAAATTCAGAGTGTTTAATATTCAATTGATCCATCAAACTGCTTATTATTTTGTCTGAATTTGCATTTGAATATACCGGTACAGTTTCTGTCTTGTGGGGCTGTGTAAATTTTGTGCCATTTGGCTTCTTATATTGTGTATACAATTTGAGGGACAGCTTATAAGAGCCATTTTGTGCATTAAGAATTGCCTGCAGATCAGAATTTATACTGTTCAAAAAATTCTCAATGCCACATCTTGGCTCTGATACAAACCGGTAATCCCTAAGTTGGGCATTAAAACTGCTATGGATAGGTTCATAGCGTGGCTGCTTTGCTGCTCTGGCATTAAGAGGTGCTTCATGCTTTCTTTTCAGACCAGATGTGGATGGTTGTGGGGGCAATATTGATAATTGTGCAGAGCAAGTATCTTTATGTGTATATGTGAAGTATTGCATGCTGTATTTTCTATTGCATTTGGGGCAAATTTTTGTGGGAGTTCTGTATTTGTCTGGGTTACAAATCTTTTGGTGTCTGGCCCAATTAGAGCTAAATATATTTTTATTGCACTGATTGCAATATTTTTGATTTGGCATTTTTGCTGTTGTTTATTATATACAATTTCCTGGGTTTCAATTCAAAACTTTATACTGAATAAAAAATATCAGTTGGGTTCAGCTGTGTGATTTGTGTGTGTATATATGTGTGTGTATGTATGTATGTGTGTTAATATTTTTGGCTTTGGTATTTATATAAAATTTCCTGGGGTTCAATTCAAAACTCCATGCTTATTATGACAGTTTGTAAAGCCAATAGCTTACAAGTGGAAAAAGAGAATAAATATTCATTCACACTGACCTAGCGCAAATACCTGCACAAACATGCATGTCTAGAATGGCAATAACCTTGTTATGTATTGATTTTTGTATAACAGGCTGGGACAAATATAAGCTTGACTCTAAATATGAGTGGATTACAACAAATATCAGATTTTATATTGTTCAATATGAATAATTATATATATTTAAACCAAACAGGCCTGTAAGTATGAGAAGCACTGTATCAACACATCTATTCTCCTCAGTCACTCTCACAATACTGGCTGATGCAATTTTTTTTGTTTGCACGCAAAGCTTCCATACTCGGGAATTTCTGTAAGCACCGGCGCAGAAGAGAAACATGCAAAGCAAAAATCAATACTACCGTCTCGGGAATTGTACACACTGACACAGAGGAGAATTACTTGAAACATGCAAACATATAATATAAGAAAAGAGAGAGTCATGGAGCAATTCTAGAGGGTCTCTGCATATTGCATTGTTTTAATATTGGATATACAAGTTGAGGCTGGTGCCCAATTGAACTTAAACTGGAAGTAAATATGTGTGTGTGGGTATGGGATTTTGGCTTAATTTCAGGTATAGCCAAAAAAATATCAATTTTTGACAAGTTTATAGACAAAAATCTGGCTGATGCAACTTTTGTAAGTATGGGCAAATCAATCTGAGGGGGCTCTTCCTTTCACAAAAAATTCCCGAGGGCATTTTTACAAAAATCTTGGATTAGGCAGGGTTCCACACTAGAGCAAAAAACTCATATGGGCATGTTGAGCTTGTTTTAAGTATAGCCAAACCTGCTTGAGGGGGGCTCTTCCTTTCCTGGGTTTATCCTATATACTTTTATACTACTGGGACACTGTTTGTTTACCCTTTACTCCAACAGAAACATTATTTTGATCAGTTGTGGTGGCTGCAGGATGGAGCTCTCCCTCATTATGTCACAATTGTACGGAATTGGTTGTACCAGGCATTCCCCAGACTTTGGATTGGATGTCGCTTTCCTGGGCTCACCTCCCCAGGCGTTTTCCTGTGGAGGTGTTTAAAGGATAAAATTTATTCCCGCAACATCAACACCCCACAGGACCTGAAGGATGTGATTACTGAGGAATTTACTGCTGTTCCTCATGAAGTGCGTGCAAAAGCGTGTGAAAATGTGTCTTTGCGATTACAGGCCTGTATTGACGCTGATGCATTTAAATTGATCACACAATGGAAAACCGATATTAAAGAGTGTTTGTGTTACAAAATAAGCCATCTGTTTTCTTTTCATGCCGACTCTGCTAGAAGTTACGGTCCTTCAAAGTATGGTCTACTACTTATGGGCCACCCTATATGTTATATTATTTTAAATTGTTTCTCATTAAATGAAAAGTCATAATCATGGAATCTACGGAGGAATTCATTCAGTCGGTAATAATTTTACGAAAGCCATCATTCTTTTTTTTTAGTGCTCCATTACGAAACCAACGTCCACGTGTAAAACAAGTAAAGCCCGACAACTTTTATTTTACAAAAATTCAATTTACTGTTAAAATTAAGTGAGAGGACAACCATTAATTTATTTTTAATAGCATGGATGACTGATGGTGGGGTCACCTACTCTCATATGCCCCCCTTGGTTGTGACATAAACCCTTCTTCCTTTCGGATTTCTATTACATTTCCCTACGCATATTGAGTTCCAACTTTGCAATTGTGTTTGCCAAAGTGTACGGAGAAGGAGTGTTTTAGTTCTGTAAACCTTCTCCTGGTCTAGCATAACACTGTTTTCGAAACATATTTATTTATTTCATGATTTTCAGGAATTATAACAGCACTATTACCTCCGCGCTTATTCAAGTTGAGTTTTGTTTCGTTATTTAGTCTTTCTATTCTTTCATTTTCGACTACTCGCGACGATGAAAAGAAACTGAAAAAGAGCACCCATGTTCATGCCAATTTCGAACCCGGAACACTAAATGATTCTAATAACCGCTTCGTCACGAACTGTAAGAAATGAGTTTTAAAATAATATATATTCTTTTAAGATTCTTCACATTTACATTATTTGATTGGAGACGTGGAGAGTCCAGTTAATTTAATATTTACGCTGCATACTTTAAGTTAGCCCTGTTGTTTGAGTCTGAGAGGCCCAAACTTTCCTGCATGAGGTTAAGATGATCGATAGTAAGCAACACTGCTGATTTCTGAACACTTACTTCGGCTGTATTGCCAGTCATGAAGCTGGACTTCAACTCAAACGACTGTGGCACTTTCTCGGAACAGAAATGTACAATTAGGAAACATCTTGTTCACAAAATGTCCTGTTTGATTGTCACTTTTCTTTTATAAACCTGATAGAATGCTGGTTTCAAAGATAAACACGAATTTTAGGGCATTATCATCCATGCAATCTACAGATGAAATTGATACAGAAAACCGGAAATCATATAATATTATAATATGACTAAAGGTGGTTTGGATGTTTTTCACAAACTATGTCCCTTGAGGAATTTTGGACGTAGCAGCTTTGATCGAATTTGATATTTGCAAGTTGAATGGCGTTCATAAAATTAGAACAACTGTTAATTCAATTTTTTTTAAAAAAAAACTGGCATTCGATTTGGTGAAACTGTAATTGAACTAATGGATTTCAAATATTTCATTCCCAACAACCTTCTTGCAGAAATTGCACCCGTTTTAGGGGGCAGATATAAATAAATCTGAAGAACCCACTGCACCGTCAGGAAGACGAGGTATGCTGCCACTAGCAGAATTGATGTGGTGCAAGATGTTGCTGCAAATTTCGAAATAGTATCTGTGGTGAACATATCTAATATTACGGTTGTGTAGAGTGCCTTGCAATGGAATGATCATCTAGTGACTAATGTTATTTTTAACCAGGGAATGTCTTCTTCTTTCATCTGTTTTTTTGCGCATTTTCGTTCCATATACGTACTTTTCATGAATATAATGAATTTAAGATTCCTTTTCATTAAGAAAAAACAATCCTTACTTTTAATTCATAATTCCATCTGATATTTGATATTGTAATTTTACGGCACTGATATTGCTAAAACTTCAAGTAATTTTTAATTCTGAAAATTCGTTAGATCTTCTGGATATCATTTCTAAATTTATGAAAACCAATTTCCTACATTGCAAGTGGGTATGGGTCTAAACATCAGAAATAGGGAGGGAGAGTATGTGTCACCCACTTCTTAAATTTGTCACACCACACAACCTTTTTTTATTGTTTATGTATTTCTTTTTTATTTACTTTATTTTACTTCGCTCCTTGTGTCACTTTTGGCTAATTTGCGAAGATGGGAATGAGTAACGATATGAGGAAATTGATGAATGAACTGTGTCAAACATCAATTTCCAGGCAGGGAATAGAACCCGGGACCCCTGGTGTCGCAGCTCGATCAGACACAGAGCCTTCTTATTAATATGTTAATCCATGAAATATACAGTTCAAAAACTCAAATGACCATTACCAAAGATAAACATGTAGTTAGGTATAATTAGAAATTGCATTTCCATGTTTATTTCACAACTCATCTGCATTGTTGTAATTAACAAACAAAAATAAAGTATATTTTTTAATTGTGTCTATATTAAAGAAATGAACGAAATATTAAACTTTGTAGCATATTGGATAATATAATATATTGCATTTCTCCACAGGACACTTTTCGTTGAGACATGCAGCGAAATTCTGAATAATTGCCGTTGGAACGGTAGTTCAATTCTGTGTGGAGAATATTTTGGCACTTTTTACGACCGTCGCTCTAAATGTTGTAGCTTCAATTCGAAGCAAATATTGTAAGTATATTCTAATAAATTGTTATGCCATTTTATCA
The DNA here is from genome assembly GCF_977018435.1 of Lepisma saccharinum. Lineage (NCBI taxonomy): Eukaryota > Metazoa > Arthropoda > Insecta > Zygentoma > Lepismatidae > Lepisma > Lepisma saccharinum. The sequence continues at coordinate 10,698,608 of NC_139252.1, forward strand.
CCGACGAATGCTTCACTTCAGTTAAATAAACTTAACATTTCCGTTTTTAGTTATATATTTGCAAGATTTCAACCTAAACTGTTATTGATTTAACTGTGAAAATATTTTCTAAATAACAGTATCTGAGTTTGCATTATTGTTATGGAGTGAAAGTTAACGATATCCCTTACAAAGTATGTTCAATTTTAAGTGTTACGTATAACCGCTCCTCTTTTATAGAATCAGAACTTAATAGTGGTAAGTTTCGTAGTAAATCTGAAGGTAATAATCAATTTTTAAACTCTCAAATTTTCAAAAACGTTTAACAAATTTGAGCTCAAAATAAGACTCGTTTGGAAAATAAAATGTTTATGAACTTTCTAATTCTAGGCAGGCTCACAATCTTTCATGACATCTACACACCCTGATTTGCAAAACTTATGATCGCCAACAGTATATGCCCACACATTACTGCAGCTAACCAAAGGTTCGTTTCAGAGCGTTACACAAGAGCGAATAGAGACTAAACACACCAGAAGATTTGATAATTGCTTTATTCGGTAATGGTAACCGAGCACTACCTCACTGACTAAAGATACATCCACAGGCCCCCGTGACAAAGTGGTTACATCCTCCTACGACTGAAGGGATCTGGGATCGAATCGTGGCCTCGGCATGGTTGTTTGCGACTGTTCATTAATCGATTTCTTCACATCATCATTCATCTCCATCTTCGCAATTAACCAAATGTGACAAAACCATAAATGAAATAAAGCATATCAATACATCAATACATAAATAAAGATACACCACCGTCGGAGATGTACCGAACTACTCAATGGCCTTTAGTATGAGATGAGATCACATCTCACATCTATGCAACAAAGGCAGAGTCGTCCCATAATGTGGAAGAGGTCCAGGTGATAACTGAGTCTATTCCTCTCACTGCGCTGCCTTGAACTGTGTTCAATGGGATTCAGATCAGGAGAAGGGACAAGCCAATTGATCCGTCGGATATCCTTGCTTTCGAACAACGCATCAGGAGCCTTAGTACGGTGTGGCTGAGCAATATCATACATTAAAAAAACCTCGGAACCAACAGAGCCTATTAATATACGCATTTAGGAAGGAATGATCTCATTGCAGTTGCGTTTGTGATATTAATGTATGTCAATATATGAAACTATGTACGTCCATCCAACATAATGACACTTCAGACGAGAACATCGGAACCCCAATATCTATCACTTTCGACGATGCTTGTGGAACAATGCTTGGTTCCAACCTATCGCCTGATCAACTGTTGTCCTGAATCACTGCACATCCTAAAAGTGCTTTGATGCTTAAAGAGATTGTACTCTACTGTTCTTCTGTCCAGTCTTTGTTCTTATTGCACCAATATAACAGTTTTTTCGATGAGAGGGTGTAAATACAACACATAGTACTGGGTGTCGAGCAAGCACTCCACTCTGCATGGTGTTGTCTTCAAGGTAAACCGTGACATTCTGATTATCATGAGTAGTTAGAACGGTAACCGCGGGCGCAGTTCACTGACCTACTGTTCGACGAGAGTGTTGCCAACCCTCCCTTGGCAAATTATAATTATTTTTACACCCCTTTACAACCTAAGCTAACTTATATTGGTAAACAGCTGCAGCTGACAACACATGTATACCTATGTGCAGTGTTGTTAATCCAAACTCAATGCAAATGATTGCATTTCCACTCCCGGTTTCAAGCTAATGTAACTATCTTTGAAAGGGTTTCGTTAGCTAGAGGCGGAAAAGTAAGGGCGGGACATGTAGATCTGACTCAATGTATGACAAATCCATCTCGTCTTGGATTCAAGTTATAAAAAATATATTCAATCGGAAATGGACCTATTTCTAAAAATGATTAGACTTGGTCGCAAAATGCGCTTGCGGATTCTTGAAATATGTTCCGATGTACCTAAAACCAACTTGGTTTTGAAATTGACAATCTCAAAAATAGGGCCAAGGAAGTGGATGAACCTTTGTGCTACAACCTTAGTGACAATGAAGTTCGACCAGAAAGGAATACGTGATTAAATGCACAGAGGCATAGGCGGTGGAATGGGTGACCCGCAGAAGTGACTCATGTGTGTAAGAGGAGGCGTGTGAGCAGGCAAGACTCGTGATCCCAGCATGTTGCACCCAAGGTCACGTAAAGAACGAAAACGGGGAAATATACGCGTGACATTGAACTTCGACCAGGCACCAGACCCATACGGAAATTCCAGATAGTGGCGCATTCGACGGAAGCATGACGTCACGGACACGATAAGGGAGTCCGCTATATATAAGCGCGTGCTGTGCACCGAGGAACCGCAGTGCATCATCACCATGGCCAGGGGCAAACCTATTGACAACACCGTGAGGAGAAGAGTGGTGGAGTTTCAACGGGATGGACTCAGTGAACGGGAAATAGGACGCCAACTGAACTTACCCAAGTCAACCGTCCACTGCATCATCAAACACCACCAAAATACGGGTACTACAGAGCCAGGTAAGCTCCCCGGTCGAAAACGCCTGCTGAGCGTGCGTGACCTACGGATATTTAGGCGCTATATCCAGACCAACAATCATGTTTCTGTGGCCGAATTACGACTGTGGACTCGAGAACGCTTTCACATTGAAGTGTCAACCAGAACCATTCGCCGTTACCTACAGCGATGCCGTTACCGAGAGTACAAGGCGAAACATAAACCCTTCTTCCTTTCCATGTTGAACAAAAGCAATCGACTATGGTGGGCACGAATGTACCGGGGATGGACATTTCGGCCGTGGAACAGGGTTTTGTGGACGGACGAATCCGTTTTCAATGTTGTGTACGGGAAAATACGGAAAACAGTCATTTGTCGAAAGGAGGAACAGAATGAAGCAAAATGTTATGCACGTCGGGTACAGAAACCTGCGTCAGTGATGGTATGGGGATGCATGACGGCATCTGGGGTTGGCCCACTACACGTCTGTGAGGGCATTGTGAATGCACACGCCTATACACGCATACTGGAGCGGCATCTTTCCACAGTGCGAAGGCACCTGTTCCACAGGCGGCGTCTCATCTTTCAACACGACAATGCCAGGCCTCATACAGAGCGGCTGACAAGAGAATGGTTGACTCGCCATCACGTGCGAACTCTGCCATGGCCACCATCGAGTCCTGACCTCTCTTAAGCGATGTGTGCAACAGAGGGGACCCACGACAGTGGCTGCTCTTATCGCCTGCCTGAAGGAGGAATGGCACCGCATCGATGTGGAATACTTTGAACGACTCGTCCGCAGCTTGCCCCGATGCATTGCTACAGTTATTCGCCGACGGGGCGGCATCACACCATGGTAAACAGGATCCCCTCTAACAGTGGTCGAACTTCAATGTCACGTGTAGATGGACGAAAATGTTTTATTTTGTGTGGACACCATACATTGCTGCGTTGCAGCGGAAATTTATGTTTTCCTTTGTTCCATGTAGCCTGCTGAATAAAATATGTTCAGCATATGCATGTGTTCTCCTTCTTTCACAACGCACTCCTATATTTGTGACTGGTCGAACTTCATTGTCACTAAGGTTGTACAAGTAATTTTGCCAACCCACCCATGAATTTTGTCACGCTTTCACACCCCTTTACAATGTAAACTGGCCTTTTGTACTATGTTCTACGATCTAGATTTTACGTAAATTATGTATTCCACACACACCCTCTAGCAAAATAATTTTATTTTCATTCCTTTATTTAAAAGTTAAGCTAATAATTTAACAATTTTGGAATGAAATCAAATCAACGTAATGAAGCGTTTTTATGTCGATTATAGAGGTGATGGAAAAATGACGCTCAACAACTTGAACTTCAAGTTGCATGTAATGAAATGGAAGTTTCGACTTTTACTCTGTTAAAAATCATCATCATCATGTCGTGTTCCCGTTGATACATTTTCTATGACATCAGAAGTCTGATATTCCGAAGACACCATATCAAAAAATACTTCCATAAGCGTCCCTCGTTGCCTCCTACGGCCATGCTGGCAGTGTTGCCAAACCGTATGTAGATAAAATAACTCAATTTCAGCTTAAATGGAGTTAAATCTGATTTTCAATTAGCTAGATTTACGAAGGATAGACAAAGTGCCTCTTAGGGTAATTTTTACCTTAAAAGGGGTGGGGCGCTGCTATTACTGCTAACTTTAAAGTAGGGACAATTTACTTAGTTTTCCGGCGACATTACCATTCTCAATAATCCACGATGATCGTTTGAAATCGAAAATAAAGTATTCCCGGATAACAATATTATGGCTCCTTGATTTATTGCCGTAAGCCCACTTTGTGCACAGTAAGGCTAATCGACACTGGACGTTCATATATGAGTAGTTTCTGAACCACTATGTGACTCCACCATGTATCGAACGGGGACTCATTGTTTACATGGCGATGATGCTACCACCGGGCAATCAAGAACAATATTTTGTCATCTATAACAGAAGTATCTGTGGAGGTAAGATGGGGAGGGGCGACATAGCAAATATAAAAGTATCTCCTCATGTTCAAAATATCATATACTCATGACAAATGTTGGTCTGTGTGAGCTGGAGCAAATGATGTCATAATTTTCGGCCCTGGGGTTGTGTGACTGAGTTCACAGACAAACGAGTGCACGAAAGAGTTAGATCGGGCTCTAAAAGAGCTAAGTCGACAACTCTGAATCTAAGGAAAGAGCCTCGCGGAAACTTCTTCACATGCCCTCAAAGTATTTATTTCTTAAATGCAGTTTCATCCCTTAACCAGGCGCGCCTGTTTCGTCACCTTAAGTACGCCTGTGGGGGGTAAATGTAACCCCCATATATAAAATATTATTTATAATTAAATAAGATTCATATAACCCAGAGATACTTATGTGATTAGATTTCCTAATTTCAACTAAAAATATTATTTTCTAAATATAAGAATTCTAGCAACTGATTTTATGAAAATAATATAGAGAGATATTATACTATTTTCATTACCTAATCTTTAATTGCAGTAGTGGAAAAAGATGATATTTATAAGGAAAGTATGGAATAGGATATAAAATAAAGATTATTTTAGCTTAGTGTCTCTTTTTTGAGAACCTTTTCCTTTGAAAAAAATACAATTCGAACACATATACATTTTCGCAATCTCTTTTGATCAACGTGATTTAGCTAAATGTCACCATTTTTCCTACTTCGTATATCATGTCAATAAACATGATTTTTTCTGGTGTTTAACTTCTGCGTCAACAGTCAATTTGGCATCTATCTTCACTACAAATCCTCAGTATTAATTCTATGTACCTATAAATAATTTCCAAAATTATCCTCACGGTAGTGTCATCAATATACATTTGTATAGAACTGCATATTGTCCAGGAAAGCATAAAATATATTCATACTTCTTGTGCACACATTCCGACTTGAGCGGACAGGACAACTTTCACCTGTCAAAATATATCTTCCTCAGGAATTTTAACTTTTTCTCGGATATTATTCTCTTTTCCTTCTCTTGTTTTAGAATTAGTTCTTGTTATGACACACATGATCATCATGATCTGCATCTTGAGTAAATTCATCACCTGGAATCATTTCAAATGAACTAGTGTTGCTCTCGAATGAAACGTCCTCCTACATCCACCATACATCTTCTACTATATGTTCTTCAACGATTTCTTAAAGAAATGGAAACGTCAACTTTAAAATTCGAACACCCCCACAACTTGAGCAAGTAAAAGTTACTAAAATATTTTACTCATGCAGCAAAGTTAGCAAAAACCTTTAAAAACTGATCAACAAAAAATCGAATAAATTACCAGGCGCGTAACCCCCAGTAACTTTGGAACAGATTTACCTTTCTCTAGTTATTCACACACTGGAGCAAATCACTTTGACGTTTGAAACATTGTTTTAGGAAGGTACAAAAAAAAGCACTGTGTGGGTATAAACAAATTCTTCCTGGGTGTTTCTAAAACAGCAATCCTAGAAACCAATATATGAAATAACCATTATAATGGTGCATATTTAAAGTTATGAATTACAGTATTTTTCTCTCAATCGTCGTACATTTGCTAATTTCAATGAAACCAATATTGAAATTGAATTTGTCGTGTACGTAGGTGACAGTTTTGTACATTCTCAGAGGGCTGACTCGTATATTAAATTTGAATTAGTAAAATATATAAAATAATGAAACATTTCCCCTGGTGCAAACATAAAACTAGTAGATAATTTTGTACCTCACTTGTTCTCTCAAGTTGAAATGAGAAAAAAATGGTACTGTTATAGATAGAATAGACTATCCTGGTATTACATCTACTGCCATAGCAACACTCATATTTTCCAAAGTAGATGCAACATATTACCAGTCAGGGATTTGAATCAGGAACCAAAATTTTGACATTTTTATAACACAAAAATGGACGTAATGAGATTTTTCCTCTTGAAAATTATAATCTGGATATAGCTTAAGATGATTTTCTTCAATTTTATGAGGCTTATACTCCTTACAAGAGAGTAGATGAATGAATTTAAGGCACACAGACCAATGTTTGTTATTAACACAACAAAAATAAAACAAGTGGTAGTCAATGATGGAACTAATATCAAGATTGTTTGTGAATTCCATGAGCCTCTGCCTGACAACACTTCATGTAGTGTTATTCTGATTGCAGAGAAGGATTTGTTTATTATGTGAAGAATGAGAGAGCCACAGAGAAATTTTGTTGTCAAAACTCTCTTGATTGTTAATATTATTTAGTTCCAGATATTATAAAATTAAACTCTTAAATAAGAGTAATAATAAGTAACATACTTGTAGTATTTACTAGATATGAGCAAATATGAGTATCTCAAAATTAACTAGTTATGAAGTAGTCTGTAGTTTTTTCATACCTAAGAAACTACCTTAGTACCATTTCTCAAACAAACCTTGACACCTGCTCGGAGCCTAACCCCAAATACACTCTCAACCAATCAGCAGAGTGTCGCATGACTCTGAGGGTAGAATTCAAAGCTAGATATTCAAGAATTCAAAGCTAGATATTCAAGAATGTTAATCATCTTAGTACAAGTATTCGTAGTAGGGTTGGGCATTTTGCTGCACCAACAGATTAGCTAAATCCACCAGAAAAAAAAATATAGCTTGATTTTGACAGAAATAGTCTACTTATATTAATCATCCTAATACAAAAATTGTATTAATCATCATAGTATGAGGATTTTGAATTCGTAGCATGATTAGACAATTTGCTAGTAAATTCTTGTAAATTCTCTAATGAACAATCTGTCTCTCTATGCTAGAAGTGATAGAGTGAGGTTTTGGTGTACCACGAGAAAAGCAGAAATACATATTTGTATCATCGTTACTAGTATACGTGATCCCAAATAACTATGGAGTGTGGAGTGCCTAGGCTAAAGCTACAGAGTGAGATTTAATTGCATAACGACAGAAGCAGAGCATCTACTTTGGATCGAGTTCACAGATACAGATCTACGACGGTTGACCTGTGATACCATCCTAACCACATCCGGGTATAGTCTAGGAGCTAGCTCCACTATTGTGTGTACTAAACTGTACCCCCAATATGATCTCACGCGGTTTCAATAGGTGGTCTTAGTATGGAAAAACATTGGTCAAAATGCTTGATTCTTGTGAAAGAACTGTACACGCTGCAATTCCGATGAACAACGTGCACTTTCAGGGATTTAGGTCATCGCCGAGGTGCGTAAAGCTTGCAGTTTAGTCTACAGAATACTGTCAGTGTTGGAAGTGTGGAAGTATGATATCGATGTAACACCCTGTCACAAAAACTGGAGGACTTTTTGCAGGTTATGTCAACACCTCCTTGAAAATGAAACAGGAATGCTACCGGATGGCCGTCATGTGATCAGAACCAAAAGGATACGAAGAAGTCCATACAGGAATATTTTGATAAGGAGGGTATTCTATTGGAAGAAAACAGTATGGAAGTCAATCCTGGAAAACGTACTCTGGTTGACTCTGCCTTAGTTCCTTATGGGACAAGTTCTGAAAACCGGACAACCTTTCCCAGACAGCCATCATCAGGGAATCGAAAGATTGTCTTGATGATATAACCGACCTAAATATAATGATAGGAGGAGTCGTTATCATCAATCAGTATACTGTTTAGTGACCTGGAAATATGTTGAAGAGGCCATCAGTATGAACAGAAAAGTAAACGTTCCTATCGTAGCCTTCACAACATGCCATGTTCGTCTCCAACTGTATGAACTTCTTGAAAAGTTGGGTGACACGATATGTTATTGTGATACAGATTCAGTAATTTACATTGATAGTCCTGAATTAGAATATCGCCCACAGTCAGCTGACGAACTAGGAGAAATCACCGATGAATTGACCGATTTCTATCCCGATGCAGTTTTCGAACAGTTTGTATAAAAGCTACCGAAAAACTACAGCATGAAAATGACAAAACCGTTCTCCGAATCACGGTATATCTGTAAAGTGAAAGGGATCACATTGAATACCTCCAAATCGGAATTGGTTAATTTTGATACCATGTGCTACATGATAAACAATGAGAAATTTGAAGTTATAAAGGAAAATATATTCAGAATTAGAAGAACAAAAAGTTCAAAGTTATAAGTACAAATGAAAAAAGCTGTTCCAATCAGTATTGGTGAGACAACGATTCGACCATGAACATTTATCAGTAGATATACTTTGTATGTTCTGCCCACCCCTTCAAAACCAAGGAACCGGTATAGGTTTTTTCGCCAACTGTATGGCTTCTAAGGTAGTTGCGGTATGTTCTACCCCACTTCTTAAACTAAGGCACTAAGCATAAGTTCCATCACTAAAGGTACAACTCTTAAGGTATTTGTGAATTGATTTTTAGCTAAAAGTCATAGGCCACCACAGACGATATTCAAGTCCAACCAAGTGCTAAAACGAAATTGAAATCTAGGCAAGAGCATAGACGAAGTTGAAATCCAGACAAGAGTATAGAAGAAATTGAAATGAAGTAAGAGCAGAGAAGAAATTGAAATCCAAAAAAGCACTAAGACGAAATAGAACTCCAGACAAGTAACTATTTTTCTGCAATTTATGCAATCTAACAATAGCACTCGATAGACATTGTTGAGAAGAGCAAAATATATACATTTTTTTTATCTGTGAATAATATTTTTCGAGTTATAATGGATTTTAATATTCTATGCTAGAATTTATGCAAACCAACACAACAAATCGATAGCCCTTGTTGAAAGGATCTAAAACTTAAATACATTTATATATCTAGCATTAATAGTTTATGAGTTATAAGCCACAAATATTGCAAAAAATGTGATGAAAAAAGAGTTGCCATCCCCCAACCTTTTTTTGGTTCACCATGATAATTTTAGATATAGAGATGGCAAAACTGCTTCAAAGGTGTGACTTTTAAAAAATGGAAGAAATAGCCCTCTATGTATAACTGTTCCCGAGAAATTGCCAAATCATTAGATATTATGTTTGAATTTTCTCGCGATTAAATTGAGTAAACATTAACTGTGGAGCATGTAGTTCAATGAGCTCTCAATAGATGGCAGCACAACTCACATTAGATCTGAATATCGCTAATAGATGGCACCACATGTAGAGGCATTTGGAAGTATATAAGACCGATTTTAAGTGTCAGTCAGTTGAGTGCGTGTTAGCCGAGCGTGCTCGCTCAATGATCTTGCCAACTTTGAGTAGCTATCGGCGCGAGTTCGAATCCAGCCCTGGGAAGAAGGAATTTCTACTACTCTCTCCTCTACGAGCCAGTAGAGTGAATTGATATGTCCAGCAGCAGATGTCAAAGAGAGAAAGCCTGGGTACATCCCAAGAACAGCCGCCGAAATGAGACAGAAATAAAATGGATGTACCCAGGTACGGCGGTGATTTTGAAAAACATATTGATGATAAGTTTTTAAATTGGGTTGTGTAGATGGTTGCATAACAAATTGAGAAGGTTGTATTGATGACTGCATAAAGAATTGTTTATTTTGGTTTCTATTAGACAATTTGGCCATCTGACATCAAACCGCCATCCTTGTATTGCGGGTTGCATATTTTCAGGGGGAAATCTTGCATGGTTGCATAACTCTCAAAATTTCAGAGGCAAAATTGGAAAATGTTAATAGCTTTGTAGTTTATGAACCGATTTCAAAAATTCTAACGAATATCAAAACAGAGTTAAAAATGCTATTTTTAATGTGTTGTTGGATGCATAACTCAAAGAATAAAATTATGAAAATGTGAATAGCTTTGTTGTTTATGAACCGATTTTAAAAAATTCCAACAAATATCAAAATAGAGTTAAAAATACTATTTTTGATGAGCTTTTGGTTGCATAACTCTTAAGGTTGAAATTATAAAAATTTAAATATCTATAAAGCAAATCTAATTTTATGGTTTTTAACCATAAATTATATTTATGTGCTGGAATATTGAGAGTGAATTTTTTTCACTTGTTATACACATTTTTAAAGAATAATTGGTGCATATTGTATCCATTGTCAAGATTTTTTAATCTTTCATACTTCATAAATGTTTATATTTTTTCATATTTTTTAACACCTGCTCTGTATCGTCATTGTATCTTTGTGTTAGCAGAGTTTTGTATTTGTCATTTAAATGTACAAATACTCTTTCACCATGTGTCGCCCCTGTCAACACATGTGTCTTCAAGCAAAGAAAACTATTCAATCTGTATTGTATTAATTTATGTTGGAATATTTTCTTTAAAAATGTGTTATTGTTAATGTTACAATGGGTAATGAATTGTTTAACTTAAATCAGGAAAGAATGTTGAAACTATAGAAATATTAAACAACTATGTAGTAACCTTGGTAAATTGTAAACAATATTATGATATAAAAGAGCTAGACTTTTGTAAGTCTACGGGACATTCTCCTGGTTGCCGAAAGGTTGATGGTTCAGGGGACGTTGGGGAATATCTTGCTTCAATCTTCGGATTGGCTGGTGTACTTGTACTCCATTTTGGCAGATATTCTACAAACCCAACTCTGAATAAGGTCAAAAGACCAGGGTTATAAACTTCGGTATAACTAATAGGTTTAGGCCTACAAGTTATACCGGGTGAATTGTCTGTTTGAAAAAGTGTTGTATAACATCAGTAGTTTAAATAAATCTTCGAGTAAAAGGTCTTAATGAACTTTAATTTCAAACCTACATAGGTGATAATTAAAAATAAATCCTACACCACAGATCTCGCAAGGGCTTGGTCCTACTAACCCTTAGAAGCCTTTGAGAAGTCCGATAAAAGGGTTGTAACTGACTAAAATAAAGCCCTAAAGGCAGAAGGTGCGTGTCAACCAGTATGTTGTTTTGGGATAAATTTCCAGATTGTAATCTCGTACTGTTTATTTTTCTCAAGCTCTTGTAAACGAAGAAATCTTAACACTTTAATATTATTCTTCTTGTATAGGTAGGCAGCCATTCCTATTTATTATATAGGAAATCTTTGTTTGAGGTTTATATTAATACTTTCCATAAACGTCAATACACAACATAACTCAATTAAAACGCTTCAATCACTTTTTCATTCTTTGAATCATATGTAAAGTTTTTCTGACCAGTTAGAAAGCTTAGCATATAATATTATCACCTACAGCTTCTGCAAAATCTACAACAATCTTTATATTTGTTCTTTCGTTTACAGATACGTGTTTTCTTTCTACTACAGTTAATTACATACATTTGCCTATTATTAATGAATTCTTCTTGTTCATAGTACATCTTGTATTTCTATATGTAATTCTTTTGAATGCAGTATAATCGTCATATATTTTAAAATAGTCATTATTAGTAATATCTAACTTTCTATTTTCTTTGGGAGACACTTCGTTTCTACCATTCTTCAAATATATGTTCCTTACTTTGCAATAGTCAAATTTAGTAGCATCTTTAGTTTGATCTTGACTTCTATTAGTGTGGAAGGTTAAAATTACAAAATCAGGATGTCAAATTGCAGCGAGTTAAATTGTGTACTTATATCAAGCTCGAAGAATGTGCCAGTTACTGCTTTTTGAATACATTGATACGTGTTAATTGAATACATGTTTTTTGGTTCTTTAATATATCTAACTTTAACTTACTCTCGAGTTAGGTTCGTATTCAACTATAGGCATTCTTATATCCATACTGCTTATTGTTATTTCCCATTATGAGGCAGCTGCGGCAGCCCCAGTGCCAACCCATTTGTACAAAACATCATTATTGTTAATAGCTTTAGTGAATGTTATTCTCAATCCTCCTTTCCCCATTATATTTTTGTAATCACTTAAAAAGCCGGGTATCAACCTTAATGGAAATAAAACATTAGAATATTGTTTTTCAACCCTAACTTGTCAACTGTTTCGAAACCGGCTTGCTTTAAGTATAGATTTTCTGGTTTAGAGATTTTTAAAGGTCCAATTACTATTGAAGTTATTCCAGGCAATTCTATCTTATCTATAACAACTCCATGCTTTCTAATTTCTAATTGAGAGAAAAAGGTGCAACGTCCTCCGTCGTCGACGTAGGCAAGCACCTTTGCTCGGCGAGCGCGTTTCGGAGAACGACAACATTTCGTAATGTGCGTAAATTTACCCATAATGCTAACTGTCTCTTCAGTGGAGAGATGAGTCCCCATAGTTCTCAGCGATCGGGTGTAAAAATACCTTCTCCAAAAATTTAAGATAAAATGGGAACAAGAGCTTTTACCTCAACGGAACAACAGGTGAAGAAAGTTTATATTCCAGTTTATTTCCTTAACAAAATAATAATATATATACACATTTTAAAAACAAAACTACCCAGGGTTAACAATAATAAGTACTTTGAAAAGCTTACTCATTAATCTTACTAAAATTATCCTATACATACGAAATACAAGTAGGGTATCGAAAAAAAACACATGTCTTTCTTCAACTGGATTCTTAAAAAGCATCCGAGATACTTTCCCATTATTAGGTGGGATTAAGCCGAAACTAAATATTATAAGGGCTTTTTCTCTCTTTGACCAGACGGTGGAGTTAAACTTCTCTATGGTCCTTGGACTCTCGCCTTAGCGGAGAGCACCTTCTCTAGCCCAAAAGCGGAGTGGGATTCCCCTATGGTGCTTGGAGACTCGCCTTAGCTGAGGGGACCTTCTCTCGCCCGAAAGCGGAGCAGAAATTCTCCTCCGTGCTCGGACTCTCGCATAAGCGGATGGCACCTTCTGTCCTTCAGGTGTTTGGTCTCTCACAGTAGCATTGCACATCTTCCCTCGCCAGCAGGCGGAGTCTAGCTCCTCCTCGGTGCTCGGGCTCTCGCATAAGCGGAGAGCACCTTCTCTCGCCCGAGGGAGGAGTAGAACTACCTTCTCCTGGTTGCTCGGAATCGCGCATAAGCGGAGGGCACCTTCTCTCGCCCGCAGGCGGAGTCTAAGTAAGTGGCCAGCCAAGCTTTCGCCCTTATATACGGTCGGCGATGTTAGCGTAAGCAAGCGGGAAAATATTGAAGTAACTATACTAACTAACTAACTAACTAACTAACTCCCTAGCCTTCTTAAACCCGAAGGTTCATGGCTGCAGCAACACAGGCCTTCCATCTGTTTCTATCTTGAGCAAGTTCTATATACTCTTTTCCATCCCTACCGATTTCCCTTAGGTCCATCTCAACGTTGTCCCTCCATCTTCGTCTTGGCCTTCCTACAGGTCTCTTACCATCAGGTTTCCCAACAAGAATCCTGTGAACTCCTCTTTCCTCTCCCATTCGTGCCACATGGCCTGCCCACCTAAGTCTTTTTGATTTAATTATTCTAATAATATCTGGACATGAATACAAATTATGTAGTTCTAAATTATGTAACCTTCTCCACTCACCTGTCTCCTCGTCCCTTTTAGGTCCAAAGATTTTCCTAAGGATCTTATTTTCAAATACTCTCAATTTATGTTCCTCTTTCAATGTAAGGGACCAAGTTTCACACCCATATAATACTACAGGCAAAATTACTGTTTTGTATATTTTAACTTTTAGTTTCTTAGATATTAAACGAGAAGACAAAAGTTTATGAAGAGAGAAGTAACATGCATTTCCTGAATTAAGCCTACTTTTTATTTCCTCTTTGATATAATTTTCATTTGTTAATATTACTCCTAAGTATTTGAATTTGGAAACTGGTTCAAACGAGTTGTTATCAATAATTAGATTTTCATTATTACCTAACACTTGGTTTCGGCCTGTAAGCATATATTTAGTTTTCTCTTTGTTAACTTCCAAACCTATCTCTTTAGCAGTTTTGAAAAATATTTTAGTATTATTCTTTATTGTATTCACATCATCCCTCAGTAAGTCTACATCATCTGCATATGCTAACAACTGAGTCACACCATTTAATTTTAGTCCTTCGTTAGTTTCTTTTACCTTCCTAACAGCATATCCTAAGGCAAAATTAAAGAGCAATGGAGATAATGCATCTCCTTGTTTTAACCCATCATGAATTGTAAATTTGTCAGACATATTAATACCCACACGAATTTTAATTTCTGTTTCACTGGTGCATGTTTTTATCATACTAACAAGCTTCTTAGGTATTCCAAACTCTACTAATATATTATATAATGTATCTCTTTTGACCGAATCATATGCTTTTTTGAAATCAATGAATAGCTGATGGACATTTTGATATTATTCCCACTTTTTCTCAAGTGTCTGTCTGATGTGAAAAATTTGATCTGTAGTTGATCTGTTACGTTTAAATCCACATTGATAATCATCTATAATTTCATTAGCATATGGGGTTAGTCTTGTTAAAAGAATGTTAGATAATATTTTATATGTTGTTGAGAGTAGAGAAATTCCACGGTAATTATTGCAGTTCATTTTATCACCTTTTTTAAACACAAGAACAATTATGGATTCTTTCCACTTTTGAGGGATTTCTTCTTTATTCCATATTAAACTATTAAGTAACTATATTAACATTAAATATTTACAACAGTTGATTATACGTAGAGGTGGATCCGTCTTTACTTGTGACGATCCGAGTTCGTTACAATCTTGAACTAACAATATTTACATTATACAGTTACAAAAGTTGATTATACATTTATCATAGAAGCTATAAACTTAGAAGTAGATCCGCCTTTATTTGTGACGATCCGAGGTAGTTACATAGAACGGAAAATAATAATCTACTAGTTTTATTGTTTCATTTGCACCCAATGTTCCATCAGCTTGCGCACTTACAACTTCAAATTTCATATAACAATCTGCTTTGTGAGGATGAAGAAAGTCATCCCCCACTTCAAAATGGAACTCAATATCTTTATTAGGCTCCTTCAAATTGATAAATGTTCGTCTGTTTGGTGTAAAACTTTGCAATTCTTAACTCTGGATATTTCCAATACTCTCCATTTATTATATAGAGATGATAATAACATTAAATGAAGATACGGATGAAGAATATATTGAAGACGTTATCACTAAGAATAGAAAACTTCAACATATGTGGTGTTTGTTCTAATACCGAACAAATTTCAAACCCAAGAACAGTACCTGTGTCTTCTATTGTAATGTTGTTATCTTCTGTTGTTAATTCTACTCTATTTCTTAAACGATCTTCTGATAGCGTTATATTTATTGATTCATTACGACTTTTTAAGTTATATTGCCCTTCTGGAACAATATCTTCTCTATCACCATATTTAAATCGGTTTCTTCCTTCTCTAATATTTGTGGTTTAGTATGTATTATAAAAGCCAACTAACCCTATATTTAAATCATTATTACCATACTTCATAGTGAAGTTTTTGTTCAATATAGAAGTATAACCAGTCAATTTGAAAAACTTACTCATCTTTATTATATAACAAATGGATGAATTTGATTTGCCTAAGGATATTCCAAGAGAGAAGGTAGTTAAGTTAATAGAAGACACCATTCGAAAATTAAAATACAATTTAAAAAAGAAAAAGAAGAATATATGACTTGTTAAATACACTTACTATAGCTTAATCACATTATCGCTACGATTGTCTGCAACAACTGGTTTTATCAATGTATTTATTCCTGTTACTGTTAATTCAATTATAACAACCTCTTTGGTTACTGGCAGTGTAATAATAACAGGTGCCCGACCCTGTGACCGAGTGGTTAGCACATCGCGCTGCGACGCCAAGGGTCCCGGGTTTGAATCCCGGTCTTGTTTGGTTGTTTGTGAATGTCCATTCATCAATTTCATCATTTCATCACTCATCTCCATCTTCACAAATTAGCCAAGAGGCACAAAACGCGAAGTAAAATAAACTAAATCAAATCAAATAAAATAAAATAATAACAGGTATATCTTCCAAACTCAACATTAGCAAGAAGAAGAATGAATATAAAAATGTCGAGCACTCTATCAACACGATTAAAGAACAACTAGAGATGATAATAACATTAAATGAAGATACGGATGAAGAGTATATTGAAGACGTTATCACTAAGAATAGAAAACACTCAAGATATGCCCTATACAATAAATGAGTAAGGTTGAAAAATTGTTAATTGGGATGTGCAGGAGATGATTAAAGAAAAATCAATTAAAGAGAGAAATGGAGAATTACTGACTGGTGATATACGTTGTCTTATTGTAGGATGTTCGGGATGTTGTAACACCTTTCTTTTATTTAATTTTCTATTACAGCCAGGTTGGTTAACCAACAATTATTATTATATATATTCCAAAGCATGAATGAAACCAAATAACAAGACCTACAACAACGATTTGAAGAAGCCGAATTAAAGTTTAATAAACAAATAGCAACATTCTTAACCAGTAATAATTTAATTGTACCTATTGACGAATGTGAAAAGTACTCAATTATTGTATTTGATGATTTCATTTTAGATAACCAGAACAACATTAGAGATTACTTTACAAGAGAAAGACATAAACATTTAGACTGCTTCTATCTTACACAAACATATTTCAAAGTACCAAAACAACTAGTAAGAGAAAATGCCAATGTCTTATGTATATTTCGGCAAGATGATACAAATCTCAAACACGTGTAAAATGAGTTTGTTGGAGGAGATATGTCTTATGATAAATTTAAAAAGATATGTTCTACTTGTTGGAAAGATGATTATGGTTTTATAGCAATTGATATAACAAAGAAGGTAAACAATGGACAGTACAGAAACAAAATGAAAAATATAAACATCTAACGAATCAACATTTATACGTCAACGTATAAACGTCAACGTATCAACGTCAGCGTATCGACGTAACGAATCAACGTAACGTCCAACGTCAACGTATGAACGTCAACGTATCAACGTAAATGTATCAACGCGAACGTATCAAAGTCAACGTATAAACATCAACGTATCAACGTCAACGTATAAATATTTGCTATATAATAAATGGATGAGAAACAAATAGAGAAGATCATTAAATTGAAGGAGTTCCTTATAAAGGGTTTTAATAATTGGAAAAATGAAAAGCACGAAATATATGATAAGTATTAAAAAAAAGAACAGCCTGTAATATACTCTATTAAAGACTTAGGTAACGAAATAAAAGGAGTTACAGAACAGAACAAAAGCCTAATAACAGAACTTGTTCCTGTTGCTAGAGAGAACTTGTATTATCCTGCAACACCATTACAAACAACTTTGAAAGACAACTGTTTGTAATGGTGTTGCAGGATAATACAAGTTCTCTCTAGCAATATGTAGCAATAATTAGCATATGTAACCACTGGTCTTCTCATAGTAAGATATATCTTCATTTTTGTATTTCGTTTCAGAAGTTTCGATTTTAGCAGGGATACATTTGCATAATAGGCCTTATTACCTTTCTTTATTCTTTCGTCTATTTCAGATTATATTTTATTGTTTTCATTAAGTGTAGATCCAAGGTATGTAAAGTTACTAACACATTCAAAAGAGTAATTATTTATTAATATTGATCTGTTATTATTCATGTTTGTTCTATTAATATTCTTGTATTTAGTTTTCTTTTCATTTACTTGGAGTCCTACTCTTGCAGCTTCCTCTACTAGACGTATAAGCGTTTCTGAAAGAGCTTTCTTAGTTCTTGCTACAATAGCTACATCGTCAGCATATGCTGTGACTTGTTTTAGTCTAGTACTGATGTCTCCTCTCACATCTATTTTTTTAATCACTGAGTCCAAAACTAAATTAAATAATGTTGCTGAAAGAGGATCTCCTTGGCGGACTCCTGTCATGACATCGAAAAAGTCCGATCTTGCATTTTCAATTTTAACTGAGGCTCTAGTGTTTTGAATTGTCATTCGGATTAATCTTACTAATTTATTTGGTAATCCAATTTCTTGTAACCTTTGTAATATTGTTGGTCTATATATTGAGTCGAAGGCTTGTTTGAAATCAATAAACAAAACATGCAAATCTATATCATATTCATAGCATTTCTCGAATATCAAACGCATAATCAGGATGTTATCTGTAGTACTTCTGTTATTCCTAAATCCACTTTGATACTCTCCTATAATATCTTCGGAATAATCAGTTAGTCTGATGTTAATTATTGCTGCAAGTATTTTTTATAGGTTATTTAGTAGTGATATGCCTCTATAATTTTCACAGACTGTTTTATCTCCTTTTTTAAGTATAGGGCACACTAGTGCTATGTTCCAAACATTTGGCATTTGTTCTCGATTCCATATATTAATTATAAGTTTATGTATTCTACGATACATTTCTTTTCCAGCTGCTTGTATAAGTTCACTGTTCTTATTGTCATTTCCTGGTGCTTTCATTTTTTTAAAGATTTTAATTACTGTCTCCACTTCTTCGTATGTTGGTGCATCAACTAATATGTTTTCATTATCCTGCTGATTCATCATATTCCAGTAGGGCACTTCTAAATCCTGGTTGTGCTGAACTCCCTGGAAGTGTTCTTTCCATCTATTCATTATTTCTGTTTGTTCAGTTAGGATTTGACCATCTTTGGATTTTAAGTTTCTAGTTCTTGGTTTATACTGTTGTGTTATAACTTTCTGGGTTCGATAGAATTTTCTATATTCTTTTTTGGTGTTTAGTTCTTGTAACATTTCTATTTGTGTTTTTACTGCTTGGCGTTTCTTTTCTCTACACATTTTCTTAGCATGCTTTTTCAGATTTTCATATTTTTCTCTTTTTGATCTTGTAGTTCTATTAAGACAACTATTTCTAGCTTCATTTTTTGCTTTAACCGCCTTTTTACATTCTTCATCATACCAATCTTCATTTTTTTCATATGCTTTGGTTCCTAAAACCTGATTAGCAGTACTATCTATGATGTTTCTTGAATTATCCCACTCGACTTCTACATCATCTTCTTCTCCTGCTTCATCGAGTTTTGTTTGTATTTCTTGTCTGTATGTATTTTGTATAGAATATTTCTTCAATTTTTCTATGTTCCATTTCTTAGTTTTCTTGTATATTCCATAATTAACCATGCTAATCCTTTGTCTTATTTTAGTTCTAACAAGATAGTGATCCGTATCACAACTAGGTCCTCTATATGTTTTGACATCAATTATTAATGTAGCTCTCCTCTTATTGATCAGTACATGATGAATTTGATTACATCGTTGTACACCGGGTATTTTCCAAGTCCCTTTGTGGATTTTTTTATGCTTAAATCTGGTGCTACTGATATCAAGGTTTTGTAATTGTGCTAGTTGTATCAGCCTTTCTCCATTGTCACTTGTTTCTTTGTGTAGGGAAAATCTGCCTAATACTCCACTGCTGCTGGATTCATTACCTATTCTTGCATTACAATCCCCCAGTAGAATTAATGCATCATGTTTTGGTACTCTGTCACATACATATGACAGTTCACTATAGAAATGTTCAATATCTTCTTTGTTTGTGTCTTCAGTTGGTGCATATATACATATAAAGGTCATATTGTTGAATTTTCCTTTATTCTTAATTTACATATTCTGTCATTTATTGGTTCAAATCCGAGTATACATTTCCTCGCATTTCCAGTAACTAAAAAACCTGTGCCATTCCTTCCTTTAATTGTTGGATGCCCACTATACATAAGAGAGAATTCTTTCTTTTTGATCCATCCATCCCCATTCCATCTTATCTCTTGTAATGCTGTTATTTTGCATGTTATATTTTATTAATTCATCTGCAATTTCATTCATTTTGCCTGGTTGGAGCATGGTACAGACATTCCAGGTTGCCACATTAAAATCCACATTCCTTAGCCTTTTACATTGCGTGGGTCGTCTCTTATAGATCCGTCCGGCTTTGCTTGTCTGAGAGTTCGTAGCGGGAGGTTGTTTTACGGGGTAAGGGTGCTGGCCTTACGCCCAACCCCCAACCTGGAGGACCAGGGATTTGTATTCGAGGTTTCTACCCCTAGGAAGACTAGCTTCACCACGCCTAAGGGCTCTTCCTACCCCTTGGTTTTCTGTTTAGAGATCCCTCTCTTACCTGCAAGGCAGCAGGGGCAGTGCTTATTTAATGGTGGCACTTACTCGCCATGTCTCAGTGTCGTCGCTGGATTATTGTGGTTTTTAAATGAGAGTTATCCTGCCAGAAATAACTCTTTCCACATCCTGTTGACACTGAGGCTCCTTGTCCGCAACTGCTTATTTGTCGCAGCTAGCCTACATATCTGTAGGACGTTCCCCTATCCGAAACCTGGGGATGCGCTCGGCAGCATAGAGCTCTGCTCCTGGGAATGTTGCCCAGTACCGAGATAATTTAGAACTACATAATTTATATTCATGTCCACATATTATTAGAATAATTAAATCAAGAAGACTTAGGTGGACAGGCCATGTGGCACGAATGGGAGAGGAAAAAGGAGTTTACAGGATTCTTGTTGGGAGACCTGATGGTAAGAGACCTGTATTAAAACTAAGACGAAGATGGAAGGACAATATTGGGATGGACCTAACGGAAATTTGGTACGGATGGAAAAGATTATATTGATCTTTCTCCATATAGTGACAGATGGAAGGCCTGTGTTGATGCAGCCATGAAGTTTGGGTTTGTTAAGGCCAGAGAGTTAGTTAGTTATGAAAGCACATGCCACTATAAAAAAATACATTCCCTAGTATAAAATGAATTTAAAAAAAAATGAAATTTATTTCCATATATAATGAATTTCAACCTATACAATTGTACATTTTTTTATTCTGCAGTATTTAAAAGAAACAGACTTAAATAAGAATTGGGAGTACGTACATACTTGAATAGAATCAATATTTAAATAATGTATAAACTTTAAAAAAAGTAAGCAATGGTTCGGCAAACCTAATAGAAATAGAATTATGTGGTTAAAGAACAGCATGATTAGAAGTAACAAAAAAAGAGTTTACTTGAAGAGTAAAATTTGTGCAATTGAAATAAAAGTATCAGAAGTGCAAATGAATTTAGAAAAAGGTGGCAACCTAAAGTAAACTTGATGAGAAATGGCTGACTATTTTAAATAGACGGAAGAATTGTTTTAATGAATTTTTAAATGTTCATCTAGGAGATAAATCAGAAGTAAAAGAAGTACGCACAGCAAAACCTATAGTTCCAGAAACAAACTTGATTGAAGATAAAGATGTTAAAGAGATAAATTATTCGAATTTGGAATAACTAAGAATTTTGTTATTATGTCTGACAAATGTACAATTCATGATGGATTAAAAAAAAGAAAATGCATTATCTCGATTGATTCTTTTAATTTTTGCTTTAGAAATATGCTGTTAGGAAGGTAAAAGAAACTAACGAAGTACAAAAGATTGATTTCTACTATATATTGTAAAAAATATATATACACTACCAAGAAGCAAAATTTTAAAATGGGGGATGAGGTAAGGGTCAGTAAATATAAACAGTTATTCGAGAAGGGATTCACTAGAAATTGGAGTACGGAGTTAATCTCAGTGGTTCAACTTTTACCAGGGAATAGAAATACATATAGCATAAAATATAATCATAATGAGATATTTAAAGGGAGATTTTATGAAGAGGAACTTAGTAAAACGAAATATCGGGATACATATCTAATAGATAAAATATTGAAGAAGAAAAATAATAAATTGTATGTGAAATGGTTAGGTCTGCCAGACAAAAGTTGGATAGAAGCAGACCAGGTGATTCTTTGACACCAACATGGAATGTGGTACAGCGTTTACCAGATGTAGTGGAAACAAATAAAAAATGGAGAGTTGTTACCTGATAACATAATATGCCTAATTGCAGGCCCATCAGGTTGTGGAAAAACCACTTTGCTGGTTGATAATTTCTTGCTTTGCCCCCAATTGGCTAGATTGGAAAAATAGACACTTGTATGAATTCTCAAAGAGTTTAGAGCAACCGAAATACCAAAAAATCATGAAGCTGTACGACGGACTGGGCCTAGCTACATTTGCATCAACAATAATACCTCTCGACCAATGTTTGAAAAATTCTGTTGTGGTATTCGATGATGTTAATCTGGAAAATCAGAATGAAATTACATTTTCTTCTTACACAGTTTGGTCACAAAGAAGTAGACTACTTTTATTTAGATCAAACATATTCCAAAATTCCCAAACAGTTACTACGAGATAATCCAAACTTAATCTGTTTGTTTCGTCGAGATCATACTAATTTGAAACATGTATACGATGATTATGTGGGAGGAGACTTAAATTACAACTAATTTTCAAAATTCTGTTCATCTTGTTGGAACAGCGACGATTTTGGATTTGTTACTATCGACATGACTCGGAAACCTAACAATGGTAAGTTTAGAAATAAAATCAACGACTTTTTAAACGTTGAAATCATTAATAAAAAAAAAATAATATGTCGAAACATAAAATAGAAGATAATTCGAATTTATGAGAGTACTTGTCCAAACGTTTCAAAGGCTGGAAACCAGAGAATCGAGGTTTTTACGAACAACACAAGCGTCAAGACCAACCTATTATCGATTAAATCAGTGGTCTCGGTAGAGAGATTAAGGGTGTGACGAAACAGAATAAAAACCTCATCAATGAATTGGTACCTCTTACTGCTACAAATTATGCAGATTTCCCTCCTACGCCATTCTGTAGTATCCACACTCCTCTGGTACATAAGGAACCACCTGCTAAAGCAGCTATAGAAGAATCACAGAAAATCTATTTGGGTCCCCTGGCAAGGGATTATTTGAGTACAGGAAAATTCGAAAATGATGAGGTGTTTGGATTGTATCCCACAATGGAGGGAAATGAAGGTGTGGTATTGAAAATTGGCAAGTCTAAAGATACATTCGAGTGGGACAACATAAAAATTAATTTCGATGGGAGAAACAGCTCTTCCAGATACCCTAGTACCGTAGGGCTATGGGAGCTAATTACCAAAAGACAACCAAAAAAATTACAGAAGATGATTATCAAAGTTACTCTGAAATTTTGACACTCTCTGATGCTTTGCACCAAAAAATAACGATGCCAGTCAAAAGCGTGTGAAATCGAGCAGCGGGGATATATACACAAAATCTGATTAAACCTATCTGGAACAACCCAAAATTGAAGGTGGTATAAAGCAATACAATACACCACGTAAGGAATTTGTATGGGTAATCGATGTAAGAAAACCTATAGATAGGTTGCTTGTTATAGCAGGGGAGGAAAATGCTGTTAAGAATAATTTCCTTAATGAGAAAATGGGTATTGTAAACATGTTTAGTGACAAATTAGCTAATTTTATTTTAAACGATCCTAAAGGTAAAGGATACTTAATTAAAATTATAATTACTTTACCTCCTAAATTCTGGAATATATCAGAGGGTCGAGGTTTAGTAAATGATATTATTAATAAACTTCCGTTCGAGTTACACGTACCTGGTTACCAATAATGTGGTCCTGGTACAAAACTTGAGAAACGAATAGAAAGAGGGGACAGGATTATTAATCCTCTGGATGCAGCTTGCAAAGAACATGATATTGTATACAACACACACAAAGATCTGAATGATCGTCATGTGGCTGATCAAAAACTGGAAGATGCAGCTTTTGGAAGGTTAACAAGCAGAGATGCATCATTGGGTGAAAAAATAACAGCGTTGGGTACAACTAATGCTATGAATACAAAACAAAAATTAGGGTGGAGATTGTAATATAAATACCCTGAAAAATAATAATAATAACAACAACAACATGAAACCAAAAGGAGTTGTATACCAAATACCATATCACGATCTTAAAAATTTAAAACATAATTCGATTTTAACTAAAAAAAAACAGGAAAAGAAGAGGCAATGTATAGCCGAAGGAAATGGAATGAAATTATTACTCAGTACGCCACAATTAAAACGATTACAAAATTCAAGAAAGAAAACACTCAGTGGAGGATTCATATTCAGCATTCCAGCTATCCTGGCTGCATTGGGGGCGGTTGGGAGCTTAGCTGGGGGCAGTGCTGCTATAGCCAAAACTGTGATTGATTCGAAAAAAAATAAGGCCGAACTAGAAGAGAAAAAGCGTCATATGATTCTCTCCCTAAAGGTAGTTCTCACTCTCGAGAATATGGCGTGGTGAATTTGGACAAGTCCGAAAACGTTGGTACCCACTGGATATGCTATTATAATCAAAATGACAATGATTTTATTTTCGATTCTTTACAGAATTAATTCGTTACTTGAAAAATTTTAAAATTTATTACAAACAGGATAGTATTCAAGATTAAGATCAAATTATATGTGGTCATATTTGCATTACGATGCTCAGAGTTTTAAATAAAATACCAAACATCAAATTAAAAGATTTTCAAAAAGCTGTATTACATATTAAATATGGGAATTTTTCATCTCTCCAGCGAGACCACGGTTTTGAAACTACGTCTTCACAATAATATTATCTATCCAAAATCCATAGCTCTGAGAACCGAATGTAACTACCTACACCAATACTATATTAGTAAGTAATTAAAAAGTAATTATTCCTCCTGGACAGCATAACTTACCTACTTTACAATTTGAACTTCCAAGCACTGTCTTGCTTTCTTAAAATTCTGTAACACACAGAGTAGAGATTGTAACTACCAATGAATCATTGGACTTATCTACCATAGGATAACTTTTAGGATTCTAGAGCAATAGCAAATTAGAACCAGGTGTTAGTCACATAGGTAAATTTATACAAAAAAATCATAGCTATAGAGGCATTAAATATTCACTGTAAGATTGCCAAAGGTATGATTATCAAAGCAGAAGAAAATTCGATTGGCATTCAGAAGGAGACAGGAATTATTGCTACATTTAAACTGAATTCGGAATATATGGAACATGTCTTCTATTCCCCAATCCCACCAATCTTTTTCCCTGTTTCTACTGATAAAGTTAATTACATAGAGATAACAATTACGAATGAGAAACACGAAATCGTCGATTTTTCTGGTGCTAATAGAACTGCGATAATAGCAATTAATATTTAAATATATAAATAAATACCAAGATGAAAAATATTGAGAGTTATGAATTACAATCCTTCCCTCCAAACAGGAGGACATTTGCAAATTTGAATCAGCCCAATAAAGAAATACTCTATGACATCACGGTAGGGGACGGATTCATTCATCCAATCAGATCTGATTTGTATATAAAATTTGATATTTTAAAACAAAGTAATGGTGAAGAATATCCCCTCCCCGGGTTCTAATATAAAACTTATAGATAATTTTGTTCTATTCTTATTTTCTCAAATTGAAGTCAGAAAGCATGGTACAGTCATTGATAGGATTGATTTCCCTTCAATTACATCCACTTCGTTGGGGACATTGCAACTGTCGAAATCGGAGAGTGCATATTATAAAGTTGGTGGGTTCGAAGCTGGAACAAAAATTCAAGCAAAAAATCGCAAAATACTGTTCCACATGAGATTGCTATTTGGATTTTTCTCTGATTATAAATAAATTATGTGGAAAGGTGGTTTGAGTGTCATATTTCGCAGAGCACCCAATGATAATAATGCCATCATGAGATACAAAACTTTAAATGCAGATGGAACAGCTAATGAGGCTAGTTTACGCGAAGCTGCGAAATGCGTTATCAAGTCTATGGAGTTGCGAATGCCTTTAGTTGAATATGAATCGAATTATGCTCTCAAATACAAAGCCAATATTTTCAAAAATTCAAAAATTCCGATTCAATTTTATACGTACCAGTGCATTTAGAGGTCAGTGGATGGTAAATTGTTTGGATTTGACCTTACTAATCAGTTCCAATCTTTGCAGTATGACATGCCAGAGTTCGTAGCAAAACTGTTTCAAACAGGGAGAGATGACAATCAGGAAAAGGATAGCAGTCAGTTTGATAATTGTAAAGATAAAATTGTGTATCTGAAGAATGGCAGAAATGAAGTATTCCCTCGTGTAAATTACAATTTAAACATTGCAGAACAAGATTATTTGAAGTTATATAAAGCTTATAGTGCTTTTAAACGAGTAACTAAAGGAAACGTAGATATGTATTATAACCCAGAAGTAGTTGTATTGATGATATTATAAACCCAGGAAAGTATGAGCCCCCCTCTAGCAGATTTGCTTACACTTAAAACAAGCTCAACATGAGCATATGAGCTTTTTGCTCAAGTGTGGAACCCTGTCTAATCCAAGATTTTTGTAAAAAATGCCCTCGGGAATTTCTCGGAAAGTATGAACCCCCTCAGATTGATGAGGCTACACTTATAAAAGGCACTTCTGTGAGATTGTTGTCCATAATCCTGTCAAAAATATGCCCTTCTTGATATTTTTTTGGCCACACTTAAAACTAGGCCAAGATACACCCATATACACACCCACACCCACCCACACACACACATATTTACTTCCGGTTTAAGTTCAATTGGATACCAGGTTCAAATTGTATATTAAAACAATGCAATATGCAGAGACCATCTAGAATTGCTCCGTGACTCTCTCATTTCTTACATCATAAACATATGATTTTTCTCCTATGAGAATAACACTACAAATGGTGTCATCAGGTAAAGCCTCATGGAATTCACAGATAATTTTAATATTTGTCCTGTCATTCACCACAACTTGTTTTCTTTTTGAAGTGTTGATTACAAACATGGGTCTCTGTGCTTTGAATTCATCTGGTGTGTAATACATGTCAGTATTGCCAGTAGTGACCCTTTTGAAAGCCGAAAATGCTTCATATAATTTAAGGAAATCATTCTTGGACATGTCTAAATTATAATTTTCTCTAGGAAAAACCTCATTTCTGCCATTTTTAAGATATATGTTCTTGATGTTGCAGTTATCAAATTTGCTTGAATTTTTTTCCTGATTGTTGTGTCTCCCAGTCTGAAACAATACCACCACAAAATCAGGCATGTCATATTGAATACTGGAGAATGAATTTGTGGCATCAAATTCATAATAAGAACCAGATGCGGGCTTCTGTACACATTGATATGTATAAAATTGTAGAGAAATTTGTGGATTTTTTATTATATCAGCCTTGTATTTAAGAGCATAACTGGCCTCATATTCAACAACAGGGATTCTTAACTCCATAGTCTGAATAATGCATTTGCCTGCATCTGGTAGGGTATTGGGCAGAGCTTCCCCTGTAGGGTTTATTGCACTGTACCTCATCAAAGCATTGTTATCATTTGCAGCTCTTCTAAATGTAATTCTTAAACCACCCTTCCACATAATTTCTTTGAAATCTGAGAAGAATCCTGGCAAAAGGCGCATCGGGAACAGCACAGTGTGGTTTTTAGATAATATCTTATCACCAGCCTCAAATCCACCGATTTTGTAGTATGAAGCCTCGGTTTTGGATAATTTTAGTGTGGCCAAAGCTGTGGAGGTAATGCCGGGATAATCCACTCTGTTTATAACAACGCCATGCTTTCTGATCTCAATTTCAGAGAATAGATGTGGCACAAAATTGTCTACAAGTCTTATATTTGAATTTGCCGGATAATCGGTACCATCGAGCTTTACAACAACAAATTTGATGTATAGATCTGCTCTGTGGGGGTGTATAAAGCCATCCCCTACATCAAGATCAACCTCAATCTCTGTGTTGGGTTGATTTAAATTTGCAAATGTCCTCCTGTTTGGGGGGAATGATTGTAGCTCATAACTCTCAATATTTTCCATTTTCTTTTTGTATGTATTTTTATTTAAATGTTAATCTCTATGATTGCAGTTGTTGTGGCTCCAGCAAAATCAACTAATTCTTCTTTTTCATTAGTGACCATCAATTCAATATTATCTATTCTATTATGACACACAGGAAAATATAATGTTGGGGATGGATTGTAGATGATGGGCTCCATAAATTCAGAATTAGGCTTGAATGTTGCAATGATCCCTGTTTGTTTGTGAGTGCCTATGCCATTTGATTTGGTGATCATACCCTCTGCCACATTACAGTGAATATTGAGAGTCTCTATGGCTAAGAATTTAGGTATATTCATAGCAGTGTGTTTGATGCCTGGTTCAAGTTTTGTGTTGTTCTCAAATCCTAACAGCTCTCCTATGGTACCCAGATCCACTGTTTCTGTAGCAGATACAATCTCTACTCTGTGAGTGACAGAATTTTGACTTAACACTACACCTCTGGGTAATTGAGCATTTAGAGTGGATAGATTATATTGCCCTGGAGTGATGACAATTTTTTCATCCCCTACTGCAATTGTATTGTTGTGGTGTGTAATATTGGGTATTAGGTACATGTCATAAAATGCTCTGAGAGCTATTGTTTTGGGATACACTATGTCATCATGCAATTTGAGTTTCAATATTAAATTTTGGCTGGTGAGATGAAATACCCCCATGATGTTTCAGATACCACAAGGCCTTTTGAAAATCTTCAATTGATGGTTTATTTATTTGAGACATATATCTAAGAACAGATAAACACAAATGTCCGCAATTAACATCTCTGAAGTTTTGAACACGGGCATTATTGTAATAAAGATTAGCTGAATTTAGATATTTTATTAAATTTTCAGGTGGAACACCTCCAAATGAATCAAACACAAATGCCTCATCTTTTAAATATTTAAGATAACAAATCCAGTGAGTGCCCTGATTTTTGTACTTATCCAAATTAACAATGCCACACTCTTTGTTGAGTGGTTGTTCTGGCCAAGAATCATACATGTACACACCTCTAAAATGTTTGATGCCCAGTGGCTTGATTAAAGCTTCAATATCTTGGTTTGTAAGCGCCTCTTGTTTTTTTTAAACTTATTCATGGCTCTTTTAACACCTTTGCCTTGTTTCTCAATAGCCAGGTTATGGCGCCTCTTCTCATCTAATTCTGCCCTATTCTTCTTGGCATCTATTACTGTTTTTGCTATGGCGGCTGATCCCCCAGCCAAGCTCCCCACAGCCCCGAGAGCAGCTAAGATGGCAGGGATGGTAAATATAAATCCCCCACATGTGATTTTTTTCTTGATTGCTGTAATTTTTTTAATTGGGGGGTACTAACTAACAATTTCATACCATGCCCCTTTGCAATACAAGAATTTTTTTCTTGCGCTGCTTTTTGGTTAAAAGACTGTCAATAGTTTTAAGTGATTTGAGACCTGCATAAGGTATTTGATACATAACACCCTTGGCCTTCATTGTAGGTTTATTATATACATATTCACAACCCCCACCCCAATTTTTGTTTGGTGCTCATAGCTATGGTGGTTCCCAATGCTGCTATTTTTTCACTTAAAGAATCATCTTTGCTTACAAATCTGCCAAATGCAGCTTCTTCTAATTTCTTATCTGCAACATGTCTCTTGTCAAGATCAGAATGTGTGTTGTATGCAATATCATGGTCTCTACAAGCAGCATCTAAAGGATTAACACCAGGATCCCCTCTGTTTAATCTATGATCCAGTTTTGTGCCTGTACCACAATACTGATAACCTGGAATATGTAGTTCAAATGGCAGCTTGTTTATAATGTCATTAACAAGGCCCCGACCCTCAGAAATATTCCAAAATTTAGGTGGTAGAGTATTAATTATTTTTATAAGATATCCAATCCCCTTAGTGTCATTCACTATAAAATTAGACAATTTTGTGCTTATCATGTCCATAATTCCAACCTTTTCATTGTAAAAATTGTGGTTCCCAGCATTTTCCTCCCCAGCTATCACCAATAGCCTATCTACAAGTTTCCTGACATCATCAACCCACACAAATTCTTTAGGCAGGGTGTTGTATTGTTTGATTCCACTACCAGTCTTAATTTGTGACCATATGGGCTTGATTAAATTATTGTATTTTGCCCCACTTCTAGACTTGACTCTTTTTTGTGTGGGATCATTGTTCTGGTATAGAGCATCTGATTTTATTAATATTTCTTTGTAATCCTCATAATCTTGATCTGTATAGCTGCCAGGCCTTTTCCTCGTCATCAATTCCCACAATCCAGGTGTTCCGAGATACTTAACAAAAGCACCTTTTTCTCCAAGTCGAGATTCTGAATATACAATTATATCATCTCCCATAAATGTTACTCTGAAATTGCCAATTCTATGTATGATGCTGCCATCAAGCTCTGTGTCAGCATATAAGCCAAAAACCTCATCTTTATTGTCTTTAGGTGTGGTTAAATATTTTTGAGCAAGAAGACCCAATTCAATAGGATCCTGACTAGCCTCAATTCTTCTAGGAGCAATAGGACTAGGTGTATGAATACTGGAAAGTGGGGTGAATGGATAATCTAATATGTTCCTTGCAGCTACAGGTACAAGCTCTGTGAGCAAATTTTGATTTTGCTCTCTAACAGTTTTGATATTCTTACCTAAATTATTAATAGCATCAATTACAGGCTGTTCTGTTTGTTTGTGTTTTTCATAAATTCCACGGTTCTCTGATTTCCATCCCTTAAATCTTTTTACAAGATAATCTCTTAACTTAAGATCATCAATGATTGGCCTTTTCATGTTTATTTATTTATGTTTCAATGTCTAGAAAATTGTTGATTTTATTTCTGTATTTACCAGTATTAGGTGTTCTTGTCATATCAATTGTGACAAACCCATAACTGTCCTGGTTCCAGCACTTGCTGCAAAACTTGGAAAAATCATTGTAGCTCAGGTCCCCACCTACATATTCATCATGTATGTGTTTGAGGTTGGTATGGTCTTGATGAAACACACATATAAAATTGCTGTTGTCACGCATCAGCTGCTTGGGTATTTTTGAAAAAGTATGTGCCAGGTAGAAGCAATCAATATTTTTGTGCCGGCCCTGTGTAAAGAAATTCCTAACCTTGTTTTGATTATCCAATATAATGTCATCAAACACAACAACAGAATTATCGAGACATTCATGAAGTGGCTTAACATCTGGTTCAAAAGTGGCAATATCCAATCCATCATATAGCTTCATCAGCTGCTGATATTTTAATTGTTCCAACCTCTTAGAGAAGATATACAAGTGCCTGTTTTTCCAGTCTAACCAGTTGGGTGCCAATAAAAAATTATCAACCATTAGTGTAGTTTTACCACAAGCAGATGGCCCAACAATAAGACACCTAATATTATCAGGTAGCAATTTGCCATTTCTCTTATTCTGTTGTTCAGGTTCTGGCAGCCTCTTTATAACATCCCAGGTGCTCATATTATTATTTTGTTTGCATCGATCCAGCTGTGTTCTGGAAGTCCTAGCCATTTGACAAATAACTTGTTGCCTTTTCTGCGGATAATTTTTTCTATGAGATATGTGTCAGGCTGTTTAGTTTTGCTGAGCTCTTGTTCATAGAACCGGCCTTTGAGAATTTCTCCTCGGTGATCCTTTATTATATATGTGTTAAGGGTCCCGGGTTTAACTTGAACCACTGTAAATAATTCAGTGCTCCAGTTTCTTGTAAAACCTCTCTTGAATAAGTGCTTATATTTGCTGATTCTTACTTGATCACCAATCTTGTATTTGGCCTTTCTTGTTGTTGGCTGATATTTAGGATAATAAACAGTGCTGATCAATTTTTGCTCATCAGATGAAGTTACTTCAGAGGGCTTCATGTTGATTGTGGAATGGACCGAGTTGTTATATTTATGTAGAAGTTCTGGAAGAATATTAATCCATTTATAATTACCTTGGAGGGTAAATTGTTTATACATAAGATTTTTTAAGGTTCTGTTGAATCTCTCTACAATTGAGGCTTTGAGATCACTGTAACTCGAATAATGTTTTATTGCCTGGCTTTTAATAAATTGTTGAAACACTGAATTATAAAATTCATTGCCATTATCTGTTTGCAAATAGCGCGGGGATCTTCCACTCTGATTGATGATTGTTCTCAAAGCTTCTGTAACACATTTTCCAGTCTTGGATTTGAGTGGCACAGCCCAGGCAAATTTTGAAAATGTATCTATGATAGTGAGTAGATACTTGTAGCCCTTGTTGATTTGGTCTAAGTTTTTCTGCTGTCCACTTGCCATCTCATTCAAGTCGCTCTGCCATAAATCATCTATGCCCTTTGTGACTACTGGGAGTCTCTTAAAATTATGTCGGGCTTGTCTGTGTAATTCATCAACAATAATTTTTCTAGACATAATATGTAAACAAGAATATTGCAACTATGGGGTGTTCAGCAGCTGATACTGCAGGATTTTCTAAATATAATTTGTCCCCAATATGTATTTTAAATTCCAGAGAGCCATCATCTTCAGTATAGGCTGTTTCCAATGTATTGGGATCTGTAAAATCCTCCAATTCTACACTGGTGATTTTCACTTTGTTATCAGCATTTGTTATTGATAAGGTGGGGTAGTGGTGTGCCTGTGGTTGAAGCCAATATTTGATCTTGATTGGTCTCAATGTGCCCCCAACAAAAAATTGGTAATAAAATTGTGCAGGGGACAGCATATATATTTTGCCACCTGGTGTAAATGGAGAATCATATTCTTTGTTGGGGATGCTGTACAATTCAAGAATTACTGTATGTTTTGGATTCTCGATTATGCCTGTTATTTCCTTTTCTGCTGTGAGCAATCTGCTTGTTACAGATTCAAGATGCTCATTGATGGTCCTAACAACATCATCATGGCCTGGCTTGATTTTTATGTCCACAACAAGTTTCTTATATTGTTGCACAATTTCTTGGAGCTGGGTGGCAAAAACAGACAGAGCATTTGCTTGATTGGATTCCATGGTCCCTAGCTGTTGCTTGATATTTGCTACAATTTGTTGCAAATTTTCAACAATTGCCAATTTTGAATTTTGAGCTGTAAGGTCATGGACCTGTCTTCTCATATCCTCAAACAGGGCATGCAGTTCATTAATATGTTGATTGGTTGGTAGAGTGGCCACTGTCTGTGTGAGATGTTTGATCTCTGCTTGGATATTCTTGATATCTTCTGATTTCAATATCCTATTCACTGCTCTCTTAATATTTTTAAGTTCCTGTGATGTAGGCAGATTTGATACTGTATTTTGCAAAAATTCAAGTGCCAATTTTACATTGTTTAATTCAGAAGCATCAGCCACATTTTGCATAGCATTTTGGAGCAGGGCTATATCTGCCTGAGAGGGTGTGGATTGTTGTAAAATTTCAAGTTTTGTTTGGATATCATCTATCAAGTGATGAAAATGAGATAGTTCAGATTCAGTGATGAGGTTTTCAAGCTTTGTGATTTGTTGCTGGACACCGACAAGTGTATCTACAATCCCAGGCAATCTGGATTCTAGTTCATTTGACAAATCACTTTGCACTGCTGCTATTGTACCTTCAAGATGGGTTATGGAACTTTGAATTTTTCCAAAATCTTCATATGTTTCAAGTTGCAGCTTAATATTTGCTACACTCCGAGTTATTGCATTCAAAGCATCAGAAGATGGCAAATTGTTCATAAAATTTTCAAGTGTCTCAATTTTTTCTTTAACCTCGGCTATGGCATTGTTCAGAGGGTCCAGATTAGGTATTTGGAGTGACTGAATCTGTTCTTTTAGAGTGGAAATCACTAGATCAAAATCTTCTTGTGATTTTATGCTTTTGACAATTGTTTGGAGCTGTGCCTGGACATTATTTATTTGCTCCTCTAATTGCTGTTTCAATTGCTCAGAGTTGGTGGCTTGGGTCTTAAATTTGGCTTGAAGAGCTGCAACAGCTTCTTCTAAACTTTGAAAATTATCCAATGTAGCCAGGTCAGTATATTTCTGAAGCAGCAATTTGAGTTCAGAATCAATTTTAAGAAGAGGGTCCATGCATTGTGATTGCAAATTTGTAATTTCTAATTGAAGACTGGCATTGAGTGTGGTTTGTAAAGCTTGTAAATCACTTCTTAATTTCTTGACTCTGACATCAAGCATCAAAATCTCATCACTGTGATCTTCATGTCTTGTTTGGCCAAAAATATCATTAGGCATTTTGTTTAGTAGTTATTTATTATAGAGTATCTGATTTTTAATTCTATAAAAAAGGGTATAAGCTTGTCATAAGATCCAGGGACCTCAATATATAAGCAGTCACCAGCAGAAACAGTATATACAGTGCCAGAAACCATGTTTGAGTGCTTAATTCTGTAAATATTTCTCCCTACTGAAATTTTAACATCACCCTCAGGGGTTGTAGTAAATTGTAATTGCCCAGCAACAGGTAATTGGTAATGATTTAAATTATTGTTAAATATGTACAATATTTTGCCTGTTTCATCATCAACATCTGTAAATATGCTGTTCAGATGAATAATTAACAAGCCACTTAGTTTAGATACCATATCAGAAGAGGGTTGTGGTGTTGGCAGCTCCATAATAGCCTGTTTTTTGAACCCAAATAAGTTCATAGGCATGTTTATTTATTTCAAATCATGCTCTGTGCTTGTGCATTGTTTGCCATTTTTCAAATCACAATGACCCCATGGTAAAGTATGTATGCCACATGACAAAATGCATCTCTTATCATCATGTGGGTCCAGAGCCACTTTTCTTACAATATTTGTAGTCAATAAGTGATCCACACTCTGAATTCTGGATTCTGATGTTTTGATTAAATTCTGGGATTTGAGGCAATTTTTATAATCTTCAAATTCAAGCTCTTTGTCAACAGTAACTCTGCCAATGCCCTTGGCTTTTTTGGCAGCAACACCACTACATGTTTTAAAACTGTACATCTTGGCACTTAACCCAGCAAATTTCACAATAACATCACCAAGTGTCTCATCTTTTAACTTGCCGGGCACCTTTTTGTTGTGGGGTTGAATCCTTGTATGCTCACTGGTATCAAAATATTTAAACAATTCAGGCTGGGACATATCTTGATAAACATCTTCTGTTTTAATATCAAGAACAAAACTATCCGTGTCCATGTACATCAATTTTATATTATCACCATAAAAAGGTTTCAACACATCATAATACA
This sequence comes from Lepisma saccharinum, assembly GCF_977018435.1. Lineage (NCBI taxonomy): Eukaryota > Metazoa > Arthropoda > Insecta > Zygentoma > Lepismatidae > Lepisma > Lepisma saccharinum. Next base: position 10,733,930 of record NC_139252.1, read on the forward strand.
ATGTTAACATATGTGATTTGGCCAATTCCAATATTGCAGCCCCTACATAAATAGGTTTATCAAACTTAATCTTTGTTTTTTTCATGTTGAAAAGTGCCATATTTTCATCATAAATTCGTCTATAATTGAAATTAGGCTTTGCAACCAATTTTTTGCTCAGGTTGGGGTCAGTAATTATTTTAACATCGGTATGTTTTCTGACATTTTCAATTGTTTTGCCATACACAGAATTGACCATCAATTTAAACAAGGATTTATCAAATTGGCTCTTTGCAGATGTTCGAAGCTCTGTATTTGTATTAATATATGGTTTCAACCATTTTGAGTGCCTGAACCTCAAAACTTTGCCAAGTTTGGTCACTTGAACACCATGTTTCATCAGGAACTGGAGGTTTTTGTAATATATGACTTAGCCTTGTTTTGGCTCCAGTGTCATCATGAGCTTCTTCTGTTTAGAGCCAGGTGAGCACTGAACCTCAGGAATTGGGGGCAGATCAGAAAATTTATTGTGCAAATCATCAGGAATTGTCAGATCAACCTCTAAGAAGAGGCCATAGTCACTATCATCAAAATCCTTAAGATCTTCAATATTGAAATCTTCGACCCATTCAAGCCCTGCATATGGCAGTTTTTGCATCATGGCATGACCATAGAGGCTGTTTGCATCTACATACAGTATATAATTTGATGGCAGTGCTGGATCATAATCAGGCATATATTTGTTATTTGCTCTGGCATATCTCTGAGAACATTGCACCATCCCCCCTCTTATACCTTTCTCCATAAACAGATACTTATTTTGATCTTGGATCAGATCCAATAGCATTTTAGTGTTTAAAAACATTGAAGACCATGCTAGGCCCGGGGCACTGTAAAAATACACTAGGTCCAGCCTATAATTTTGCATAGAAGATTTTCTGAATGCCTGCAATATATCAGCTAAGAGGGTCACATCAAGTTTCAAATATGCCATGTGATAATCACCAAATGTCTGGCATTTTAAATTGTTCCACATCAACTGGGCATGATGATAATCATCATCAGTGATTCCAGATCCTCTGATTTTGCTGTAAAACTCTTCTTGTGGTGGCAGAGAACACTCATCAAATTTAGAAAAATCTGTAACATAGTCATATGGATATACACCCTTCCGCCTAATTAATTTCAGGTCCTGATTTGGAAACAATGCACATGTAATTTTGAATTGATCATCAGATAATTGAGTGGCCAGTGTGGCCAGGCTAGCAGATAAAATTCTGTAAGAATCAAGAAATCTTATGTGAGTAGGAACACCATTAACTTTAATTATTTTGCTAATAGCAATATATTTTTCATCATTTTCAGCTAAAATATTTAAATTCTGCTTGTCAAACCCCTCATATCTGATCAAATGATGAAAATCATAATTGGATGCTCCATGGCAAAATATGGGGACAAATCTTGGTCTCTTGATCTTAATATTACAGCTGTTACACAGGGCCATTAAGAATTTACCATCTGTATGAGAATGGTGTTTCACTTTGATATTTGTATCTGAAAATTCAGAATCACATACCGGGCATTTTTCTGCATTGTTGAAATCTTCAATCTGTTTCTCTGTTAAAGGCAACATGGGTTTTGATTTTAATAAGATATTAGATGCTATGTCATGGCACTCATTTTCTATTCTATGTGCAAATATTTTGATGGCATCTGCTCCCATGTATGAATATTCTTTACTAACAACACCATCCTGTACAACCACATAATAAAAGCTGGAAGGTTCATGTAGCTGGTATGGTGTAATTGAAGATTCTTCAGGATCTGGATTGCAGAATTCAAAAGATTTGAGGATTGATTCAAAATCACAGACAATATATACTGGGTGTTCCAACAAGGCTTCAAACGTTTTGAATTTGCAATTTTCACTTGGATTAGGCATCACCATATGAACAGGTTTATGGTTTCCACAGTATTTCAGATGCTCAATTAACTTGTTTTTTGCAATTTCTGCATTTTCTTCCCGAACCCTATTTGCCATTTTTTGACCATCAAATACAGTTAAACATCTTCTGCAAAACTTAAATATTCTATTAGATTTGTCTAGTTGTGTTCTCACTAAAGCTTCAAGATTATGTATCAGAGTGTAATGATATGTGCCATCCCCTTCAATTAAGAGCAAATCAATTGGAGCAGCAGAATCATCATCAAATGTACTGATTCTGAGAGGTTCTATCGGGCAATTGCCACGGCCAGTGGAACAAATAAATACATTAATAGATAATTGTTTGCCATTGATATGCCTGGCCTTTTTTTCAAATTTATCAATATTCTGAACTAACATTGGATATTCCAAACCCCCCTTGCATCGTCAAAAAGATGTTCATGTTGTTTGTAATAAGTTATTCTCTCAGGATGCCTTGAAAGTTGAAACAAAGCAGCTAATATACACCACAAAAAGCATTTCTCATCATTATTTTCAATATTAACCACGGCTCTTCTGTTTTTAATATTGTCAGGTAATGGCAGATATGTAGATCCTTGTAATGGGCAGAATTCAGAAATATTAACATATAACTTGTGTGGAGAGCCGCATAGGCTCCATCCAGACTCTTTTGCTGCAAATTCAGAGTGTTTAATATTCAATTGATCCATCAAACTGCTTATTATTTTGTCTGAATTTGTATTTGAATATACAGGTACAGTTTCTGTTATGTGGGGCTGTGTAAATTTTGTGCCATTTGGTTTCTTATATTGAGTATACAATTTGAGGGACAGCTTATAAGAGCCATTTTGTGCATTTAGAATTGCCTGCACATCAGGATTTACACTGCTCAAAAAATTCTGAATACCACATCTTGGCTCTGATACAAACCGATAATCCCTAAGTTGGGCATTAAAACTGCTATGGATGGGTTCATAGCGTGGCTGCTTTGCAGGTCCAGCATTAACAGGTGCTTCATGCTTCCTTTTCAGACCAGATGTAGATGCTTATGGGGGCAATGTTGATGACTGTGCAGAACAAGTATCTTTATGTGTATATGTGAAGTATTGCATGCTGTATTTTCTAATGCATTTGGGGCATATTTTTGTGGGAGTTCTGTATTTGTCTGGGTCACAAATCTTTTGGTGCTTGGCCCAATTGGGGCTGGATATATTCTTATTGCATTTATTACAATATTTTTGATTCGGCATTTTTGTTGTTGTTTATTATATACAATTTCCTGGGATTCAAATCAAAATTCTATGCTGGATAAAAATATCAGTTGGGTTCAGCACTGTGCTTTGTGTGTGTGTGTGTGTGTGTATATATATATGTGTGTGTGTGTGTGTGTGTGTGTGTGGTAATATTTTTTGGCTTTGGTATTTATATAAAATTTCTTGGGAATCAAATCAAAATTCTATGCTTAATAAAAAATATCAGTTGGGTTCAGTACAGACAAAAAAACTGCATAGCTTTATGTCAATTAGTTCTTGAGTTTTGTATTTAGGAACCACTTTGGCGGGAATAGAACTGCTCGGGCGGGGAGTATTAATCCCACAGCTCCGCGGTGCGGGAATCTGAGAAACTGCCCCGAGTATTGATCCGTGCAGAGGAACTGGCCGCGCCGCAGCTCCGCGGTGCGGGAATCTGAGAAACTGCCCCGAGTATTGATCCGTGCAGAGGAACTGGCCGCGCCGCAGCTCCGCGGTGCAGGAATCTGAGAAACTGCCCCGAGTATTGATCCGTGCAGAGGAACTGGCCGCACCGCAGGTTCTTTTTCCCCTTTCCCCCCCTTTTTTGCCAAAAATTTGGCTTTTATTGAATCAATATATATTGTTTCTATGACCTTACTTGGGTTATTCCGCCAAATTATATGCTTCAAGTCTCCTATACTTTGGTGGAGCCTGTTCAGGTTCTGCCCCCCACTTGTGGGTTCCACTGCCGATCCAGCAATGGTGAAGAATCTGCACTGTGCCCTGGCTTATATAGATTTACAGAGCCAATAGAAACACTGCTTATTTAAACCAATCAGAAAACACCACATCAGCACATTATGTCATAACCATTTAATCAATTAATATTGCACAACATGATGCAATAGAAGTGTGCCGGGAAGTAAATATGTATGGATGTGGGTGGGTGTGGGTGGGTAGGGGTGGGTAGGTGTGGGTAGGGGTGTGGGGGTGGGGGGGTGGGGGTGGGGGTGCATCTTGGCTTAGTTTTAAGTGCTGTGTTCAAAATAAAAATATAGTGGCTGGTAGCTGTATCCAAGCCTTATTATAATTTTTGTTTCTATATTCTGTCACTAATTTTGATCCTAGGATAATTATATTTATGGGGGTGACTCTGCATGGCCCCCAGAGCAACATACTGAAATTTTGAAAAAATCGATTATTTTATTTTTGCAATTTTCACTAGTTTTGATCCTAGGCCAGTTATATTCCTGGGGGTGACTCTGCATGTTCCCCAGAGCAACATACTCAAATTTTGAAAAAATCAATAATTTTTTGAATTTTGATTATCTCTGGAACCATGAATGCTAGAGACATGGGGTTTGGTGATTTCTCATGGGCATTATAAGATGCAACTTTTTGCCCTCTATAAATTTTTCAAAATATCTTGCTGTTCTCTAGATCTTGAATAACTTGCCTATTTTTCAAGATAGAGGCATGGGGGTTGCATATTTGAAATCTAGAGGCTGTTTAGAAGTTTTGTTAAAAAATCGATAATTTTTTGAATTTGAGATTTTTTCAAAAACTATCAGTACTGGAGACTTGAAATTTTGTAGGCATATTCTAGGCATGATTCTCTACATTTTTTGTCTCTATAATTTTCCTGATATATGCAATATTTAAGCTGTAAATGCCTAATTTTTATAAATAGAATTTTCTGAATAATGCAATATTAACAAAATTTTGAAATCTATACATGCTAGGGCACTATAGCAGTTACTATACTTAAGATATCATACAATATCAAAAAAAGCATATTTTTGACAGGATTATGGACAACAATCTCACAGAAGTGCCTTTTATAAGTGTAGCCTCATCAATCTGAGGGGGTTCATACTTTCCGAGAAATTCCCGAGGGCATTTTTTACAAAAATCTTGGATTAGACAGGGTTCCACACTTGAGCAAAAAGCTCATATGCTCATGTTGAGCTTGTTTTAAGTGTAAGCAAATCTGCTAGAGGGGGGGCTCATACTTTCCTGGGTTTATAATATCATCAATACAACTACTCCCAGATGAGTTCAAAATTCACAGAACAATGTTTTTAATAAATGGGTCAAAAAGAAAATTGGTAGTTATAAATGATCGAACTAATATAAAATTGATATTTGAATTTCATGAAACTCTACCGAAAAATACTACATGTAGTGCTATATTAATAGTAGAGAAGTCATATGTACATGATGTAAAGCAGGAGAGAGTGATAGAACAATATTTAATAGAATAGAATAGAATATAGAATTTCAGTATTTTATTATTTACTTCAGAGCCTTAGGCTCGATAAAATAATATGAATAATTATATATAACATTAAAAAATTAAATATAGATATTTTATCAACATTTTTACTTTACATTTTTTACAATGTTTTGTCTTAACATGTTCGTAGTGTCCATATTCTATAGAATGGATGTTACAATCTAATATTTCTAATTTATTGTCATGGCCATCGTGGGCTATTTTATTTTTTATTGTAGTTTAAACAGTACGATTTTTGTTGGTAAGATAATATGCAGACATTAATTTTTCTCATTTATATTTTCAAATATACAATTTTTAAAATCATCCATTGTCAGTCTTACTATATTTGGTCGTTTTATACCCTTAGCTTTTTTTATTTTTTTATCTATTTTGATACAATACATTTTTGCTCGGAGTCCAGCAAATTCTGATATTCTAGATCCTGCTGCTTCATCTTTCAGTTTGCCAGGGATCATCTTGTTATCAACACTGTATAATAAATTATATAATGTACAATCTTTTGGATAGTTACTAAAATCAAAATGTTCTTTCATATCTAGTAAATCTTTGTAGAAATCCTCTGTTTCGATTTCATATACGAGGCGCATCCAGAAAGTAAGTTTCCCTATTTTTTTCCCGTGAAAGAAAACATAATGACCCGTGTAAATTGCGCATGCGCAGCAGACCTAAGACGTATCAATCATTTGCCAGGCGGACAGATCCCGCTCGGCGCCAGTAGCGAGGCAGCAGTGGTCCGAAGTGGAAGCTCGTATTCCTTCTCCCGCCGCATGCCAGTAGCGAGGCAGCAGTGGTCCGAAATGGAAGCTCGTATTCCTTCTCCCGGAGTATGCGAGGTTCGGTCGGTGATAAAGTTCCTGAATGCACAAAGCATTGCGCCAATTGACATTCATCGTCAGTTCTGTGAGGTCTATGGGCCGAACATTATGAGTAAGCAGATGGTGCGACGCTGGTGTCGGCAGTTTTCGGAAGGTCGTCAAAGTGTCCATGATGAAGAGCGCAGTGGGCGTCCGTCCCTCATCACTGATGATCTGGTTGAGCTGGTGCGGCAGCGCATCGTAGAGAACCGTCGCTTCACGATTACGGAGTTGAGTAGCCTTTTCCGCAGATATCGCCATCATTGTTGCATGAGATTGTCACGCAGCGCCTGCTGTTCAAAAAATTGTGTGCCAGGTTGGTGCCGAAAAAACTGACACCCGAACTCAAAATGAAACGTTCAGGAACAGCACTGACATTCCTGCAACGGTACCATGACGACGGCGATGATTTCCTCCACAGGATCGTCATGGGCGATGAGACGTGGATTTCGCACTTCACCCCGGAAACCAAGCAGCAGTCAATGCATTGGCGGCATAGTGGATCTCCGGTCAAGAAGAAATTCAAACAGACGCTGTCGGTACAGAAATTGATGTGCACCGTGTTTTGGGACAGGAAGGGCATTTTGCTCATTGACTTCCTCCCCAGAGATGAAACGGTGAACGCTGACCATTACTGTGAAACACTAAGGAAATTGCGACGTGCCATTCAAAACAAGAGGCGTGGCATGCTTACTGCAGGTGTTGTGCTCCTCCATGACAATGCTCGTCCACATACGGCTCGGCGCACAGCAGCTGTTTTGACGGAATTTGGCTGGGAGTTGTTTGAACATCCACCTTACAGTCCTGATCTGGCTCCCAGCAATTTTCACGTTTTCTTGCACCTCAAGAAATTCCTGTCCTCCGGTGAGCGTTTTGGCAACGACGAAGAGCTGAAGACGTCTGTCACACGCTGGTTCCATTCACAGGCGGAAGAGCTCTACGACAGTGGGATCCAAAAGTTGATATCACGATACGACAAGTGTCTCAATTCAGGTGGTTACTATGTTAAAAAATAGCTGAACCTTTGCTGTACCTGTTGCCAATAAATGGTTCCTGAAACTGTGTTGGTGTTTCTTTAAAAAAATAGGGAAACTTACTTTCTGGATGCGCCTCGTATAAAACTATCAGTATCCATGTATGCTACTTTTATGCTTTCGTATCTAGCTTGCATCACATCATAATGAAATTTATACATTTCTAATTTAGATAATTCAAGAAGTGTAACGCCCACAGCTATTGGCACATCACACACTACATCTATGTTACTTCCTTCAATAAGAGTCATATTTTCAGTAATTTCTATAAAAGTTTTGTATGTAGGATCAGCAATAAGTTTCAAAAGTTTTTTTCGAATTGGTCACCAAACTACACCTCAATCGATTTTTTTTGTTCTCTTAAAATTTTCCATATATGGCATTAATTATTAATTTATAAAGATCTTTCAAAACTTTACAATTTGTTTGTATTCGATTATTTGTATTTTTTCACAATATACTGAGCTAACCATTTTGTTTGATCAAATTTTAAACCCCTATCGATTTTTGTAAGTATTATACCTTGCTTTTCATAATATTGTAAATTTCGATAATGAAGTAGATAAATATTTTTGTTTTCGAATGTTAACATTAATTTTGTTTCTTCTGTACCTAGAACCTTTTGAGATAGTGGTGCCATAGCTAATCCATGGTGTTTCTCATGACACCATGATGGGTATAGCATATCAACTTCCAATAGACAAACTTTTGCATGATCTTCAGGCCATTTAAAGAATTCCCTGTTTTCAAGTTCTTCCTGGGACATCCATTCGTAATTACCAATGGGGAGTGATTGAGTCATAACATACCCATATGAATTGTTCATATCAATATAGTGAATATATTTAGATTTTTTATTATCATCATAATTAGATAAATATTTATTGTTTGCTTTTATATATCTCAACGGACACTGTAGAATACCACCACGTATAGCAGATTCAACAAATGTAAACTGCTCACTATCTTTGAGAAGACCAATTTCAAATCCTGTACTTAAAAGCATAGCTTGCCAAGATAAACCAGGGGTTGTACACATAAAAACAGGATACAAATTATATTTTTCGAAACAATTTTTTTCAAAAGTATCGAACATATCAGCCAACAAGAGAACATCTAATTTCAAATAATAATCATGACAATTTCCCATTGTTTTGCAACCTAGCATGCCCCAAATTGTGTGTGCAAGTTGATAATCCTCCTCGCTACATTCTTTATCTTGAAGATGGTTATAAAATGCTTTTCCCGGTGGTAACTGTCTGCCTTCAATTTTTTCAAAATCATCCACTTATTGATAGGGGTAGACTCCTTTTCTCATTAGCAAATATATATCATATTGCCCAAAACCTTTTTTGTATAAACAAATTTATCTTCGGTTAATTGTTTGACCAGAGTAGCTAAACTACTGTAAAGAAACAGATATGAATAAAAAAATTTAAGGACAACTGTTATTTTATTTTCTAATCTGATAGTTTTCTCTACACTAATATATTTTTCTTTAGTCTGTGATATATTATTAATATTCTCTGCATCATAATCTAATTTTTTTAATAAATAAATGTGTATCAAAATTTTTGAATTGGGAATAATTACTGGAATAAAAAAAGATTTTTGTATTTTCAAGTTACATGAATTACAAATCTTATGGATATATTCTCCATTAAAATGGTTTTGATGTAGATTTTTTATTATCTAAATCAAAATATTTTTTTACAGTATTTAAAACGTATGTCATTATTATATTCCCGTTGTTGTTCTGATGTAAGTTTTTTCATTGGTTTTTCTGTATATAAGAATGGAGCAAGAATTTTTACCAACTCTCGAAGTGTTTCAATACTTTTTTTGGCTGCATCATCACCTAGATATATAAACGGTTCTCTTAACGTATCTGATATCTGGATCCCATAAGTATTTATTAATTTTAGTCCAAAACTTCAAGATTCATGCTTTGCTATATGTCTTGTATGTGATTTACTTGAGTCTTGGTTAAAGTTGTTTGCTATTAGCTTTTGTATTGTTTCCAAATCAGCAGAGATTATGAATGGATGTTTTAGCAGTGCCCTAAACATAGAAAATGTTCTAATTTTCTTTGGAAATTTGTAAGTTACATGAGGATGAATATTTCAATTTCTAATATGTTGCTCTAATTGTGGTTCGCTTGATACTTTACCCCTTCCATAAAATGTTTTCAGACATCTATTGCATATAGTAATTTTTCCACGATGTGGTGTTACTTGACTTTGTCAATTTTTGGAGATCCTGCATGAGACAGTAGTGTTTTTTGTTATTTTTAACATATAATAAGTTTATAATGTATATATCATGTGGTGTTGAATGATTCTGTTTGAGTACACAAATATCATCATTTTTTCATTATAATAATAAACATGAACAGCTATCGATCGATTAATGTGTTATTTGTATTGTTTTTCAAATTGCTCGATAGCTAAGATGTCTACTGGATATTTTATCCCTTTCATAGCTCTTTTAAATTCTATTTCATATTTTTTTATACTGAGAAACTCGATATTTATGATCTTTTGCTGGATGAAAATGTGCTATGATTCACCAAAGAAAACATTTATTGTCATCATTTTAAATATTCAATACACCTTTTTTGTTTCTGATCTGTTTTGGTAATCTAAAATAACTAGATCCACTTCCCCCTCCAAGAGGGTATTATTTTGCTATTTTGAATTCAAGCTTATGGTCTGTATCACAAAGTTACCATCCTGAATTTCTTTTTTCAAAATTTTCATGTTTTAATTTACGTTCTTCACAAAAGTTATCATAAATATCATCTAATTGATGTTTGTCACTATATTGCAGAACTTTTGTAAGGGTATAATGATAAAAAATGTCTTCTTGATTATTAGAAGAATGTCTATAGTTTGATGATAAAATAAAATTTATTTTGAGATAACATATTGTAAGTTGCCTATTTATTTTATTTATAATTTGGGGTTTACGTTTAGTTAGAAAATGGCAAATATCTAAGGCTTCATTATTTATATCAGTTGTATTATATATAATATGATCTAAAAAATGTTGAGTATTCATTTTTTTATAATTAAGTTTTGAAATTAGTTTTAAATATATAAAAATATTATTTCTGATTTCTTAAATTAATTTTTAAAAAATATAAAATTTGAGATTGGTTTTATATATACAAATAATACATTTTTTAAGATGACATATTTTTAATTAAAATAATTTAAAAAATATATGATATTTAAAAAAAACAAAAATATAAAAATACACTATACTCTGTAATAAATATTCGTTTTATTTATATGTTAGGATACAAAACTATATATCTTTTGGTATTAAATTACACTATGAGAGCTCACTATGAAATTGTTAGATTGGCCGTTGGTGATCGCTAGTACCCCTCTATGACTACTAATTTTCTCACGGAAAAATACAAAACACACAATCAAATCAAAATTCCATCTGTGTAAAAAACGACTTCAACCACCTTCAAAATAAAATAATTGTAGGTATTACGATAAAATTTTCAGCTATGTTATTTATACAGAATTTCCAGAGACAACAAGTAACATCTGATCACATCAAAAATCAACCTGATCGAAATTACTATAAAAATCACTTGATACACTTTTCTAAACTTAAAATAATATTGAATAGTATGTAGTTTTAAAATAAGTTAAAAAACTTATATTTTATCAAAAATGACGAGCACTGCAACAACACCTCCGTAATATTCAATCACTCTCACGATACTGACTAATCTTTAATGCGAAAACTGTTTAAGTAACCTAAGTGCAAAACCATGTTGAAAAACAGAAGACACCAGGTCAGATACAAGTCATTATAATATTACGTAATAACCTGTTTGCATAAACATGATGCAGCAAGTTACCTTCCGTGCTATTGTAATGTTGTGTAATATTATGTAATAACCTGTTACAGAAGCGTGATGCAATATTTTACTCTTATAAAAATACAATAAAGGGAGATTAATATAGGAGCAGCACAATATTATGTAATGTTACGTAAATTAACTCGTAAGAAATTATGACACTCGTACGAAATACGAGATGAAAAAATCACAGAGTTGCAATAGTATAAAATCAACAAAAACATCATCAAAATAGGTTTAACATTGTGGTTAAATTAATAAAAACAATAGGCATCATACCAAGAATGAGGTAAAAGTGACAAAATTGCAATAGCTGTGCGTGGGTGTGCGTGGATGGGTGAGGGTGTGCGTGGGTGTAGGCGTGGGTGGGCGTGGGTGTGCGTGGGTGTAGGTATAGGTTTGGGTGGCTGTGGGTGTGCGTGGGTGGGTGTGGGTGTGTGTGGGTGTGTGTGGGTGTACGTTGGTGGGTGTGGGTATGCGAGGGTGTGCGTGGGTTTGCGAAGGCCAGACACAACTCTAAAATGTAGGACACATTCGGAAATAAAAATGCTTATTATAGCCCCTTTTTTATTTTATTATTTGGCGTGTTGCAGAAGTTTCTTTAGAAAAGTAATTGCAATTAAGAAATTATTAGCCCAGTCTAGTTCGCTACACTTTTAGACATATGGTGGAGTGCAGGTGCATCCCAGCGCCAGGCAAGTGTAGTAGAACTGTGTTCAACCAAATAGACGAATAGCTGTATTCAAGTTCAAAAAATTCAACAATTGCCTCTGCTTTAAACATTAGAATGTTTAGTTAGCTCGCAACATGTAACCATACACCACACAGTACACCGCTCCAGAACGTAGTTTTACACATCCAGACACCAAATATACTACTTAACACGAAATCAACAAAATAAACAAGTTAATGTTGTAGTGCTGAACAGTTTATCTGTGGTGTAAAAAACTAGACGCACATAAGTAGTGAAAATATATTATATTTATAACCCCAATTTACTAATGAGGAAAATTCCCCTTAGCAAACCAATCAACACAATTCACGTGACAGGAAGAAAGTTCGCCCTCAACCAATGCGATGAGTTGTGTGATAATGCTGTCTGTTTCCGCGTTTGACTCATACCAATCGTACGTATATCGTCTATTTCCTTCCCTAGCCTCATGATGCTCGTCCATCCTATCGGCCAACTTTTTGCCTGCAGCCCGAAAAAGAGAATCAGGATTCTGCAAGTTTTTAATACAGCTTATTTTGAGAAGATTGTCCATAAAAATCATCTCGCACGGTGGACAAAATTCAGACGCTATTTTGCTTAACTCAAAGAGCCTCGCGACATCCTCACCTCCATCGAATTTGTACGCAAAAATCTTGTGGAGCAGTTCCAGTGGAGCAGTGGTTATACAAGTTGTCATTTTCACGAGGTGTTATTTAAATAGAAGTTTCTCGGTATTTATATATAAATTTTCTCGGGAAAAATACAAAATTCAATACAAATACAAAATCATACAAATTCAATCTGTGCGAAAAACAACTTGAACCACTTTCAAAATAAAATAATTGTAGCTATTACGATAAAATTTTCAGCTACGTTATTTATACAGAATTTCCGGAGACAACAAGTAACATCTGATCACACCAAAAAACATCTGATCACACCATCGCATTACGTCATAATCCAACCAATCAGAAAACACCACGTCACGTCATAACCAACCAAGTAGATCAGAAGTTGACTGAAAGTAAATTTGCGTGGGTGGGCGTGGGTGTATACTTAAAAAAAAATTGAAAAACTCACAAGTAGACAAGAAGTGGACAGCAAGTAGACCGGAAGTAAACAGGAAGTGGACCGGAAGTAGACCGGAAGTAGACCGGAAGTAGACCGGAAGTAGACCGGAAGTAAATAGATGTAAGTGGGTGATGGTGTGGGTGGGTGTAGGTGTTACATACTTTAACTCGTAAGAAATTATGACATTCGTACGAAGTACGAGATGAAAAAACACAGATTTAGAATAGTATAAAATCAACAAAAACATCATCAAAATAGGTTTTACATTGTGCTTAAATTAATAAAAACAATAGGCCTCGTACCACTCGTACGAAGTATGAGATGAAAAACACAGATATGCAATAGTATAAAATCGACTAAAACATCGTCAAGATAGGTTTTCCATTTTGCTTTAATTAATAAAAATAATAGGCCTCGTACCAAGTATGGCTTAGAAACAACTAATATACACTACTGGGGGAATATAATCAAAATGTCCATCAGCTATTCATTGATTTCAAAACAAGCATATGATTCGGTCAAAATAGATAAATTATATAATATATTAGTAGAGTTTGGAATACCTAAGAAGATTGTTAGTATCATAAAAGTATACACCAGTGAAACAGTAAGTAAAATTCGTGTGTGACAAATTTACGATTCATGATGGGTTAAAACAAGGAGATGCATTATCAACATTGCTCTTTCATTATGCCTTAGAATATGCTATTAGGATGGTAAAAGTAACTAACGTAGGACTAAAATTAAATGGTGTGACTCAGTTGTTAGCATATACAGATGATGAAGACTTATTAGGGGATTATATAAATACAATTAAGAATAATGCTAAAATATTTTTCAAAACTGATAAAAAGATATGTTTGGAAGTAAACAAAGAGAAAACAAAGAGAAAACTAAATATATGCTTACAGGCCGAAACCAAGTGTTAGGTAATAATCAAAATCTAATTATTCATAACAACTCGTTTGAACCAGTTTCCAAATTCAAATTCTTAGGAGTAATATTAACAAGTGAAAATTATATTAAAGAGGAAATAAAAAGTTTGCTTCATTCAGGAAATCCATGTTACTTCTCTCTTCATAAACTTTTGTCTTCTCGTTTAATATGTAAAAAACTGAAAGTTAAAATATACGAAACAGTAATTTTGCCTGTAGTATTATATGGGTGTGAAACTTGTTCCCTTGCATTAAAAGAGGAACGTAAATTGAGAGTATTTGAAAATAAAATCCTTAGGAAAATATTTGGACCTAAAAGGGATGAGGAGAGAGGTGAGTGGAGAAAGTTCCATGTGGCACGAATGGAAGAGGAGAGAGGAGTTTATAGGATTCTTGTTGGGAAACCTGATGGTAAGAGACCTGTAGGAAGGACAATAGATGATGGAGGGACAACGTTGAGATAGACCTAGGGATAGGATAGGGACAGATGGAAGGCCTGTGTTGCTGCAGCCATGAACCTTCGGGTTTATGAAGGCTAGAGAGTTAGTTAGTTAGTTAAGAATACTTTGTGTACCGTTATTCTTATCGCAGAGCAGACTTTCGTATATGATGTGATTAATGTTCGAGTCAGTGAACAATTTTAATACACACTCCAGTTGCCAAGAATATCTTAAATTACTAGGCCTGAATACTGCTTTCTAAGAACAATTTTAATACAGACAGAAAATAAACTAGGGTCGCTTCATTTACTAAAAAAATGGAACTATGAAATATATCTCACTTAAGCCAATAATTTTGACAAACACTATATGCACTTAAGCAACAGATTTCTTAATATATTTATCTTGGTCAAATATATTCGATGCAATATATCATGACTTAAGACAACGCATTGTGACCCACTAAGATGCAATATGACGCAATATGACAACGATAACATAGTTGGTCGCATCACAAATCACCATGGGGCATGTTAATGCACTATGACGTATTTAACACACTCTTACGAAAATATGCACTAGAAGAAGGGAGGCAATAGGCAAAACTTCTAATCATAGGAGAAATTCAATATTAAAATGGTAATTGGAGGCCGTGAGGTATCTGTGTCCAATCTGGAAAAATTTATTTCATCTGGACAATCAAAGATCGACGACTTGAGAGACTACTTCCTGATAATAGAGTAGACGTTGCAGGCAGGGTGGTGAGAAAACGGGGGAGTTATACTTGTTGCAATTTAAAGAAACGGGTAGAGACCGAACAAGCAATAGCAATGCTTCTTGATGATGTTCACTAGATACGAGGAGCAAAGGCCTATGAGAAGATGTTATAGGTAGCAGAAGAAAATTGTTCTATTTCCGCTACTTTTGATACTGTCTACTAATTCGAGTACAATTCTTCTGCAATATAGTACAAACCAATTGATAACTACGGTAACCTCACGTGGTGGCTGAATCACCCGTCAGTTGCTGTGTGAAAGTATACCAACCAATCAGTCTCCCGGCATATTGTTCCAACTTACACACAACACGTCAAAATAGAGAGATAAATAATAGATAATTGCAACTTTTCTACGATCAAACTATCATTGTGATAAATTTATCTTCTATAATTTATAGCATAGCATATCAATAGTGTCGCAGTGCAATTAATATAACTGGCAGGCTTTGTGCAGCCAAGGTTAATATGGCTGCCGATCACGCTAGCTTCGACCGGTTAATTAGCCTATTTTTGTCTAGTTTAACAAACATAAGAATAATACTTAGTCAGGGGAAATAATTTATTTTATTTTACTTCGCATTTTGTTCATCTTGGTTAATCCCAACGACGAGGATGAGTGACAAAATAATAAAGTTAATAAATATACATTCACACATAACCATGCCCGAGCAAGATTCGAACCCAGTCCCTTGGCATCGCAGCATGCTACAACTCCCGGGGACCCGGGTTCGAATGTGATTTTGGATAGGTGTTATCTGTCAAAATGAAATAACGCAAGGTACTGCACTTGAAAAATGAAAGTAAATGCATATGCATTTCACTATGGCATAGTGTTACTAATAACTTCTGACTTGGTTTATTTATCATTGCAAAAATGATAAGATTAAATTGATAAAGAGTCAATTACAAAGAAAATGCCCAGGCCACTATTGGAACTCGGGTCCCCTTGCTGTTCTAACCACTCCGCAAAAAAAGTCAACTAGTAATGACTTTATTAATACTATTACTGCTGGACATAATATTCTTCCCTTTGCATTATACTATGGCACAAAGATTCTCCTTGGGTCAGCACTATTAGTGTTCAGACAATCAACAGGGCTCGTGTAGCCTCTGCAATCACATTATAAGAACAAAATTGTTTCAGTGCTAAATCCACCAGCTTAATTACAATCATTCTTACACTAAGATTTTAGGATAAGCATAAGATTAGGCAATTTGTCACTTTTATAAATTAGCTAAATCCACCAGAAGATATAATTTTAGTTACAAATAAGCCCTAATATTACTGCCATAGTACTATGAGTCCGTAGAACATATAAAGTACAACTACTGAAAATCCTTTGTTAAAAGGTGACAACAATGGTCGACCAAGCGTCATTGTTGGAGAATAAGTAAAGATGGATGGCCCCAAACTGCCGTAAAGGTGGACGAAACAGTGCAGAAAGTTGTGATCAGGAAGTGCAACAAATTTGGTTAAAGTGCAAAAATCAATTGTTATAAGTGCCAACAATGGATGAGCCAGATTAATTTTTGGGAAACAATAAAAGTGGATGATTCTAAACTGGTTTCATGATACTTTAGACAGTGCAGAGAGTTGAGATTAGGAAGGATAATAAATTTGGATAAAGTGCGAGAATCCATTGTTAAAAGATGCCAACAATGGATGAGCTACTTTAATTGTTTTAGACTGAGTAAAGATGGATGCCCCCAAACTGCCGTAAACGTACTTGAAACAATAGAAAGAAAGTTGATATTTTGAAGGAAACTAAACTAAGGTAAGTTAGCAAAGATGAAGGCAATAAAGGCTACAAAGCTTTACAATTTAATGAACTAACCGCTTTCATTGTTGATTTCTTCATCATTACCTTCATTGTTAGAATAAGTAAAATATCAGAAAATTTTAAAATTACGTACAGCGTGTACAATTGGAAAAATAATTACAAAAAATGAAACATACTGCTTGAAATAAAATATTAGATTTTATTATTTTTTGCTGCGGAGTGTATTTGTTCTGCCCTCTTTAGTTATCTTACCCATGTCTAGTTTCCCCTGTCGAGGTTGGCAGTGCACGATGAACGTGAACGTTACTCTTGTAACAACGGCGCACGCCTTCTGACGACTCTTATTCAAGTGGAATTCATTCACGCTATTCCAGCAAACAGTCCCTTTCAGAACCCCGGCCACACATTGCACAAAGTCATGTTGGTGTCATGTCTACCCCTTTCGATCCGTCGTCCTGTTTGTATAGTTTTGAAAAATTATATACCTTGTTTTTTATCTCGTCCGTACATTTTGAACACCAGATGGTTGATTTGATGTGAAATAACGCAGAATTTAAAACTCGTAATCAGAATTATGAACATAATTGGTACGCAGCTTTACCTTTTTCCAAAACCTACACAAGGGAATGTATTTTTCTCAGGAACGAGTATTACGAATTGTATGTGAGTTGATTGAAATCCCATTTTCACAATTCCACAAACATGCAATTCTCAATTGGACATATCTCGGGAACGTAAGAGCATATATAAGCGTTCTTGAGCTCGTTGAATACATGGTTGACAGTAGAATATTATGAAATGATCAACAATAGAAAATTAATCTAATCCGAAACTCCGTTTAAGTGTTCAAATATCACGTTTGAACAGCTAAAAACACCTCAGTCGATTGCTGACATTGTTGGATACTTTTAACTATCATTCCTCTTTCGACTGACAAAGTTTTAGCCTTGTGTCTTTTCATATCAGAAAAAAGGGAATTTAAATCTTCCTTGCACCAACAATGAACTAAAAATCTGAAATTGAATACCTATGCCAGTGTCATGAACATTCTGTCTTTAAGTCCGATTACATGATTTTGAAAAATTACAATGGAATTCCATATCATATCACATAGGATCATCATAAGGGTGTACACAGCATCTGATTAACACAGATGTTCTCCGAATTCCCCAGCAGCTTTTCCGCGACAACGCTACCTTGCAATAGTTATTAGTCGACCTACGTAACGGAGTAGTTAGAAGAGCGTGGTCAAATGCTAAAGGTTTCGGATTGAAATCTCTTTCTGGAAATGGATGTTTCGGTTGGTCTCAATAAAAAATTAGAAGAATGTGTAAACAATTACGGGTGAAACCACCTTCAAAAGTCATTTGGGGGTATATCTTCTATGAGAGTTCGATCGCCGGTTGAGGAAAATCGAGACTTTTTCCCACTTGGTCATTAGGTTCTGCCGCCCACCTAGCGTCGTTCAAATTATGTTATTCGAGGAAACTCTGTGCATACGCAGCAGTATGTTAAACGTTTGAAAAATGACTATAGGGCCTCCCCTATGTCGCAGTGATTACATGTAGCATTGTAATCAAGGAATCTCTGGTTCGATTCCCGGTAGGCACATAGTGGTTCGGATCTGAATTTAAACTGTAACTCCAGTCTCGATTAACCTTGCATCAAGTTGGCTTAAACACCAAAACAGAAAAAGAAAGAAGCAAAAACCACCACGAAGCACATGTAATCATAAGGGCTGACTTGACCTTTTGTTGAGTGAATTTACTAGAAGTGAATCCTGAAAGTAACTATTTCTCTTAGTGGTAGCGATTGCTTAACACACCCTACTATATTTTTTCTTACAATAAATATTCCGACATTATGCTCCTTTCCACGAACGACTCCTGTGTCGTTCAGCGACTTCTTGGCAAAGCGTGTGAATTATATATTAATTTCAACAGATGGAATTTCATCGACCATTTTCAATTATAATATAGCTCCAATACGACGTAGTCCAAACATAATCTACCTAACTCGAATGGTCCCTATTGGCGCATGGCAAATATCATTCCGTTGAAATCAATCAAAGTTACCCTAGTTAATACCGATTGAAGACGAACTGTTTTTCGGATCTCAATTCACGATATGTCTATTTGGGTACAAAGTGGACTTTTGAATTAATCAAATTACGACTAAAATATGTTATATTCAATATTACCGAATAATTAAATAAGTATTGGTTTGATTACATAGCATAAGAATTAAATATAATATATTGTGGTAAACATATAATTCATATTTATAGGTCGAAAAAAAACGTAATCCAATCTCGAGGGCTGAGAAATGTGAAACTTGAATTGGAAACATTGCATCAAGCAGAGGTAATTTTTTTAATAATATTCAATTTTGAATTGATAATTTGAATTCGTCCTTAATATTCAAAAACTTTACACAAATCAACGAATGTGATGATATTTAGTACGTTTATGGAATATAAAATACGGAATATACTAAATTAGATATATTTGATAATTGTTGAGTTCTTACTCGTGTGAGATTTCCGAGTCACGAAAACTTTTAATTCCAATTCTCGGTTTCGATTGTGGCTAATTTTGCTGTGAGAGATGCTGAATCTTTAGCTCACCTTTGACTGGTTCTGCGTCATTTGCGATCTGTTATATTGGCGTGACGGTGGATGATGCAACTGCAGATTGCTGGTATTAAAGTCGCCATAGTTTTGCAAGATGACTTTATATTTTGATGCTCTAACTGGAAATGTTATACTGACATCTGTTATCGTGAATTATGGTGGTATTAGAAGGATATTCCGGATTTTTCTAGGGACCCAGGAGATCAGGAACATAGAGATTGTGAATACCACCTGCAAATAAATAGAACTCTGAAACTAATTTATTTCTAATCAATTCAGTATTTTTGAAATGTAGAAAGAAGGAAAATTTTAAAAAAATATTTATGGGTGAACCATTATTGATATCCAAGTGTGCACATATAAGTAAATACAACATGATCTTAGTCCCGTATTAATTAATTTCTTTAATAAAATTTTGTGGATGATTATGATGATATCTATAAAACAATTGACATATCTGAAAGTACGCGACCATTCATACAAATATTATGTTTCGAAAAGTAGCTTATTATCCGGCGTTGACCGGGTGTTTAATGAATTGTAACTATACGGTAAAATACAACTAATTTTATTTAGAGGTATTTAAAAGTATAAATACAGTATACAAATTATAAAGTAATATGTTTTAAAAATTCACTATAATATAAATTTACCAACAATTTATGAACAACATTTTTAGTTCCACCTCCAAGAGGAAGAATGAAAAAATTGAACGGCATTGGGAGTGTCACTATTCATCTTGGCGATCCCGAAATGTATGGATTCCACACTAATATCAGTCGTTTTACATGTCGCCCCCCTTGTCACCACAACCCCTATTGGTGCCATAGGTGTATTGGAGTTAAACGGCATTGGGAGTGTCACTATTCAGTTTAGTAACACCGAAACAATGAAGTCAACACTAATATCGGTCTTTTTTATTTAATTTATATGTAACCCCCTTCCCATTCCCACCCTTAGGGGTGCCAGAGGTGTCTTGGAGTCGAACGCTATTGGGAGAGTCAGTATTCATCATAGCAACCCCGCAAACTATGGATTTCTAATAAATATCGGTCGTTTTACATGTCATTCTCTTCCCACCCCCAATGCTAGAAGTGCCAGGGGTGTTTTGGAAATGAACATAATTGAGTCACTCTTCATCTTAGCGACCCCGAAAATATGGATTCCACCCTAATATCGTTCGTTCTATATGTCACACCCTTTCCGGCCCCACTCCTAGAGGTGCCAGAGTTGTCTTGGAGTTGAACAGCATTGGGAGTGTCACTATTCATCTTAACCATCCCGAAATCTATGGATTCTACACTAATATCGGTCGTTTTACATGTCACCCTTTCCCACCCCACCACTAAGGGTGCCTGGGTGTCTTCGAGTTCAACGGCATTAGGAGTGACACTATTCCTCTTAGCAACCCCGAAAGCTATTTAATCCACACTAATATCGCTAGGTTTTGATTATTTTACATATCACTCCCTTCCCACCCCCAATCGTAAGGGTGCCAGGGGTGTCTCGGAGTTGAACGTCATTAGGAGTGTAACTATTCATCTTAGCGACACCGAAACCTATAAATTCCACAATAATATCGGTCGTTTTCGATTATTTTTACATGCCACACACTCCTCCAAAGGCGTTCCAGGGGTATCTTACCCTCACAGTATTTATTTTGAGATTGCAAGTGTTCCACGTTTGACATAGTTCCAGGAGTTCGAGAGTTATGCCGGAACAAACATATATGCACACATCCATTTTTAAATATAGAGAGATTACGGATGGAAGAAAGAAGAACACTGATTACCTGGTGATACTAAAATTAATCATAATGAATGACGGACTACATGAACATGAGAACATGGTTATTAAAAGTAGACTGCTGAAGCCGATTAGTTTGGTATGAATAAAGACATGAATGTAATTTAATCAACCACTTTATCGAAATAAATGTAATGTAATCTTTATTCACTTTTATTTAACAAATTGAAAAGTTTCACACGAAATATATTTTCATTAATAAATGAAAATACATTCTGTAATGCAATGTTTTAAGTTACGCTATCCATATCTTAGCCTTCACAACATCCTCGTTCGAGCCAGTGTGCGTTATCTTTACAAATGCTTAACACGTCGACAAAGGCAGAAATTTATTTTATTATAAAACATAAACTAAAGTAACGTTTGAACCTTCTAGCAAAATCTTCTTCAGACTGTGTATCAAGCACAAATGCAACGAAGTAGAAAACAGGACGATATATATATATACAAAAAAATTCCCTACATCAGACTATTAGAAAGGTGTTTTCCTGGAACATCCTAGCAGGTGGCTTTCCTTGTAAACTGTACTTTCACCTGACAGCGATTTAGCTAAACATTTTCTTTCATCACCTACTAGAATGTTTAAGGGGGAAAATCTAATAGTCTGGAGGGAAGTTATTTTTGTGTATATATATAATCCTGTTTTGTACCTTGTTACATTTGTACTTGATGCAGAGTCTGAAGAAGACCTTGTTAGAATGTTGAAACTTTACGATTAGTTTATGTTTTATAATAAAACAAATTTATGCCTTGGTCAGCATATTGAATTTTTCATATCATGGAAACAAGGCTTAATGGTGTTATAATTTAACACGTCGTGTAAATTAAAGCACCACACATACCTCTAGGACTAAAAATATATACGTCCCCTTTGCTTACCTGCTCTCACGAACATTATCATTATTTGCCATTTGAAAGGTTGGTTTTCTCAGGAATATAATATATTCTAGATTCAAATTCATCTGCTTATTCAAGGTTTCCTACCACACATTCAATCTCGTTTTAGATAAATGCAAAATACTTGTACTGCGCTGGCATATATCTTATAAAATACAAGTAAAGGCATATTTCAAAATGAAGTTACACTTTTAGTATTGTTGCAGTTTTCAAGAGCTATCGAAACGATTTATCATGAACTACTTTCGCCAAACTGTATTATGTATTATGACGTATGCATTGTTCTATTGGTATTTAAAAATATCGCTAGATGGTGTGCGGTTACAATCTCAAGTAACTTTCGAAAATACCGCTAGGTGTCTCTAGCTGCAGCATTTGGGATTCTTCAATTTTGAACAAGTTTGTGAATGAATACTAAATATAACAATGTTTATTATTTTTTTCTTGCACTAAAACATTGTTGTCATGAATCTTTATTTATAAGCTCGCCGGATTTGAATCCGATGGACTATGCTTTCTGGGGGTATGTTAAATTTCTTGTGTAGAGCGTGAAGATGTACATTATGACTCATGTTTGCACAAGAATTAAGGATGTATTCTAAGCTTTGCCCCTGATTTTGCCCCCGTGTGCCAAAAATTTACGATTCCGCCTACAAATATGTGTGGAACTCAACGGAGAGCGCGCTGAATAAATAATGTTATTTTGAAAACCCTGTACTTCCATTGGGTTGCCTACAATAAAGGGTGTACACTGGGGAACTTTTACAAAAAGTTCTTCCTCCTCTTAGTTAGATGGAAGGTAGTTGCAAACACTGGATTACTCTTGTATTTGATAAAAAAGTGGGAGAAGGCAGTAGCAGACAAGGCCATCACTACCTATGTGCACGTAAATTTGTTTCCGGAAAGCATTAATTGCATCGATTATTGCTGTTATGGCTGGGAATGAACCAGGTTAACAATGGAGAAATGAAAAGGAAAAAATAGCAAAATTCCTGGCATGAGAAGTTAGTAGTAGTAATGGTAAGGTAAAAGTTTATCGTGCATATAGCATATAGCATGTAGACATGAAAACACATTTAGGGGATGTGGTAGTAGAGCCACACATATCCTCGAGCTCGGCCATTTTGAAGATGATATCATCAGCACCACGCTCCAGCCACTTTT
Organism: Lepisma saccharinum; assembly: GCF_977018435.1. NCBI lineage: Eukaryota > Metazoa > Arthropoda > Insecta > Zygentoma > Lepismatidae > Lepisma > Lepisma saccharinum. The sequence continues at coordinate 10,757,372 of NC_139252.1, forward strand.
ATTCGCCACTTTTGTTTTTAGAGGAAATGAAGAAATAGAAATGCTTTACATTCTGCGAATGAGGCAGTAACCTTTGGATATTATCTATGAAGTATTGTACCTTCAGTTACCTGGAAGCTGTAAAGACTGACTCGCCCCCTTGGGTAACATACTCTCTGTAATGGGATCTATTATATGGTTGTGTAAGCTTGATAGTAGTTTACATTTAGCGATTCAAAGCAACCTTTAGTACGAATCTCACCATAAGTATAATGGTCCATCAGAATAATCTTCTACAATTTATTTTTTAGGGTCCCATGATTTTTCACGTTCTAGAGGGGCCGTCGGCGTAGCCTTTCACGGGTTAAGCTAACCTAAACACACAGGCAACTTTTTTCCCAACTATGTAAGCATGAAAAAACACAATTGTTTCTATCTTCCAGAGGGTAAATTAACCTGCAATGATAAAGGCGGTAGCAGTTGGAAATTCACTTCTTGCCTACAAAGTGTGTTTATCTAAATATTCTTTAAAATGTTACCAAAGAAGGAAAATATCCCGCCAGGGATGCAACTTGTAGGCACGAATTCTTCATCGGTTCGGGGGGATGTCCTTTCTCTCTCGACCTATTTTGATTCCATTGACGTGTAGGGGAGCGGAATTCCGTTATGAGGCCTTCTTGGCTGTAGTCGGTTTGGATAAGATCAAACACAGTTGTATGGAAGTTCCCCTAGAGAACAGTAACGTTTTTGCAACTGAGCTTAACAGTTATATACGTGTTTATACGGCTGTTGGTGTGTCGCTATACTGTCAGCATCTCTGAGGTAAGTTATTTTTTCTCTTACGTGTGTCTTAGAGATTATGATGAGTGAAAATAATTGCGAGTGGTGTTAGTGAACACAAACTGTTGTTATAAAACATCGATTTTTTTTGGAATTATGGTAAAAAATGAATACAAGCATAGCCTGTTAGTAATGCAGCCTAACTACATAACGCTGGCTCGAAAAAACCTATTCTTCCGTTAACTGTTAATATGTCAATCCTTATCACATAACATTATAACGAATAGCTAAAAGTAACATAAAAGCGAGGTAAAGGAAACCAATCAATGGGAGGGAGGATGATTACATGAGCTCTCTATATGTATGTGCGACCATGATATTTTACTATATATTGTGCATGAATATTTTTTTGCTTTTTGAGGGTAGGGAGTTAATGCTCGATATGCTTCATCATTTATCCGTTCATGTTGGAAATGGTACCAACACTTGCAACAAACGCGATTGTTCTAAGTCCGACAGCACTCGAGATATAAGCTTTCTTGACATGACGTCTTACTACATATGTTTTATTCTTTAAGAAGTTATCCAAGAAGTCACTTCCGGTTCGAAAATAAATTTTCTAATGTTAAGATGTTTCCTAAGACATCTGTTTTCTAGGTCACTAATTGACGTGGAATGCCGATTTCTCTTGCGTTCGATCGGGATCGACGAACACTACTCGCCGAACGCAAACGAATGTTTCCATCCTGACAGGTTGACGAAATATAGCGAAACATTGTTTTTCTAAGAAATCCACTTTGCGAATAAAGTATCGATCGCAGATCTCTGGTTTCAGAATCAACAGATAGAGGATTGATATAACCGTGAACTGCCAACGTAGCAACAATTTGCACCCGATTAGTTATGTGCTATTTTAGATTACAATTCCAAGATAGTAGTGTAATAAGTTCATTTCCACGCCATACTTGTAGGTATCCCCTTTTTTCTATGGATTTAATCTTAGTTGTATCATATAATGGCGACTTTAATATGGATTTTATGGCGTTCGACGACGTTTCAGTACAATTTCCACAGTAACTCGGTTTTTTCCACCTTATACTTGTAGTTTTGCTACGATCTTATGTTGTATAATTTAACCTATTCACTCTTTTACGAGTTATGTAACATACATTCACTCCGGTTGAGATCTGTCATGAGGATTTTTAAAATTTTTTTCAGATCTTTTGCGGACTAAACTAACCTACATGTGGAGAAGAATGAAACGGTAGGAGCTGGATGCATACTTTGCCCTATGTCAAAACATTTTCACCTAGTTTTCTTGTTTCTTCTTACGCTGACGGCTTTATTTTTATTTTTACGATCTTTTACGGACTAAACTAACGTAGAAAAAAACATATTTTTTTGACCAATTGTATAAACCGTTTTATATTTCGGTCGCCATTTTAAATTTCTTCCAGTCACCGAGACGATGCTAACGCAGAAAACCTTATGTCACGGCGAACATCTGCTCGGAAGTTACGAGCGATGAAAAAACAATTTGCAATTGGACCACCCGTTGACCTTAGGACCACCAAATTTCGAACGTGTACTCTTCATCGTCAAAATCGACCAAAGTCACAAGCGGGAAATTTTTCGTGTTATATTCGCGATATCTCTTACCGTTTCCGAGATAAGTCCACTTCCGGTCGCCATTTTTGAATTTCGCGGAATTTGGATAGGCGACGAGACTTCCAACTATTTTTTTGTTGTATTTCTTACAAAGGTAAGCTATTTAACAACATTTTGCAACAATTTATTACGTAATGTGGTGAATCATTACTTACAAGGGTAAGCTATTGCACATCATTTTGCAACAAGTTATTACGTAATGTCATGACTCATATCTAACGTTATCTTTTCTGATTGGTTGAAAAACAGTGTTGGCCACAAGTTATTTTGTAAGGTGCTTAATTATATCTAACGTGGTCTCATTTGATTTGTTGAAAAAGTTTATATAAGGCGGCACACAATGCAGATCATTCAGTTCCTTGTGAGCGGTTGAAGAGTACGGACGTCCTGTCGCAGCGCTCTTCGTTTTTTACAAAAGGTATAAAATGATTATTTAACTTGTTTTAAAGCTACATTGGACAAATTATTTCAAGTCAAAAGAGTATTTTTATAAGGTGTTTTTATAAGTTTTCTCAACCACAACGAATATTTTAATCGGCTTTTAATTGTTGTCCCTTAGAAATTCTATATAAATAACATTCCTGAAAATTCTATCGTATTTGCGACCATAGTCCTTTAACTTGTTTTAAAGCTATATTGGACAAATCATTTTAAGTTTATGCGTATTTTTAGAAGGTGTATCAAGTGGTTTTCACAGTGATTTCGACTGACTGAATTTTTTTACATGATCCGGTTTTACTTGTTGTCCCAGAGAATATCTATATAAATAACATACATGAAAAGTGTATCGTATTTGCGAACATAATTCATTAACTTCTTTTAAATCTACATTCGACAATTATTTTAAGTTTAAAGGTGTTTCGTATTGATTTCAACCAAAATGAATTTTTTACATGATCAGATTTTACTTGATATTCCCGAGAAATTCTATATAAATAACGTACCTAAAAATTCTATTGATTTTTACTTGACTTTTTTGTTCCCTTTGATTTGTATGAAAGCGTATTAAAAAAATTGTATCGACCAGTTTCCCTCGTAAAAATGATAAAACCAAATGCGTTTCTTGTGAGAAGCTAATATCAGAAAACAATTTATCAGTACATAAAGCAAGATGTAGCGAAACAGGTTTAGAATAAATCGTTTAACTTCTAGGCCTTGTCAGTAGTGTATATTAGTTGTTTCTACCCCATCCTTTATAGGTATTCTTTATTTATAATTATTTCGCCTCAGTTGAATCAAATTATGACGATTTTTTGTGGATTTTAAAGCGTCCGACGTCTTTCCAGTACAATTTTCACCTCGAATCGGTTTTCCCCATCTCATCCTTTTTAGGCGTGATGTAAGTTAACCTATTTACTTCTTTACGACCTTTTACGGGATAAGTTAACCGACAAGGGTTATTTTGTGTCTACGTCCTTTTTTCTTACGATCTTACGTAATATAACTTAATTTATAATATATTTTTACGATCATTCACGAGTTTAGTAACGTAGTATGAAACTGTAGGAGCTTTGACCTACATTTGTAGTAGGTGAAACGCTTCGTTGTGGCAACATACTTCGACCTACTTTTGATTTCACGACCTTTTACGGGCTAAGCTAACCTAAAAAATGCACGGGCAACGATCTTTTATGTGATAAACTAACCTACATGCTAATTATAAAACAAACATATTTTGACAAAAAAAGTGTAACCGTCTGAGAACCGGTCGAAATTATGAAGGGATGACTGCTGACGAATGTCTCTTCGAAAGTTATGAGCGATGAAAAAATCGGCAGTTTTCCCCCCCTTGAAGTTAGGACCACTAAATTTTTGTGTACGTACTCTAGAATCTTAAAATCGACAAAGCTGTATTTGGGGGAGATTTTTCGATTTATTTTCGTCCTATCTCCCGCCGTTTTCGAATATTCGCAATTATATGTTTTTTATTTAAGTATAGTATTTAGAATTTTTGACAATTTAATGCGATTTTTTTCTAGAAATGATATGAAAGATTTGCTAAGTGTTAGATTTTAAAACTTTTCCGTTACCCTCTCGTTCTTGAAGTTTTGGACGAAAGACTTCTCTGCCAACAGGATGACGCTGCAGACGGTATCGTCAGGGATTGGAACGTAAAATTCTAACACGATCTTGATGTTCGTTCTGTCGTTGACCACAACCTGTTTTTTTTCGACGTGTTTATAGCAAACATGGATCTATGCGACTTGAATTCGCTTGGGGTGTAGTACACGTCCCCGTTTTCGTTGGTCGCTATTTTGTAAGCGAAGTACGCTTCGTATAATTTAAGAAAATCATCTTGTGCTATGTCGAGGTTGTAATTTTAGCACGGGAAAACTTCCTTCCTTCCGTTCTTGAGATATACGTTGTTGATCTTGCAGTTGTCGTAATTACAGGAATCTTTTTCCTGGTCGTTCTCCCTCCCGGTCTGGAAGAGTACTATGAAGTGGATGCATGTAAAACAATACGGTGTGACTTTTCGTTAAAATTTTCGTTTCCGCTTCGAATCCTCCTGCTTTGTGGTAAGCGACATCCGTTTTCGAAAGATTCAACGTTCCCACTACCGTGGAGGGGATTTCTGGATAATCGATTCGATCGATGACCGTTCCGTGTTTTCTGACTGCGAAATGCGAGTACAGGTAGGGTACGAAGTTGTCAACGAGTTTCAAATTTGCGTTGGACGGGAATGCTTCTCCGTTTTCTTTTTTTACCACGTCGAATTTAACGTACAGGTCTGATCTGTGAGAATGAACAAATCCGTCACCTAAGTCCACATCGAACTCGATTTCCTGATTCGGTTCGTTGAGATTGGCGAACGTGCGACGGTTGGGAAGGATAGGTTGCATCCATGATGGTTATTTATTATATGATGATCTCGAAGATGGCAGTTGACTTTGCTCCTGCGAAATCCACAACTTCTCATTTTTCGTTGGTCGCCACTAATCCAATCTGGTTGTTTCTGTTGCAACATACCAGAAAATAGATTTTCGATGAGGGCTTAAAAATGATCGGTTCCATGAACTCCGAATGTGGTTTGAAAGTCGCTATGATTCCCGTTTGTTTGTTACTGTTGTTATTGTCTGCTTATGTCATCATGCCAAGTTGCAGTGAACGTTCAGAGTCTCGATGGCCAGGAATTTTGGAAATCTTGTGCCGAAATGATTCACTCCAGGTTCGAGTTCTGTGTTGATCTCGATACCCAAAAGTTCACCGATCGTACTCAGGCCCACGGTTTCATTTGCGGACACCAACTCAACTCTGAGGGTCATGGAATTTTGAGAGAGAAGTAAAGCTCTCGGTAATTCTGCTTGCAAGGTGGACAAAATGTACTGTCCCGGCATGATGCTGCTTTTGAAGTTTCTGACCTTGATGGTGTTGTTGTGTTCGGTCACGTTTGGAATCAGGTACATGCTATAGAATGAACAAAGAGCTACGGATTTAGGATAAGAGAATATAACCGTGCAAAGTTAGTTTCAAGATCAAAGTTTCGTTGTGATATGGAACACTCCCATGATGATGATGTTTCAGGTTCCACAATGCTTTCTGGAAATCTTGAATTGATGCGTTATTTATTCGAGACAGAAAGGTGTGCATTTAAACGTAAAGGCGACCGCACTTCACTTCTTCGAAACCTTGAATTCTCTCGTCGTTGTAGTTGAGGTTGGATGATTTGAGATATTTTACTAAACTCGACGGTGGAACACCTCCGAAAGAATCGAAAACGAAAGCATTATTGTTTGAATTTTTGAAATAACATATCCAATGCGTGCCTGGATTTTCGTAATTGTCCAACTTGACGACTCCACACTCTTTTTCTCTTAAGGAGGAAGGTAAAGAATCTGAAATAAAAACTCCTCTGAAGTGTTTGTCTCCCAACGGTTCGTTCAGAGATTCAATGTCGCGGTTACTGAGAGGTTCTTCTTTTAAAAAGAAACTTGTTCAAAGCGTTCTTCTTGACGCCTTTACCCTTTATCTCCATTTTCAGGTTGTGACGTTTCTGTTCTTCCAACACCGCTCTTTATTTTTCTTGTCGATTAAGGTTTTGGTATGTCTGCTCTACAATCCGCCACACTTTCCACGGCTCCCAAAGCAGCTAGAATTGCTGGAATTCTGAATATGAAACTTCCCATGTGTGTGTCTTTTTCCTCGAACGCTGCATTCTTTTAAATTTAGGAGTGCTGAGCAACAATTTCATTCCGTGACTTTTGAACAAGCAAGAACGTTTCTGTTGTCGTTGTTTCTTGGTGAGTAATCCATCGAGGGAAACAGATTTTTGAAATTCGGGTACGGTAACTTGTAAACGACACCCTTCGGGTTCATTGTGATGTGTTTTTTATTTATATGTTCTGGGAAAACTCTTTGTTTTGACTCACTCGTTTCACGTGATAAGTTTTTTTTTTATTTTGGTAATTGGTTGTTTATATATATATATATATATTCTGGGAAAACTTTTTCTTTGTCTCACTCAGGGCGATGATGTGATATCGCTAGGTCTGTGAATAATTCACGTGATAACTTTTTAAAATTTTGACATTCTGTTATTTATATATATACAGCGTGTTTCAGAGCGACCCAGACACTACATTTCTCTCGAGAGTGGGAGATGGTATAAAGTTGAAACAAAAGAATGCGCCACAAAGTTGTGCCCAAAGAATCCGTAGAAAGTATTTGCAACAGCCCGAAAGCCACCCTTTGTGATTTTAGAGGAGGACACATGCCACGTTCGTGCGATTTTTCAATTGGAATGGTATGTTTGGAATGCAGATTCGGAGAGGCGGGAAGAAATGTGATTGTCATATGAAACATTTGTCTGTACCAAGTACCGTTTTCCATATAGATAATGGTTTTGCAAAAAAAGGAAGTGAGCCAAATCGAGTATACCGAGTTTAACAATTAATATAAGTGCAGCGCCATAACAGATTCGGAAAGTGCAGGACACAAGCTGTTCAACGATATGCCACGTGATGACTGCGGTACTAAAAAAATGATGAAACCGCGTGACACAAAAAAAGGGTGTAAAGTTAAGGAAGGACTCTAAATTTGAAGTAGCGAAGGGAAATCGAGTAATACCTCGTTTTGAAGGTCAGAGAAAACGTAAAAAGGATGCGAACATGATTTTGTAATCCACTCACCGGTTTCAAAATGGCGACCAAAAAATTCCGATTCCTGAAGCTATTGTTCCAAAGTGAGGAATTACGTATGTAAATAGCAAAACAGAAACACTGGACATAGTGCATAAGATCTTGTACAAGCAATTATGGTAATGGGTCCGCTCTTGAAACACCGTAATACTGTAAGCTTTGTTTGATCTGCAACTTTCACCGCCCTTCTCCTTTTATCACAATTGATTGCCAAACCATTGTTTGACAAGAGAAATAGGCCTAACTGAAATTATGATAAGAAAAACGAAAGAGTATTCAGAAACCAATGAACAACGAAAACGAGAAGAATAGGTAAAGCACCCAGTGTGATGCACATTTACCAACTAGCAGTAGATGTTCGAAATTTCTTCCCTCTGTTTCAATGCATTTCTGCACACGGACACTGAAATCATTCTGTGCTGCAATAACTCCTCTCTCACTATCCTGCCGGCATGCAGCAACTATGCGCTCGTTCATGTTGTTCCTTTGCGATTTTGGTAAACGATTTCTTTCAGTCGTTCCCAGAGGTAATAATGTAAACATGATACGTTTGGTGACCTAGGATGCCACGGCACAGGCCCACCTCTACCTACCCAGCGACCACGAAACATTGCATTCACCTGATTCCTCGCTGTCAACTCAAAATGTGCGGGGCAGCGATCTTGTTGTAGCCACATGTGTATTGTAGTAGTAATGCACCGGCGTTGAGTCCGATAAACAATTGATTGGAAAAGATCGATCAAAGAGCAATTGATGACGCAGCAGTTTTTTTTTACGTCATAAAAGGGGCGGGGCTTATTTTGTAAGGATGAATTTGATTGGTCGTGACGTCATAAATGGGCGGGGCTTATTTTGTAAGGAGCGTTTTGATTGGTTGGAGGAGGGAATTCGTGTTTTTCCCGCGGGAGTTTCCGGTGCCTGAAAACAGATGGCGTTGATGAGTCAGAAAGTCTGGGGGGAGGAGGAAAAGTACGCGGTGACGGTTGGTTTTCTCGGAATTGGAGTACGTGTTTTCGGGGTCTGAAAACAGATGGCGTTGATGAGTCACGGGTTTTTCCAGTGACGGTTGGTCGGTAGTTTCCGGTGTCTGAAAACAGATGGCGTTGATGAGTCAGAAAGTCTGGGGTGGGGAGGAGGAAAAGTACGCGGTGACGGTTGGTTTTCTCGGAATGGGAGTACGTGTTTTCGGGGTCTGAAAACAGATGGCGTTGATGAGTCAGAAAGTCTGGGTTGGGAGGAGGAAAAGTAGGCGACGCGGTGACGGTTTGTTTTCTGGTAATTGGAGTACGTGTTTCCGGTGTCTGAAAACAGATGGCGTTGATGAGTCAGAAATTCTGGGAATTTGGGTGTTTCCGTTGTTTGAAGAGAGATGGCGTTCATGAGTCATTGTTGGGAGGAGGTGTTTTTCTCGGGCGGCCGTTGATGAGTTTGAAATTCCAGGAATTGGGTGTGGTCTGAAACATGCCCGAACATGTTTTAGATTGATGAGTCATTCTGGGGAGGAGATGTTTTTCTCGGGCGGCCGTTGATGAATTTGAGTGATGGAGAAACGGCAAAAAGAGAAAAAGGAGAGAGAGCGTCTAGATGTAAAGAAAATAAATAGAGTAAAAAAAGTAGGTTTCACGGAGGGGGTGACTGTGCATGGTGTACCAGGGCAGGAAGAAGATAGGAGAGGCACGTGGGCGTTGGATGCTCTGCGCAAAACAATGCGCGCCGAATATAATTCGAAAATACGTCACGGAGACAGTACTATATAAAAAGAAAAATTGTGTACGTACCGCAGAACTGTTGATCGAAGCCTACCGACCGGAGATCATAACCGAGACTGGCACATCTGTTGCGAGAGTGAAGAAAATTGAAAAGGTAAGAGACAAATATTTAGTTTTAATGTTCTACCTAGATCAATGCAAACCGCTGGTCAAAGACTATCATCACCTTCACACAGTGAGAATCGTAAACATAAATACATCTTTCTTTTGAAGCAGACAGCTTGAAAGGTGTGAAAATAAGGGTACGTCGATCCCGGAAAATAGCGGAGGCACGCTGTTGTACCTCCTCAATTCTATTTTCTTCCTCCAGGTACCGTTCAATGTACCTCCTAGCCTCTGCGAAATGCGCAGCGCCTTCGGTGCCTGCCTGATGTCGATAATATGCTTTTCGCAGAGCCTCCCCGTGATGGATTATGTGTTTCTGAAAATATGTGTGAATTAATATATGAAAGTGATTAATTTGTGTAAAACATAATTAACATATTTTCTGTCTAATTTCAGATGTCGACACTCCCCCTTGGATTCAGTTTGGTGTACGGCGATGTCAAGGAGACGACAGCAAGTCCGACAGAACGAAGGAACTTATGGAGCAAAACACATGCAAGACAGGTTGAAAAACACATCGGCAATTATGTGAATTTCTGTGAAGAAAATGGACTGGCGGGAGAGTTATTGGCAAAATTAGAAGAGACATGTAAAGATATCGAGGTATCGGTGTACTGTTTGGTCAAAATATTTACTTACATTGTTGACAAGAAACGAGATGCGCCAGTGTTTGGCGATTTTGTAGAGAATATACAAAGAGCGCAATATGTACCTTCCCATCTATCTTTAAGAATATGTTTCGAATTGATGGAGGTGTTTAAAGGTGTGAGAAATGAGAAGGGTGAAAATAAGAAGACAGGGGAAAATGGGGAAAATATACATGAACGAATGATGGAGATGTTGAAAAAAAGAAAACTTAACGAGTAACAAACACATACTAATACACTAACATCTACCAGTAGTGTAACAAAATATGTAAAAATATCTAATAACCTGTAGTACCAGTTGAAATAAAAAGTTTGTATATGTAGAAAACTTGTAATTTTCTGTAGAAGTTCAATGTGTTAATAAAAGGTTTTGTACAGAACAATATTGTTTTTGTATATAAATAGTATTATATTAGAATGCCTAAGACAGGATAAAACCCCCAAAAGTTTAATGAAAAAAGTACCACGAATCCTGAAATTAACTATGTTTTGATAAAAGAGGTACCGGATTCGAAATTCTCCAGACATGGTTCGAATCCTGGAATTGCCAATGTTTGCATAAAGAAAACCCGGATTCGAATCCCACTCAGGTATGGTTGCGAATGTCGACGGAGACCCTGGATTCGAATCCTGCAATTAACTAAGGTTCCCTAAAAACATGTTTGATTCTGCTCAGGTATGGTTGTGAAATGTAAAAGGGTACTTACAACATGTAATAAATCTTGGCCATCCATGTTGCTGCCCAGATGAAAAGGAGATGAACTGGAGGGAAGGATGGCTGCAGAAGGAATTCTATCCACTTCCTTATAGAGACACCTATCTGCAATTATTTTTTGCAACGTACGTTAGAAGTCTGCATATGAGATCACGACGTTTTTGTGAGACACAACAGTTCCTTGATAATTTTCACAGAAGTTCCTTGTTCCGTGTCAGCACATGTTCTTCGAACAAGACTTCCTTATAGAGACGGACATCTGGTATCATTTTTTGCAACGCGGCCCAGATGAAAAGGATATGAACTGGAGGGAAGGATGCCTGCAGAAGGAATTCTATCCACTTCCTTATAGAGACACACATCTGCAATTATTTTTTGCAACGTACGTTAGAAGTCTGCATATGAGATCACGACGTTTTTGTGAGGCACAACAGTTCCTTGATGAATTTCACAGAAGTTCCTTGTTCCGTGTCAGCACATGTTCTACGAACAAGACTTCCTTATAGAGACGGGCATCTGGTATCATTTTTTGCAACGCGGTTTCCTAATTTCTTTATTTGCAATCGTAGACCCACCTTCCGACCACTCTAACGAAAGGTCTCGACGTGCAGATTACGAATATATAATCAGATTCACTCTACGTCAATTAGGGGAGGAGCTAGAGCGATTTGAATATTTCGATTTTTTTTACCTTTTTTTCTGCGAAAATTTAAAATCGCTGTAGCTCGGCTCCTAATTGAGCTAGGAGGGTGATCGATAGCTTGTCGGACTCGGAGTGAAGTCCTCTTTCCGGTGAATCAGGTTTCATTGTTCTAGGACCGGTGGTTTCCTACTTTCTTTATTTTCAATCGTAGACCCACCTTCCGATCACTCTAACGAAAGGTCTCGACGTGCAGATTACGAATATAGAATCAGATTCGCTCTACGTCAATTAGGGGAGGAGCTAGAGCGATTTGAAAATTTCGATTTTTGCAACTCATATGAGTCAGGAAGACATCTGCGTTGAATAACAGAATGTGTCACTGCTAAAAACCATCTTGTAAAGACGGTTAATTGATTCCGAGAACTTACATGAGCCTTCGTATCAGTCAGAAAAACATCTGCTGAAGACGTTTGACGATTTCTGAGAATTTTACATGAGTTGTCATATCTGCCAGGAAAACATCTGGTGAAGACGGTTAACTAGCCGCAGTAGAACCGTTAGGAACGGGAATAACTGCTTTGTCATGCTTGCGTATATAAAGAAAGGCGTTCTCTCCACAACACAGTGTTCGTGAAACAGTCATCGTACGATCATGGATGTACAGTTATCCGCTGACGATCTGTTAGCACGTTATCGTGATGGATATTACACAACACATGGACAGTTGCGGGAAGTGTTGACGATCATCGCGCAAAAAATCATCGCGGGAGAAAGTATCTCCCTAGTAGAGGAGTATGACCGTCTACTACAGACCGTGACATCATTCGTACCCGATCTTACCGGAGAAGGATGGAGAGATATTTCCGAAGAGTCGCCAGGCCCGTCATCGACACCTGATCCTGTATCCAGAGTTGCCGAGGAGAAGCAGATAGCCGTCACATCACCAGGAACTTCCAGAAGCACCGCATCCGGATCAGACCCGGAACCTTTACCAGGACCGTCATGGAGACCGGACCCTTTACCCTCAGCAGAACCGTCATCCCAAAGTGCTTCTGTATCAGATAGAAGAGGTAAGAAAAGAAAACGTGATACAGTGCCTCGTGAACAAATAGGGAACATAATATTACACAACATTCAAGAACGTGAATATCCCAAATTCCGTTCCAAAGGACGTCGTGTGGAATTCAGTTTCTCGCACCCTCCAGAAAATGTCGATCCTCACACATGGATCCGTGAAGGTGTTGAAAATCTTCTCACCTATGTTAAGAAAGACACCAAGGATGAAGACAAGATAGGTTTAACTCTCTCTAACATATCTGACCCAACCGTGAAAGATATTTATGTCGGGTGGCACAGAAGCGACCAGTTACACAGTGATATGGTGTGGAACATTATGTATAAAATATTGCAGAGTGCGAAAACATTCACGGCTACAGATCGGTTAATTTTGAGAGCCGACCATGTCAATATACCTGTCGGAGGTGGTGGAGGTAAACGAACATATTGTTTACCTAATTACATGTTAAGCACGCAAAAAAGGAGTATCGTTGGTGTGCCGAATAGGAAAATACCACTCTGTTTAGCTGAAGCTTTGGTAATAGGAAAAGCCTATGCTGATAATGATCCGTCCTATTCACAGTATCGAAAAAATAGAAATCTTCTTAAACCTGTTTTCGAACTTATGCGGAAAGCAGATGTAGATCTGACAGACAATGCGTGTGCCGGAAGCGGAATTCCTGAACTGAGAAAATTTCAGCAAGTTCTCACAGATCATAAAATTATTGTATACAACAATCTTCGTGATGCTAAAGATGTTCTGTTTGAAGGACAGGTTGAACATGTTTTAAAATTTATATACCTTCTGTATGATAATGCCAGACAACATTATGATGTGATAGTGAACCGTGTTGGAGCATTTGCAGCAAACCAAGAATGTCATGGGTGTAACCAGCTCATATTCGGTAAACCTCATAGTCACATGTGTAAGCAATTATGTTGTATGTGCCGTGCAACTCCACCGTGTGTACCTGAACCGGGTGTCCGTAGAACATGTCAGACATGTCACCGAAATTTCAGAAATGAACAGTGTTTCACAAATCATGTTTCTACACCATTCCGAAACGGTACTGTCTGTAGCGAAATCCAACAGTGTCCCCGATGTTTCAGAATTATTCTCACAAACAATAGATATGAAAAAGTACATAGATGCAACATGAAATATTGTACTGTGTGTAATTGTGTGAAACCTGTAAATCATTTCTGCTACATGCCTATACCGAAACCTAAACAGAACTCAAAATTTCTATTTGTGTTTTACGATTTCGAATGCTACACTGATATTCCTTTTTCTGACAAAGAAAAACTTTTCTTCATGTTCCGAATCTTATCGTGGTGCAGACAGCCTGTCACGCATGTCACAAAAGAGAGGATTTAACAGCTTCGTGTTCTGTTTGTGGAACAAGGCAGTTTCTGGGATGACCCTGTAGATACATTCCTGTCCTACCTGGAATTGCAGCATAAGTTTTCCAACATAACCATCTGTGCACACAATGCACGAGGTTACGATTGTACATTTCTATTACGGAGAATGCTGGAAAGAGAAATGAAACCTCGTGTTATCTTAGATGGTACCAAAATTGTCTGCATGACATACCAAAATCTCCATTTTGTAGACAGTCTCAACTATGTTCAGTCAAATCTTGCAGGATTTTCAAAACTGTTTGGTTTACCTGTGCAGAAAGGACATTATCCGCATTTGTGGAACACTTACAAGAATAGAAATTACATAGGACCACCACCTCCTCCTTCTGCATACGGATATGAATATATGAAAACGGTTGAAGATCAAAACCGTTTCATGTTCTGGTACAACAATGAATGTGAAAAAAATATACCTTTTAACAACAAAAACGAACTTCTCCAATATTGCATCAAGGATGTGACCCTGTTGAGACAAGGATGTCTAAAGTTGAGGCAGAATTTTCTAGACATATGCAAAATAGACATTTTCAGGGACTGCATCACGATAGCATCTGCCTGTTCATTAATTTACAGACAGAAATTTATGCCGTCTAACACTATTGGAATAATCCCTAAAGGAGGTTACCATCATGCAGATCAGATGTCCAAGTTCGCATTGAAATGGTTAACCTATGTTGAAGAACAGAATCATGTAATACTTCTTCACGGCGGACGTACTCGTGAAAAATATGTCATAGGAGGACGTTACAAAGTGGACGGCTATCACGAGGAGACGCAGACAGTGTACGAGGCGCTTGGATGCTACTGGCATGGTTGTCAACGCTGCATGTCAATTAACAGAGATATGTATCCGAAAAACGACGACGAAGAAGAAACAGATCAGGATAGTAACAGTCAGAAATATAACGACATGTTGAACACAGCAGCCTTCAGATACGAGACAACATGCCGTAAACTTGAGGCTCTACGTTCTGAAGGATACCGTGTCGTTACAATGTGGGAATGTGATTTTAACAAAACATTGAAAGCCGATCCTGAACTCGATAGACATCTATCGACGCATCCTATTGTTTGCTGCATTCCTTTAAATCCACGAGACGCCTTATATGGAGGAAGAGTTGAAACAGTCAGGACGTATTACAAAATCAAGGAAAATGAAAAATTACAGTACTATGATTTTACAAGTTTGTACCCTTATGTGAACAAATACTGTGCCAATCCTGTCGGACTTCCTACCATATTTCTAGGAACTTCTATTCCTTCGGTAAATGAGGTTCTGAACAAGGAGGGGCTCATAAAATGTACTATTCTGCTACCAAAAGCCCTTTTACATCCTGTTCTACCTACAAAAATGCATGGAAAACTGATGTTTGTCTTGTGTAACGAATGTGCTATCAGATTAAAATGTGAAGGTACATGCAGTCATTCCGATGAACAACGCACACTTTCGGGGACTTGGGTCATCGCCGAGGTGCGTAAAGCTTACAGTTTAGGCTACAGAGTACTGTCAGTGTCGGAAGTGTGGAAGTATGAAACTTCGATGTACGACCCTGTCACAAAAACTGGAGGACTTTTTGCTGGTTATGTCAACACCATCTTGAAAATAAAACAGGAAGCGAGCGGCTGGCCTTCATGGTGTCAGAACGACGAGGATAAGAAGAAGTACATACAAAAATATTTCGATAAGGAGGGTATTCTATTGGAAGAAAACAGTATCGAAGTCAATCCTGGTAAACGTCCTCTGGCTAAACTTTGCCTTAATTCTTTATGGGGCAAGTTCTGCCAACGGGACAACCTTTCCCAGACGACCATCATCAAGGAATCGAAAGATTTTCTCGATAAAATGACTGATCCAAATATAATGATCGGAGGAGTCGTATTCATCAATCAGGACACCGTTTTAGTGAACTGGAAATATGTTGAAGAGGCTGTCAGTCTGAACAGGAAAGTAAATGTTCCTATCGGAGCCTTCACAACATGCCATGCTCGTCTGAAACTGTACGAACTTCTCGAAAAGTTGGGTGATAGGATATGTTATTGTGATACAGACTCTGTAATTTACGTAGATAGTCCTGAAATGGAGTATCACCCACAGACAGGTGACGCACTAGGAGAACTCACCGATGAATTGGCAGATTTCGGACCCGATGCAGTTTGTGAACAGTTTGTCTCAACGGGACCGAAAAGTTACAGCATGAAAATAACAAAACCGTTCTCCGAACCGCAGTATATCTGTAAAGTGAAAGGAATCACATTGAATACCTCCACATCGGAATTGGTCAATTTCGATACCATGTGCGATATGATAAACGATGAAAAACCTGAAGTTATGGTCGAAAATATTTTCAGGATCAGAAGAACAAAACAGTTCCAAGTAATCAGTACATATGAAAAAAAGCTGTTTCAGCCTGTACTGTTGAAACGACGTTTTGACGATGAACATTTATCGTATCCCTTCGGATACTGTGCTGAATAAAATATGGCTTTAGTGGTCCAGAGTTTGAACCCTTCTTCGGACCGTCAGTGTATAAAATGTGTTTACAATGTGCCAGATCTTCATTTTTCTTCAAATCTCCAGTATAAAACATGTTTCCTAAACTTTCCCATCCTTTCACCATGATGGTGTGCGGAGCATCAGGAAGTGGAAAAACTACTTTTGTGACAAATATGGTCGACTCCATCGTTCATCTCGTCAATGGAACCGTGAAGAAAATCATATGGTGTTACGATCAGGAGAACAGTATTCCGCAAAATCTTCGAGATGTGCAATATCATAAAGGTATCGTCGATTGGCAGTCGTGGAACGGAAAAACCCCTACTCTCATAATCCTGGATGATCTTATGATGGTTGCTCAAGGAGAAAAAGTCGCTGACCTTTTCACAAAAGGCAGTCATCACAAAAACATTTCGGTGGTGTTCATAACACAGAATCTTTTTCATCAAGGGAAAAATTGCAGAGACATATCGCTGAACGTAAAACATTTTGTTATTTTTAAGAATCCGCGAGATATGAACCAATTCACTGTGTTTGCACGACAACTTCATCCTCACCGCATGAAGGAACTCGAAAAAGTATATATAGATGCTACCACTCAACCTTTCAGTTATTTGTATATTGATCTTTCACAGTCAACACCGGATCCTTTACGTTATCAGACAGACATTTTTAACCAGAATTACTCAACTGCATATCTTCCTCAGGAATGTTTAAAACATCGAGATGAGGAGAACGAGGAAGACACGTACCAAATCACGTTCTAACAGGAATTCGACTTCTTTCAAGAAAAATTCCCCTTTTTTGTACGTGTTGAAAAATTCACCGACCAAACTCCGTAAATCGTTGCTGAAAAGTGCTCCGAAGAAGACAATCCGTTTCATCAGCGAATGCTGCCTGAACGTTTTAAAAGGAAACGTGAAGATTAAACCGTCCACAAAACGTCGTCTGGCCCCTTACAAGACGGTCTTACGCAATCTCGTGAAACCGAAAGTGAACATCGAAAAAAGAAGAAAACTTCTTGTGCAGAAAGGAGGATTTCTACCCTTACTTCTAGGGTCTTTGTTATCGGGTCTTCTCGGTACTCTCATTCCTCATTGAAAAATGGCATCTTCTTACAAAAAGATGATCGTCCTTTCACCGGAACAACTAGCACGTATTCGCGGTTCCGACTTGTCTGTAACTCAAAAATTATCCGTTCTGGATAAGAAAATGAATGATATTCTGAAAATGAAAAATATAACAGACGATCAAAAATGGCGGCTTTATAGAAAAGAACTGGACGAGTATTTATGGCTGAGTCGAAAATCCCAAGAACCATTACAAATTCCTATTGTTCAAGATAACGACGGTTCTTCTACTATTTCGCAAGGATCGACGTATTTTCCTACGAACCTATCAGAGACGTTACCCCGTAATACACGTCATCAGTTACAAAATATCATCGACGAGTACCAATCTACTGCTCAACATTTGATAGACGAACGTCAGGAAAAAACACTTCCTGATCCGAAGACGTTGAACTTCTCAGCGTCGTCAACGGAAAGCCCTGGACCGTCTCATCGACAGAAACAGAAAAAGAAGAAGAAAGTGGCCGTCCGTGTTTCCAGAAAAACTACACCTTTTCTGAGAACACCTGACGCATACAAGCTGCTTCCTTTGAGAAAAAGCCGTAGACAGAGAGATCAGTCATGGGAGTCCCTAAGTTAAAACACGATAAAATCCTCACCAAAATATATTACGATCCCCGACACCGTGCTTCATTCTCATCTGTAGATCGTTTATGGAACGCGGTACGGGATAAAAATATATCCCGCAATACGGTGAAAAAATGGCTGATGCACCAGGAAACGTACACTCTCCACAAACCTGCGAGAAAAAGGTTCCTCCGGAATCATTACAATGTGTGGAACATAGACATGCTTTGGGAAGCTGATCTCAACGACATGACTTCGATACAAAAACATAACGATGGATACAGATATCTTCTGACAGTGATCGATGTATTCTCAAAATATGCCTTTGCATTACCGCTAAAAAATAAAACAAGCAATTCGGTAACCGAAGCTTTCAAAACTATTTTCGGACGAAGCAGACGAAAACCCGTCACACTACAGACCGACCAAGGAACAGAATTCACGAATTCTACATTCCAGAAGTTCTTAAAAAATGAAAATGTAAATTTTTCGATCGCTTCAAATTATCCTGTGAAAGCAAGTGTAGTGGAACGTTTCAACAGAACATTGAAAGAACGAATGTGGAAATATTTCACATCGAAACAAACAAGACGTTACGTAGACATTTTACCGCAACTTCTCGAAGGTTACAATACAACTATCCACAGTTCCATAGGAATGCCACCTCGAGATGTGAACGAGTCTAACGTTTACATCGTGTGGAAACGTCTCAACAAAGCTGACAAACATATTTCACAACCGTCTTCAGATCTGAATGTTGGTGATTTCGTACGAATCTCTGTCGTCAAAGGACATTTCGAGAAGGGATACGAACAATCGTGGTCACGAGAACTTTTCAAAATCCACTCCCTTGTTCAGCGATCACCTGTACCTGTATACATATTAGACGATTTAAATGAAGAACCTGTAAAAGGTACATTTTACAAACATGAACTGCAAAAAGTTTATTCGGATCCTGACGAAGAGTATAAAATTGATAAGATTTTGAACAGCCGGGGAAAAGGTAAAAATTTGGAATACCTGGTTCGCTGGCTCGGATATCCACCTAGTTTCGATTCGTGGATCAAGGCATCTTCCGTAAAACAGTTATCAGAAAAATAATTTCCAAAACATATTTATATCAAAATATATCGTCACCACGATCCAGTGAATTCTTTGTGTTCGACGAGAATGGACGATAATTTCTATGTTTACCTTCCGTCATCTGCATCGGAGAATTATTTTCCGAACAACACGCTGACCCATTTCAACGTAAAACTTGCAAAACGGATCGATCTGTCTCCAGAATTGTGGGAAGTCGGATTAGCAGAACTGCATTATTCAACTCTATACGACAATGTTTTGGAAACAGATTACGGAACGGTGACCTTTCCTGTTCGGACGTATGCAAGTGCTGAGGACCTGATCTCTACCATCGAAGAATCCCTCCCCAACGACCTGGAAATACGGAGAAACGTTCTTAAGCAATTCTGGCATTTTCTGTTGGAAGCGCAATGGGACGCATCGGGATCTTCTGTTTCTACGGATAATACACTCTATATTAACGAGCAGCCATTTTATTTTCCTGCAGCAACATATACAATAGAGGAGTTCATTCAGTTCCTGAAAACAAACCCTGCTAACGCCGTTGTTCCTACTCATCTCAGATTTTTCTTTAAAGAGGCTGTGAACAAACATCTGTCCGTGATAGGGGTTCCCGATCCTGAATTGGAAGGTGTTCCAACAAATACTGTTACACCCATAGACGAAACTGATGACTACGCTAAATTTCGATATGACGTATTGAAATCTATTTATTCTACGCACGTAGTGTCCAATAACGTCGTGGATAAAAACCCCTACATATTCATTTATTCCGATCTCGTGAAACAGCAATTGGTCGGAGGAGAAATGCTACGTCTTTTACGTCTTGCCCGAAGACAGTATTCGGAAACAGAATCATCTTGCACAGTACCCGTAGCCCATCATACATTTAATCCGATTCATTACGTTTCTCTGGATAAAGGTTCTTTCGAAACAATAGAAATTGCGATGTATGATAGAAAAGGATATTTTCTGCCTTTGAGAAACGGCTCCGTACCTACAATAGCTGTTTTACATTTTCGTAGGAAAGCAAAGTTCTTTTAAAAAACAGTAAGGAATCATTTTGCTCAGTCTATGTCGAAAAGCTGATGAATCACCATGAATTCGCAGACCGAATATTACAGTAATCAGATCCGTGGGGGAATTGGACCCATCTATCGTTCAACTAGAATTCAAAAAGGGAGAGGATTGGGGTCTCTCTTCGCAGGACTCTTTAGAATGGTGAAACCTCTACTCTGGAGTGGTGCAAAAGCGATCGGAAAAGAAGCTTTGAAAACAGGCGCTAACATTGTCACCGACATTGCAACAAGCCAGCAAACTCCAAGAACTATCGTTCGTCAACGTGTACGTGAAGCGGGTCAAAATCTTCAAAGTAAAGCACAACGGAAAATCGACTCTCTGGCAGGTTCCGGTATAAGAACAAAACCTGCAACAAAAATTGCTCAGTCGATGTTAAAACGTTCAGCCACCCGTATTAGAACATCTGCGATCCGTAAAAAAAGCGCATCCAAAAAGCGGAGAAAAACATCCACAAAATCTATGACAACACGCAAAAGGAAAATTAAACAGAAGGCGGCAGGAAAAGATATTTTTGGATAATGATGGAGAATAACACTTGCATGATCTCACAGTTCGATCTTTTCAGCAAAAAAACTATTCAGCAAAATGTCGAAAAAACTTACACGGTCGCCTACAAGCCTATCACTTCCATCGATAATCAGAACATACTTCAATTTGCCGTTCCGCCGGCAGGAACAGATTTTCTAGATCTTTCATCTGCCTATCTCCGTCTGCTAACGCAGATGGTCAATCAAGATGGGTCTCCCATGAGTGCTTCCGAACCTTCCAACGCTCTCACAAAAAACTGCGGGGTCGTAAATTATCCTCTCCATTCACTTTTTTCACAAGTTACAGTGGCTCTCAACGGTATCGCTGTAACAGTTGCCGATAACAATTACGCATATAAATCAATCTTCGAAGCAGAAATCAATTACGGCAGCGATGCTGCGAACACGCATCTCACAAATGCCTTGTGGTACTTGGACACACCTGGACATCAAGATGCAATCACAGCCGACAACAAAGGTTTCACCACCAGAAAAGACTTTTTCCAGCACGTTCCGACAACCGGAAATCCTACGGAAGTGTCTGCCGTAGTCGAACTTATGGGAAAACTGCACATAGATTTTTTCCACCAGCCTAAATACCTGATCAACGGTGTTGAAGTACGTATCGATCTAGCCAGGTCACGTGATGCTTTTTACATCTGGGGAGATCAAACTTCACCAACCACCAGATTAAAAATTTTAAAGGCTGTTCTCGAAATAAATCACATCATTCCTACTCCTACCACCAGTTTGGCCATAGACAGAGCACTCTCTTACGCTCCTGCCCATTATCCGTTCACCAGAAGCGTCATCAAAGCTTATTCTTACGTTGCCGGAACGCAGCAGATTTCGATCGATAATGCTTTTCAAGGTCCTTTTCCGAATGTTGTTCTTTTTGCTATGGTATCCACCGCCAGCTTTCTCGGAGACAGTAAGAAAAATCCGTTCGACTTTAGAAGTTTTAACCTATCTTCTTTCCATCTTGTGAAAAATGGAGAACTCGTACCTTACGAACCCTTGCGGGTCACCACAGGAGGAAACGGAGGATTGATAACACGTGCCTATCAAACTCTATTTTCCGGTACAGGCATTCACCACGCCAATTACGGACACCAGATAACAAGGAAAATGTTCGAGAACGGATCCTTTTTCCTGATTTTCGACATAACACCTGACTCTTCAGGAAACGACACGCACACCAGTCTCCAGGAACAAGGTATCATCGGAGCCGAGATGCAATTTTTTCCCCTGCTGTCGGAAAATATAACATGCCTTCTGTATGCTGAATTCGAATGTGCAGTAGATATAACAAAAGACAGAAGTGTTATCCTCCATCAGTGAGACCGAATTGTCTATAAATGTGTGTGCTCGTGTTTCTGGCTCGCAGTGTTATCCAGACAGTTCTGACGTAGACATTATACTATCTGTGATGGAAAAACCAGCCGAACGGAAAACCCGTGATATTAATCATACAAGTGTTTCTTCGAAAGTGACGACTTCCAAACCTGTTGACACACGTTTGCTTCCACGACTGCCAGACGCCAGATTTTACCCTGGACTCGTAGAAATGACCAAAGACAGAGATATTATTATAAACATATGAAAACATATGTAACATGAGATGGGAAAACTCATCGAACTGTTAACCTGTGATGATATTTATAATAGTGATTCTTCGGAAGTACTGTCCGCCAAACCTGTTGACACGCAACCGTCCCCCAAAATATTAGAAGAATATCATCTTACTCTCATTTTACGTTTTCGGAAACATAGGCAGCATGAACACGTCGCAGATCAGGGAGATTCTATCTCGAAACTGTTCCACCAAGAACATTTTCTACGGTGTTTACTCGAGAGATCTTTTACCTCGGACGTTTCCTACCCCGGCCTTGATAATCGCAAACACTGACACTTCCAACTTCCAGGGTACACACTGGGTGGCCTTCTATTTTGGCAAAAACAATATTGCTGAATATTTCGATTCATACGGATTTCATCCTTTCTATCCAGAATTCGTAACTTTCCTGAATCGTCATTCCTCGGTCTGGACTTACAACAACATTCCCTTACAGGGGGTATTGGCCACGACGTGCGGACATTACTGTTGCGTGTATGCTTATTACAAAGCACGCCATGTTACGACCAAGGATTTCATTCAAGCATTTCCGCCCGGTGTCAGTAAAGATGGATATATCCTACACCGTTTTCGTCAGATCTTCAAATGTTTACCCCATTCCAAGTGCCCGAGAGGGGATCAATCGTGTTGCTCCATCCACACGACCCGGTGTCGTGTTATGCAAAAAGCTATATAAATGTGTGCTGCTGTAGCTTTCTCTCAGTGTCGTCGAGACAGCTCTAGTGAAAACATCATGGAGCCTACTAAGGATTCTACAATGGAAAAACACGATAAACTAGTGAAACGTATGACCCATCAGGATGATGCTTCCAAACGTAAAACCCGAAAACGTGTGCAGCCCCTAAAAATCGAAACTGCCCCTATCAAGAACGAACCGATGGACGAGGGGGTAGATGTGACTACAGACTGTGATTTCATAAGACGTCGTAGGGAGATTGGCTTTTCCTCAGATACAATCGAATGTCCTGGACTACACAACGTGGAGGCATGTTTAGATCTCTATCTTGCTAACACATATTTTCTGAACAAGGAAAAAAACAAGTTCGTAGCAATAGGATTCGAAAAGCAATCCCCTTTCAATTTGGTGTGGGAGTTTTCGCAACAGGGGAGATCACCCGTACGCATCGATTCTAAGCAGATTAGAGAACTGTGGGCTTTGAAATCTGACTTACTGAATTACGTCGAAACAGGTCGTCGATTCAATTACTTGGTTACAGGAAATATCACTGTCAGTGGTGTAAATTTTTTCGGGAAACGTTGTATCTCGATGTATCAGCATCATTCATCCGATGCTTTTATTTTCACAGCCTCCGAACTACACTTATTTTTGTGTAACCTTTTCTGGCCTCTGCAGAAATTAAAGAACGAACGTTATCATAAATTGCAACCCGAAATGGAGGCTTTTGTATATTGTATCAAGAAAAATATGGTTTCAGAAAAAAAAGAAGTGCCCAATTTAGTGAACTATTTTTATATTCTTTGGTACAACGAACTGATGATTGAAATATATCTTGAGAACAATCTTGGACAGACATTGACATTGTAAATAAGTTCTGTTCCTTTCATGTATCTGATGTTGTAAATGAACCATTGTTCTTTCTGTGTATTGTTATTTTATGTATTGTAATATAACCCTTCAGGTATTGTAAACCTTTCATATTCAATTGTAAAAACAACATTTGTGTTATTCTATGTATTGTAAACCTATATCCATATTCTCGATTGTAAATAAAACATTTGTATATTTAAAAAACTCTTTTATTTCTTGTACTTATTACAATAGAAACTGTACATCTTCCAGACATTTTCAACTGCACAGTTTTTTTTTACATTTTCACATTTGCTATGTTCTTTGCATCTTCCTGAAGTGTTTTTCACACTATTCAATTTTGGGCATTCAAGTTCTTCGATGTTACGTACGGATATTTTACCCCTACCTTTTTTTCCAAGTAATTGTTCAAACCATTTCACTTTCTCCGTACCTTTGATGTACACTATTTGATTCACAAGCACAACATATAACAGATCTCCTAATTTCTCATACGGCAGCCATCCATCTCCCCATTTGAGACCGTGTTTGTTGGCACGGAGCCAGTAATTCACTCGGCGATACTTTTCACTCAAACAGTGTAAACCGTATGGAGATTTCACTAGACAGTCAAATGCATTGTCAAAAGGAAATTTTAAAATTCCGACTTCTTTCCACACAAATTCTCCTCCTACTCCTCGAAGACCTTGAACGTCCAAAAAACAGACATTCATTTTGTTCATCAGGTGAAAACTGTCAACGTATCTTCAATGCTACCCCGGCATACGGCGCACTTGTTCAATTGGGAAGCACAGGATCCGCAGGAAACAAAATGTCGACACGGGAGTATTACAACACTGCTAGGATTCTCAAAACATATTTTGCACACAGAATCCACACTAGGTTTATCGGACGTTTTCTCAACAGCCTCTGTACTGTCGCAATACTTGCAGCTCTTGGAGTTACGATGTAACGCCGCAACACTCTGTATAAAAGGACACTGGGGTACCAACATGTAATGTCCTAGAATCCGGCAATCTTTGGATGTCCAATCGCAAAGTCCGTACGAACAATGAAAACATAATACTCTGTCGCTAAAGCCTGAATAGTAAAATCCAGCAGTCACTAATTCTTCCGGAGTCTGACGTAATCCTATAGGCCACTTTCTGTATGTTCTGTATCTCGAATTCACTGATAAGTAATTGATAACATACGGCTCGGCGTGAGTCCTGCACACGTGATAAGTAAACACTCTCATACGTCATAAAAGGTGAAGTAATCGGATACTGTAGGTGATGGCGTCCCAGGTATCGGCGATAAAGGAACAGCCAGAGGATCGTCGGGGAACAGACGTCTGCGGACACCGAAACCTTCTGCAGGAACTACAGGGAAACAGGGATGTCCTTCTAATTTACGTAACAAAGGACGATCACAGCCAGAACACCACAAGGAATTTCTGTTCGCCAACAAAGAAAGCCACTCTTTCACTATCTCCTTCAAAGCTTCACCGATCTTGTCCTCTTCCTTCCTGCGACGTAGTTCGCACATACACCTGTGACTTGGAAATCCTGTTCTCTCGTCCGCTCTTCTTTTCCTCTCTTCTATCTCCTTCAACGTCTCGCAGTGATGATGGACTCCTTTTCCTAATCCGTTGAACAGGTAACATCCACACCAGGGAGATTCAGGTATCGCTACATACATAAACGGGAAATAACTCAGCACCCGATGCAGGGCCGTTCGATCGTTGTCCAGGTCGCCGCAAGATCGAACAAGTTCCCAGAACTCCTCGTAGCTAACCTCGTAGAGATTCACGCCATTATCAGACAGTCTTGTACCGCACACATCCATCCTCGCATGACGCTATTATCATGTATCCCTTCTATTTATACCTTCTTTTTTCTACGTCACGATTTCCGTTAAACACACTTCAAATAGTCCTCTAGAAGACCTTGCCTAAAACATGTTCGAACATGTTCCTTTCAGACAGAAAACAACCACACCCGATCCCAAGAATTTCCAAGAATGGCTCATCAACCTAAAACATGTTCGAACATGTTCCTTTCAGACAGAAAACAGACACGCCCAATTCCTGGAATTCCCTAGAATGACTCATCAACGCCATCTGTTTTCAAACACCGGAAACACGTACTCCAATTTATATATGACGTCACATGCCAAAATAACATAACAAAAACTTTTCCTCCTCCCAACCCAGACTTTCTGACTCATCAACGCCATCTGTTTTCAGACACCGGAAACTACCGACCAACCGTCACTGGAAAAACCCGTGACTCATCAACGCCATCTGTTTTCAGACCCCGAAAACACGTACTCCCATTCCGAGAAAACCAACCGTCACCGCGTACTTTTCCTCCTCCCCACCCCAGACTTTCTGACTCATCAACGCCATCTGTTTTCAGACACCGGAAACTACCGACCAACCGTCACTGGAAAAACCCGTGACTCATCAACGCCATCTGTTTTCAGACCCCGAAAACACGTACTCCAATTCCGAGAAAACCAACCGTCACCGCGTACTTTTCCTCCTCCCCCCCAGACTTTCTGACTCATCAACGCCATCTGTTTTCAGGCACCGGAAACTCCCGCGGGAAAAACCCGAATTCCCTTCTCCAACCAATCAAAACGCTCCTTACAAAATAAGCCCCGCCCATTTATGACGTCACGACCAATCAAATTCATCCTTACAAAATAAGCCCCGCCCCTTTTATGACGTAAAAAACTGCTGCGTCATCAATTGATCTTTGATCGATCTTTTCCAATCAATTGATTTATCGGACTCAACGCCGGTGCATTACTACTGTTGTGATGTGTAAGGGGACGTCTTCGAGAAGACTGGGTTTTTGATCTTGAAGAAATGTGCGGTCCAAAACACCCGTAAGCCTCTTTGAAAAAAATGAGGTCCAATTATTCGTCCACCGATGATTCCACAATACACATTCACAGACCATCTACGTTGATGATCAACCTCTTGCATCCACCGTGGATTTTCGGCGGCCCAGTAATGCATGTTATGCCGATTTACCTGACCATCGCTTTTAAATGTAGCCTCGTCAGACCACAACATTTCGTCAAAGAATCGAACATTTGAATTCACTCGAGCTTGATACCACATGCAAAAGTATAGCCCGCTTTAAAATCAGTTCCGTGCAGCTCTTGATGTAAGGACAGGTGGTACAGATGAAATCTGTGATCCTTTAAATTCCTCCTCACTGTACTTGCGCTGAAACCAGTATAACGAGCAACTCCTGATACCTACGTGAGGATTGAGATGGAAGGCTGCAAGTACGCCAGCAGACCTTTCATCTCGAACAGGCCGAACAATGGGTTCATGTTTGTGACTGCTAGAAGGTTGATCATTGCCCCTTCTGCGTACACGATTGGCAAGGGTGTGGAAAAAATGTCTTGAACGATGTTCCCCGCGGGATACCTTGAAGAATACACACGAGCAGCAGCAGAACTATTTCATTGGCACTCACCCAACACCAAGAGCATATCAAATGCATCTTCGTTCGTGAAAGGCATTATTAGTTCACATTTAACAATTTGCCACTGAGAATGAAGTACAGGAATGCACACTACACGCGATGAATGCACAGTAGAACGTCATGAGGTAACACACAATGCCTTCGACGATGCAACCACTTGTAGCTGACGACGGTGAATGAGACCAAGATTGGAGGGGCGTATTCGCGTTATCAGTGGAAGAAAACTGGAACCGACTGCTGTGCAGGAGAGCTTGTCACACCTCGACCCGTGGTACTTTCAGGTTGCCTTTGTTGAAGCGGGCAGTGGGAACAGCGTACGTGCAATAAAATGGAATCAACACGCACAGGCAATTGGCGAAGTTTGTAATTTGTCAACTGGGCCAGCATGCTGTGTTGTGTACTGCAGCCTACAAAACACGTGGTATTTTGCTTATTCCTACTCGCACACAATGGTAATTAAGTTCTACTCACTACATGTTGTACACTCACAGAGGCATGTACTAAAACAAAACCGCAAACCTCTAACCCGGACGTTCAGTACAATGACGTTACATGTGACGGGTGGCATGGTCTGGTAATTGTAGAGAACCTATAACCATTTAGAAACCTTCTCACGAACAAACATCTGTCCCGCTTGCATTCTTTGCACAGGATCTCATGTACTCTGTCCAGTGTTTGTGTTTTGCTATTTACGTACGTAATTCCTCACTTTGGAACACCAACGACAGGGGTCGGAATTGTTTTGGTCTCCACTTAGAAACCGGTATGTGGATTACAAAATCATGTACGCATTCTTTTCACGTTTCTATGACATTTAAAACGAGGTATTACTCGACCCCCCTTTGCCATTTCAAATTTTCGAATTCTTCGTTAACTTTCGACCCCCTTTTTTTGGTCCTTTTTCAGTCCCGCAGTCATAATGTGACATATAGTTGGAAAGCTTGTGTCCTGCACTTTCTGAAACTGTTATGGTGCTGCACTTAAACTCGGTATACTCAATTTGGCTCACCTCCCTTTTTTTCT
Organism: Lepisma saccharinum; assembly: GCF_977018435.1. Taxonomy (NCBI): domain Eukaryota; kingdom Metazoa; phylum Arthropoda; class Insecta; order Zygentoma; family Lepismatidae; genus Lepisma; species Lepisma saccharinum. The sequence continues at coordinate 10,785,871 of NC_139252.1, forward strand.
ACAAGGAAGACTTGTGGTGGTACAAACAAATGTTTCGCATAACAATCGTATTTTTTCTCCGCCTTTCCGAATCTGCATTTGAAACATACCCTTCAGTAGTATAAAAAGTAGCGGTTCCACGCTATACTGAGTAGTTGTCGCCTATTTCTATGCATTTATACTAAGTTGTATCATATTGTGACGATATTTTTGTGAATTTTATGGCGTTCGACGACGTTCCAGTACAATTTTTACCTCGACTCGGTTTTCTCCACCGAATACTTTGTAGGTATGCCACGATCTTACGTGATATAACTTAACCTATTCATAATTTTACGACCTTTTACAGGCTAAGTTAAACTGCAAGTGTTGTTTTTTTTGGTAAAGTATTTTTTCTTACTATCTTACGTGATACAACTTAACCTACTATTTTCTTTTACGATCTTTCACGAGCAATTGGACACGGTATGAGCTTTACCCTACTTGTGTAGTAGGTGAAACGGTAGGAGGTAGTAGTCTAGACTAAGCTCTTCAAACTCACCGTAAGTTAGAATTTCATCATAAGTAAGATGGGCCCTCAGAGTAATCGTCTACGATGTTTTTTTTTTCATTTTTTTCACGTCCTCAAGGGGTCACGAGTAATCTTCTACGATGTATTTTTTTTATGTTTCTCGTTACATTCAAACCTATAAAGCAATAATAGCATTTTTGGCACACCAAAAAAATATATGTATATATATTTCTTACGCATGGTCGACATCTCCCCTTGTGTGTGTGTTTTCGCAATTTTAGGTTTTTCAACGCTGGGGACACACACACTTGGAAAAAACATTTCAAATATTTCGACAGTGGGTCTGGGGAATTTCCAAGATGTGTTCGCGATTGTATGATTTGTTTTGTAATTTAGTATTTTTATACGATTTTTTCTCTAGAAATGATATGAAAGAAACTTTTCTACTTGCGTTAGTTTTTTAAGACTGTTCCGTGACTTTCTCGTTCTTCACGTCTTGGACGTGCCACTATGATTACGCTGCACAACGTGTCGTCGGGGATTGGATCGTGAAATTCGCACACCATCTTGATATTTGTTCTGTCTTTGATCACCACTTGTTTTCTTTTCGACGTGTTGATGACAAACATGGGTCTGTATGCCTTGAATTCGCTGGACATGTATGAAAAAAAAAGAACATATCGAAAAACAGCATATTCTTAGTTAATTAACATGGATGAATGGAATGTGTGATATCAAAAATTTTGTTCCAGTGTGATAGAAGGGGAAAAAAAGTTTATTTCGGCATCTGAAAAAAGAAAAAGAAAATTAGTGCGATCGCATAACCACATTGGAATTGACCATCATTATTTATCCTCGTCGTTGCGATGAAAAGAGAAGATTTTTTCCATGTAAATTTTCGTATTGTTAATCTAAGAAGATCAGAAAAAATACTTGTCACGGTTTTATGATGTTACCTGTAAAAAGCATGGACTATGACGAGAGTCCCCCCTCTTCTCCTCTGTTTACTTTATCCGATATCTCTTGAACTTGTTTTTTTATTACATTTTTTCTCTTGCAAGAGAATCTCAGTTTGGACAATATTGACAGTGAAAAACTCGTCCCTTTTTGATACTAAGTTTTTTGAGGGAATAGGATTTTGATTGATTGAATGATTTAAAATTTCTGGGTGAAGTAATAGGATTAGAACAATGTAAAGGGTCTTTCATTAAGAGTGATACTTTTAAAAATTTAAAAAAATATAAACCACTCAACGTATCAAATAAATTGTGCTATATTTTGAAGCTTAGACATTGCAATTATGTTCTGAACAAAATATCGTTCAAATGTTTACCACGGTTTTGAACACACTGACGCACACGATGGCTCCAATTGTTAATCACTCTGTCCAACATTAGTGACGTTATGTCTGCAATAGCCTGACGAATGTTCGCCTCCAAATGCTCCAAAGTTCGTGGCTTGTCAGCATAGACCTGGGCTTTGATGTAGCCCCAAAGAAAAAACATGGGTGTTAAATCAAACAACCGTGGCGGCCAATTCACACATCCACGTCTTGTGAGCTGTGTGGCACGTAGCGCCATCCTGCTGGAAAAACATGTTTTCAATATCTATCGTCTCACGTTCTGGCCACAGTAATTCGCGTAACATGGATCTGTAACTGTTGCCATTGACGGTAACTGTTCTTCTCGCATCATCTCAAAATAAATAAGGTCCAATGACGCCGCAACTCCATAAACCGCACCACACGATGAGTTTTTCTGAGTGGAATGGTACCTAATGGACCACTTGTGGGTTCTTCTCGCTCCAATAACGACAATTATGCGTATTGACGAAGCCATTAAGACAAAAATGCGCCTCGTCTGAGAAGACAATTTTTCCACTGAAATTAGGATCAGATTCCAACTGCCGTACGGCCCAATCAGCGATCTAATGACGCAATCTGTGATCGTTTGGCTTGAAAACTTGAGACAATACAACTTTGTATGGAAGCAGGCCCAAATCCTCTCGCAAGATTCGCCAAGTTAATGTCTCAGATAGCCGCAACCGTTGAGATCATCTTGACACTGACACATTCGGCTCTTCCTCAATTCTAGCCGCTACTGCTGCGATATTGTCCTCACTTTGTGCTTGACGCTACCTTCGTGGTGGCTTGTGGTCGTGTAGAGTAAACTCCCAATTCTCTGGTAAACAAACAATGAGCACCCACAACTAAGCTGCCATTTTGGTATTTTTTTAATGATTTCTAAACGTTCAAGAAGCGTGAGTCGCTGCATGATGAAACTGCAATTGTGCTGGATATTTTCACACCTGGAAGCACACAAAAAATATATTAAAAACTGGAAATTGCAATTTTGAAAAGAATCAATCTTAATGAAAGACCCTTTATATCTATTAGTTGGTTATATTATTGTCTCATCATCTAGATCTGTTAGGACGAACATTATTTTATCTGTCTTCAAACTTATTAGGAATTTATGTATTTATAATAAAATAATTTTAGTTTCTGCGATATTATACATACGAGTATATTCTTTTATTCATGCTTCCCATTTACATTAACTAACTATCTCTCTCTCATCTTATTAACAATTCTACAAGCATCAAGTTTGTTCTTATTTTTTTTGTTCAATGCAACAGGATTTTATATTTTAAACACACTTAATGTATGAACGTCTTTCAATGAAAGAGACAAAGTTTTTTT